>NC_082710.1:110550267-110875960 GCF_030144855.1 Hypanus sabinus | reverse complement strand
CATTGAACCCAATAGTTTCTTTCTTACCCTACAGCTAGTTCATTTATTTAAAAGTTTTAGAGGTATGAGGTTATTTATCTCAGTCTGAAAGCACGAAAGTAATTGCCCAAGACAAATCATGTGACCACCAGATATTAAAAACAAAATTTAAAAACAAATTTCTAGATCAATATTTTGATCAGATCACATAAGACATTGGAGCAGAATTAGGCCTTTCGCCCTTCGACATCTTCTTCGCTATTTGTTCATAGCTGATTTTTTTTCCCCTCTCAACCCCATCCTTCTTCCTTCTCCTCATAACCTTTGACTCCCTTACTAATCAACCTATCAACCTCCACTTTTAATATACTCAACAACTTAGCCTGAGCAGCTGACAGTGGCACCATCCTCTGGCTAGACCAATTCCTCCCCTTTGTTTTAAAGGCATGTTCTTCAGTTCTGAGGTTGTGCCCTCTGGCCCTGGACTCTGCTGCTATAGGAGCATTCTCTCATGTCCAGTCTATCCAGGCCTTTCAATATTTGGTAGATTTCAGTGAGATTCCCCCACATTCTTCTAAACTCTAGCAAATATAGGCCCAGAGCCATCAAATATACATTAACCCTTTCATTCCCAGGATCATTGTCATAAACCTTCTCTGGACCCTCTCTAGTGCCAGCATATCCTTTCGTAGATATTGCACCCAAAACTTGCTCACAATACTTCACACAAAATGTGGGAGGAATTCAGCAGGCCAGGCAGTTGAGTTCCTCCAGCATTTTGTGTGTGTGGCTTGGATTTCTAGCATCTGCAGATCTTCTCTTGTTTGTGATTGGATCACAGAACTTCAAGTGTGATCTGATTAATGCCCTCATAAAACCTCAGCTTTACAACCTTTATATTCTAGTCCTCTCAAAATGAATGTTAACATTACATTTGCCTTCCTTACTGCCAAATCAGGCCGTAAGTTAATCTTTGGAGAATTTTGCATGGTGAGTTCTAAATCCCTTTGCCCCTCTGATTTCTGAATTTGCTTCCTGTTTAGAAAATAGTATACATAATTATCTACCAAATTGCATGACCATGCACTTCCCTACTCTGTATTCCATCTACTACCTCTGCCCATTCTCTTAATCTGACCAAATCTTTCTGATTTCTCAACACTACCTGCCTTTTCATCTATCTTTGTATCAGACAGTTATATAGAAAGTTATCATTGTTTAATGTTAAATTCAAACCACAGAAATCATCATAACTATCAGGTTTTTCTCCATTGTGGAATGTTTACAGAATAGACAAAATCTCAGTTGTCCAAATCTAGTGTTCTGCTTCAATTTGGAGCTAACTGAAGAGTTTACAATATTTCTGCTTTGCCAGTGGCATAAATCATAGAGCTAAATACTATATAGCATTTTTGCTTGAATATGCAAAGATGAAATTACTATTTTTTGTCTGATTGTAATTTTAATCGAGGTGGCATTTAAAAACACTGAGTTAGTTGCAAAGTGCAACTTTGTGTGAATAAATTTGCTTGAATTAAGTGTTTTTAAAGTATTTGAGTTGCACCCCAATTGAAGCCTTAAACTGGGGTTAGTGCACCAGTGTTGTTACAGATGGGGAAATATGAGGATGTGTGGAAAAAGTGATGGCCAAAAATGATAGTCAGCTGTATGATATTGCATACTTTGCTGAGCTGCATCATAAGGTACTTTCACTATTTTGAGATGTTGGAATCCCTGTTGACTTC
Source organism: Hypanus sabinus (assembly GCF_030144855.1). Lineage (NCBI taxonomy): Eukaryota > Metazoa > Chordata > Chondrichthyes > Myliobatiformes > Dasyatidae > Hypanus > Hypanus sabinus. The sequence continues at coordinate 110,874,236 of NC_082710.1, read as the reverse complement.
TAGAAGTAAACAGCTCAGCCTGGATTTGTTAAAAATAATTTTTGGAGGGGCTCCAGTTTGGGATTCCACTTTCCAGTCGTGGTCTTTTCACTGGTTATGCATGCCTGCAGCATTTAGTGAAAGATACATCTGACAAACTTGCTGCATTCATTACCAAGGCATTTTGCACATGAGTCAGTAAATATCTTGAATACCCAGCTTTGTCAGTTATGGTGCAGTGATTCCAAAGTTCTCCCTCTCTCCAAATACCTCCCACATCAAGTCAGTTTTTAAATTGCAATTGATAACTGCAGAATATTTTGAATGTCTGTAAGAAAGGTATGCAACTTGCAAAGTGAAGATTTTAGGTTGAAGTCTTACCTGACCAAAATGTTTAGGTGTCCAAATTTTCATGTTAGACGTGGAATAACTGCATTATTTTTAATTTCTCTGTTATAGGTTGCCTTGTCCTTACAACATTGCAGCCCTTCTGGCTTCTTACTCTGTTCAGTGTAAGTATTGGCTTAACATTTTCTCCTGTAAGACTGGGGTTGCTCCTTTGAATATTTCTTTACTATTCAACATTTTTAGAAACATAGAAAACCTACAGCACAATGTAGGCCCTTTGGCCCACAAAGCTGTGCCAAACATGTCCTTACCTTCGAAATTACCAAGGGTTACAAATAGCCCTCTATTTTTCTAAGCTCCATGTACCTATTCAGGAGTCTCTTAAAAGACCCTATCGTATCTGCCTCCACCACCGTCGCCGGCAGCCCATTCCACGCACTCAACACTCGCTGAGTAAAAAAAAACTTCCCTTGACATCTCCTCTGTAACTACTTTCAAGCCCCTTAAAACTGTGCCCTCTCATGGTAGCCATTTCAGCCCTGGGAAAAAAGCCTCTGGCTATCCACACGATCAGTGCCTCTCGTCATCTTATACACCTCTATCAAGTTACTTCTCATTCTCTGTCACTCCAAGGAGAAAAGACAGAGTTCACTTAACCTATTCTCATAAGGCATGCTCCCCAATCCAGGCAACATCCTTGTAAATCTCCTCTGCACCCTTTCTATAGTTTCCACATCCTTCCTGTGGTGAGGTGACCAGAACTGAGTGCACTCTATATTTGACCTATCAAAATGAACCACCTCACACTTATCTGTGTTGAACTCCATCTGCCACTTCTCAACCAAGTTTTAATGTCTTGGTGTAACCTCTGACAGCCCTCTACACTATCCACAACGCCGCCAACCATTGTGTCATCATCAAATTTACTAACCCATCCCTCCACTTCCTCATCTAGGTTGTTTATGAAAATCACAAAGAGAAGGGATCCTAGAACAGATCCCTGAGCACACCACTGTCACCGACCTCCATGCAGAAAATGATAGGTCTACAACCAGTCTTTGTCTTCTGTGGGCAAGCCGGTTCTGGATCCACAAAGCAAGGTCCCCTTGGATCCCATGCCTCCTTACTTTCTCAATAAGCCTTGCATGGGGTACCTTATCAAATGCCTTGTTGAAATCCATGTACACTACATCTACTGCTCTTCCTTCATCAACGTGTTTAGTCACATCCTCAAAAAATTCAATCAGGCTTGTAAGGCATGACCTGCCTTTGACAAAGCCATGCTGACTATTCCTAATCATAATATGCCTCTCCAAATGTTTATAAATCCTGCCTCTTTGGATCTTTTCCATCAACTTACCAACCACTGAAGTAAGACTCACTAGTGTATAGTTTCTGGGGCTATCTTTACTCCCTTTCTTGAATAAGGGAACAACATCTGCAACTCTCCAATCCTCCAGAGCCTCTCCTGCCCTCATTGATGATGCAAAGATCATTGCCAGAGGCTCAGCAATCACCTCCCTTGCTTCCCACAGAAGCCTGGGATACATCTCGTTCTGTCCCAGAGACTTATCCAATTTGATGCTTTCCAAAAGCTCCAGCACATCCTCTTTCTTTAATGTCTATATTTTCGAGCTTTTCAATCTGCTGTAAATGATTCTTATAATCACCAAGATCCTTTTCTGTAGTGAATACTGAAGCATAGTATTCATTAAATACCTCTGCTATCTCCTCCGGTTCCATACACATTTTTCCACTGTCACACTTAATTGGTCCTATTTTCTTAGGTCTTATCTTCTTGCTCTTAACAAACTTGTAGAAGGTCTTGGGGTTTTCCTTGATCCTGTTCACTAAGGCCTTCTCATGGCCTCTTCTGGCTCTCCTAATTTCATTCTTAAGCTCCTTCCTGCTAGCCTTATAATCTTCTAGACCCCTATCATTACCTAGTTGTTTTTTTTGAACCTTTCATAAGCTTCTCGTTTCTTCTTGACTAGATTTTCACAGCTTTTGTACACCACGGTTCCTATACCCTACCATCATTTCCATGTCTCACTGGAGCGTACCTATGTAGAACACCACGCGAATATCCCCTGAACATTTGCCACATTTCTGCCATACGTTTCCCTGAGAACATCTGTTGCCAATTTATGCTTCCAAGTTCCTGCCTGATAGCTTCATATTTCCCCTGTTACTATTGGGTGGTCTATAAAAAACACCCAGTAGAGTTATTGACCCCTTCCTGTTTCTAACCTCCACCCACAGAGACTCAGTGGACAATCCCTGCATGACTTCCTCTTTTTCTGCAGCCATGACACTATCTCTGATCAGCAGTGCCACACCCCCACCTCTTTTGCCTCCCTCCCTGCCCTTTCTGAAACATCTAAAGCCTGGCACTCTAAGTAACTGTTCCTTCCCCTGAGGCATCCAAGTCTCTGTAATGCTCACAACATCACAGCTCCAAGCACCGATCCACACTCTAAGCTTATCCGCTTTGTTCATGATGCTTCTTGTGTTAAAATAGATGCATCTCAAACCATCGGTCTGTGTGCTTCTCTACCACCTGCCTATCTTCCCTCTCATACTGTCTCCAAGCTTTCTATTTCTTTCTTTTTCAATCTTTTTATTAAATTTCATATATAAAGAAAAACATAACATAATATTAAATAGGTTATAAATGCACTAGACTTGAAGTTAAATTAGTAGTAAGATAACAGTATCTTATTAAAATATCAGCCAAAAAAAACTTACAATAATCAATCAAACCTATATTGATTATACATGAAAAAGAATAAGAATAGTCACCAAAAGAAAAAAAAATGTAAAAATGCAAGAAAAAATGTATATTAAAAAAAAATAAACCTAAACTAACATGGGCAATAATAACAGTTTATATGAGTATGATAGTGTCAAAAACTCCAGAACTCCATACCAGAACAAGAATAAAAAGAGAAAAGGTCTGGAAGAGACCAAATTAATTCATATGAAAGTGTCGAATGAACGGTCCCCAAGTTTCTTCAAATTTAATTGATAAATCGAAAATAGTGCTTTTAATTTTTTCTAAGCTCAGACAAGAAATAGTTTGAGAGAACCACTGAAACGTGGTAGGAGGATTTACTTCTTTCCAATTTTGTAATATAGACCTTCTGGCCATTAATGTTGCAAAGGCAATCATTCATCTAATTGAAGGGGAAAGTCAACTACCATCCTCATTTGGTATACCAAAAATTGCAGTAATAAAATGAGGTTGTAAATCAATATTCCAAATTGAGGAAATGGTAGCAAATATGTCCTTCCAAAAGTTATGTAAGGTGGGACATGACCAAAACATGTGGGTCAATGAGGCCACAACTGAATGACATCTGTCACATTGAGGGTTAATATGAGAATAGAATCGAGCAAGCTTTTCTTTAGATATATGAGCTCTATGTACGACCTTAAATTGTATTAAAGCATGTTTAGCACATATAGAAGAAGAATTAACCGTTTGTAAATTTTTTTCCCATTTTTCTGTTGATATATTATATTGAAGTTCTTTTTCCCACTCTTGTTTAATTCTACCTGATATTTCTGGTTGTATGTTCATAATCCTGTTATAAATAAGAGCCACTAATCCCTTCTGACAAGGATTCAAGGTAAAAATCATATCTGAAAAATCTATCAAAGTTGAATTGGGAAAGGATGGTAAAACTTTATATAAAAAATTTCTGATTTGTAAATATCTAAAAAAATTAGATTTAGGTAATTTAAATTTGTTGGAAAGTTGGTCAAAAGACATCAAACTACCTTCAGAAAAAAGATCACGAAAACATATTATACCTTTCCTTTTCCATATGCTAAAAGCTTGATCTGTTAAAGAAGGTTTAAAAAAGAAGTTAAGTAAGATAGGGCTATCAAGAACAAAGTTTTTCAGAGTAAAAAACTTACGAAATTGAAACCAAATTCGTAATGTATGTTTGACAATAGGATTGGATGTCTGTTTATTGAGTTTAACTAAATCAGCAGGAAGAGAAGAGCCAAGAACAGAGAATAAAGAATATCCTTGTGCATCATTACATTCTAAATTTACCCACTGTGGGCACAATGGTGAATCCAAATCTAGTTTCCAATATATTAAGTTTCGAATATTATTCGCCCAATAGTAAAATCTAAAGTTAGGTAAAGCTAAACCACCATCTTTTTTAGATTTCTGTAACTGTCTTTTACTTAACCTGGGGTTTTTATTTTGCCACACAAATGAGGAAATTTTTGAATCAATGTTATCGAAAAAAGATTGTCTCCAAGCTTTCTTTGTGAGCCAACTGTCCCTTCCTCCGTCTCTTCAGTTCAGTTTCGACCCCCCCAGCAATTCTAGTTTAAACTCTCCCCAATAGCCTTAGCAAACCTCCCTGCCAGGATATTGGTACCCCTCAGATTCAAGTGCAGCCTGTCCTTTTTGTACAGGTCATGCCTGTCCCAAAAGAGGTCCCAATGATCCAGAAATCTGAATCCCTGCCCCCTGCTCCAATTCCTCAGCCACGCATTTATCCTCCACCTCAATCTATTCCTATACTCACTGTCGCATGGCACAGGCTGTAATCCTGAGATTTCTACTTTAGAGGTCCTGCTTCTCAACTTCCTTCCTAACTCCCTGTAGTCTGTTTTCAGGACCTCTTCCCTTTCCCTACCTATGTCGTTGGTACCAATATGTACCACGACCTTTGGCTGTGAAGCTGTTCGTTTCTAGCTGTTTATTTTCCTTTTATATCCATTGCTGTACAGTTACTTTCAAAACAGGTTCAATTAAGGTTATGGCAGGGCATGCAGCATACCTAAAATAAGGTGCCAACTTGAAGCTGCAAAACAGGATTTCATAGATGTTAAACTGGTTGAACAAACTGTGGGTGTATTCAGTCCCACAGCCAATGAATTGATGAATATCCCCTACACCCCATTCCAAGTAGGTGTGAATAATCGTGAATAATTACTGTGAGCTGGAGATACAGTAATGCACAGTCTAGCCACAGGTAATACCTGCATTACTAGAAGGGTTGTTCCTTGTAAACTGTTAGTTTTTTCCCATAATGTAAAGTGTGTCATGTGTGCATGTATCTCTGAATAATATACAGAATCTTATTATGTATCTCCAATGTTTGGGTCGTGATGTGTGAATTCACGATAAAGCTGAATTTCTGTTCATCATATAGCCTTGGCACGGGGTTTGCCTGTGCAAAATGGAAATGTTTAACATTCAGAAAATCTGTGGATGATTAGACCATTCAGCCAATTGAGTATGCTTCACCACTCAGTTACAGCTAATTTATTTATCCCTCTCAACTTGTTTTCCAGCCTTCTTCCAATAACCTTTGGCACTCTTACTATCGAGAATCTGTCAATCTCCATTTTTAATATACCTAATGCCTTCTGTCATAAGGTTATTGCCTCCGAAGGGTTCTTTTGCCTTAAGCTCCCTCATCAAATCTGGTTCATTACACAACACCCAATCTAGGATTAACTTTCCCCCAGTGGGCTCAACTATGAGCTTCTCTAAAAATCCATTTTGGAGGCCTTTTACAAGTTCCCTGTCTTGGGATTCAGCGTCTACCTGATTTTCCCAAACTACATGCAGGTTGAAATCTCCCATAACTATTGTAGCATTACTCATGATTTCATGCCTTTTCTATTTCCCTTTGACATTCTTTTCTTCAATGTCACTGTCATTAGTTGGAGCAGAGCATTGGTCACAGTTACCCACACCACCTTGATGCTGAAGATATTCTCTTCCAGAGTATAAAACTGCTTCACCACTTGCTGCTTTTAGTTTGCCAGACCCTGTCATCTGTTTTTACTGATGCCCAGTATATGTAGACTGTAACAACACATTTTTTCAGCTATTTGTGCTAGCTTGCAAGTGTTGAATATGGTTTGTACATTCCAAAAAACAGTTTTGATCTTGATCAGGACCGCCATCATCATGCCAATAGCTTGCTCTTGGTTTTCACTTCTGTCAGTTGTGCAGATCCCAAGTGGAGACTCAGGGATACCATCGCACACAGATACAGTTGTGCTAGAAAATCCGTGAACCCTGTAGAAATTTCCCTACTTCTGCATAAATAATGTGAGTCCTTAACATAAGTCCTAAACCTACAAACCCCATTTCCATAAAAGTTGGGATATTTTCCAAAATGCAATAAAAACAAAAATCTGTAGAAAAGTACAAAGAAAAGATTTTCAATAGTTTTACTGACCAACTTAATTGTATTTTGTAAATATACACAAATTTATTATTTGATGGCTGCAACACACTCAGCTAAAGTTGGGACAGAGTTAAAATAAGATTGAAAACTGCACAGAATATTCAAGTAACACCGGTTTGGAAGACTCCACATTAAGCAAGCTAATTGGTAGCAGGTGAGGTATCATGACTGGGTATAAAAGTAGCGTCCATCAAAGGCTCAGTCTTTGCAAGCAAGGATGGGTCGTGGCTCACCCCTTTGTGCCAAAATTCGTGAGAGAATTGTTAGTCAGTTCAAAAAGAACATTTCCCAACGCAAGATTGCAGAGAATTTAGGTCTTTCAACATCTACAGTACATAATATTGTGAAAAGATTTGGAGAATTCAGAGACATCTCAGTGCGTAAAGGGCAAGGTCGGAAACCACTGTTGAGTCCTCAGGCGGCACTGCCTAAGAAACCGTCATGCTACTGTGACAATTATAGCCCCCTGGGCTCGGGAGTACTTCGGAAAACCGTTGTCACTTAACACAGTCCATCGCTGCATCCAGAAATGCAACTTGAAACTGTATTACGCAAGGAGGAAGCCATACATCAACTCTATGCAGAAACACCGGCGAGTTCTCTGGGTCTGAGCTCATCTCAGATGGACCGAAAGGCTGTGGAACCGTGTGCTGTGGTCAGATGAGTCCACATTTCAGCTAGTTTTCAGAAAAAACGGGCGTCGAGTTATCTGTGCCAAAGATGAAAACGACCATCCTGATTGTTATCAGCGAAAGGTGCAAAAGCCAGCATCTGTGATGGTATGGGGGTGCATCAGTGCCCACGGCATGAGTGAGTTGCATGTATGTCTTTGGCGTATATTAGGATTTTAGAGAGACCTATGTTGCCATCAAGGCGACGTCTCTTCCCGGGATGTCCATGCTTATTTCAGCAGGACAATGCCAGATCACATTCTGCATGGGCTACAACAGCGTGGCTTTGTAGACACGGAGTGCATGTGCTTGCTGCCAGTCTAGATCTATCTCCTATTGAAAATGTATGGCGCATCATGCAAGACAACGGAGACCACGGACTGTTGAGCAGCTGAAATCTTATATCAAGCAAGAATGGACAAAATTTTCAGTTGCAAATCTACTACAATTAGTATCCTCAGTTCCAAAACGATTAAAACATGTTATTAAAAGGAAAGGTGATGTAACACAATGGTAAACATACCCCTGTCCCAACTTTTGTTGAGTGTGTTGCAGCCATCAAATTCTAAATTTGTGTATAGTTACAAAATACAATTAAGTTGGTCAGTAAAGCTATTGAAAATCTTTTTGTACTTTTGTCAGTTAAATAAAGGTTCACGTGAATTAACATATCACAGACTTTTGGTTTTTTTTGCATTTTGGAAAATATCCCAACTTTTCTCGAAATGGGGTTTGTAGATAGAGAACTCAATTAAATAAATAACACAAAATGCACAATACTTGTTCATTTATTTATTGAAAAATGATCTAATATTACATGTATTTGTTGGAAAATGTATGTGAACCTTTGCTTTCAGTAGCTAGTGTGACTCTCTTGCACAGCAGTAACTTCAACCAAGCATTTCCAGTAACTGTTGATCAGTCCTGTACATTGGCTTGGGAGGAATTTTAGGCCATTCCTCCTTTTAAAGAAAACTGCTTCGACTCTGGGATGCTGGTGGGCTTCCTTGCATGAACTGCTTGCTTCAGATCATTCCGTGACATTTCTAGAGGATTAAAGTCAGGACTTTGACTTGGCCATTCCAAAACATGAATTTTCTTCTTCTTCATGCATTCTGTTGTTGATTTACTCTTTCAGATCATTGTCTTGTTGCATTATCAAGCTTCTATTAAGCTTCAGGTGATGGACTGCCTCACTGCCATTCTCCTGTAAAATGTGGTGATACAATTTTGATACATTGTTCCTTCAGTGATTGCAAGCTGTCCAGGCCCTGAGGCAACAAAGCAGCCCCAAACCATGATGGTTCTTCCACCATGCTTCATAATTGGGGTGAAGTTTTCCTCCAAACATAGCAATGTGCATTTCTGCCAAAAAGTTCAACTTTTGTTTCATCTGTCCACAGAATATGTTTCCAGAAAAGTTACAGAACATGCAGGTAGCCTTTTCCAAACTTGGGATGCACAGTAATGTTTTTTTGGAGAGCAGTGGTTTCTTCCGTGGTGTCCTTCCATGAACACCATTCTTGATCAGTGTTTTCCTTATATAGTGGACACGTGAACAGAGACTTTAGCAAGTTCTAGAGATTTCTGCAGGGTATTTGCTGCTACCCTTGGATTATTTTTCACCTACAGCATCGCACATTGTGCTCTTCGTGTGACCTTTTGAAGGATACCCACTCCTGGGGAAGAGTAGCAACAGTATTGAGCTTCCTCCATTTGTAGACAAATTATCTTGCTGTGGACTGATGAACACCCAGGTCTTTAGAAATGCTTTTGCAGCCTTTTCCAGCTTCATGCATCTCTACAATTCTTCTAAGGTCTTCTGAAAGTTGTTTTGATCGAGGTATGGTGCATATAAACGGATCTTTCTTGAGAAGCAGTTACCTGACTTTGAATGTCATTTTTATAGGGCAGGGCACATGTCCAACCCACACCTTCAATTTCAACTCATTGATTGGAATAACTGAATCCAAATAACTCTTGTAGAAGGCATTACCTCAGAGGTTCACATACTTTTTCCAACAAATGCATGCAATATTGGTCCGAATCGGGAGCAGCATCTCCAACACCATCACATTGAACCCGGGTGCTCCCCAGGGTTGCGTGCTCAGTCCACTGCTCTTCACTCTGCTGACCCATGACTGTGCTGCAACACACAGCTCAAACCACATCATCAAGTTCTCCGATGACACGACCGTGATGGGTCTCATCAGCAAGAACGACGCGTCAGCTTACAGAGAGGAGGTGCAGCGGCTAACAGACTGGTGCAGAGCCAACAACCTGTCTCTTAATGTGAACAAAACAAAAGAGATGGTTGTTGACTTCAGGAGGATACAGAGCAACCACTCCCCACTGAACATCAACGGCTTCTCGGTAGAGATCATAAAGAGCACCAAATTTCTTGGTGTTCACCTGACGGAGAATCTCACCTGGTCCCTCAACACCAGTTCCATAGCAAAGAAAGTCCAGCAGCGTCTCTACTTTCTGCGAAGGCTGAGGAAAGTCCATCTCCCACCCCCATCCTCATCACATTCTACAGGGGTTGTATTGAGAGCATCCTGAGCAGCTACATCACTGCCTGGTTCGGAAATTGCACCATCTTGGATTGCAAGACCCTGGAGCAGATAATGAGGTCAGCTGAGAAGATCATCGGGGTCTCTCTTCCCGCCATCACGGACATTTACACTACACACTGCATCCACAAAGGAAACAGCATTATGAAGGACCCCATGCACCCCTCATACAATCTCTTCTCCCTCCTGCAGTCTGGCATTGAAGCAGTCGGGCTCTCATGGCCAGACTAGCAGTTTCTTCCCCCAAGCTATCAAACTCCTCAATACCCGAAGCCTGGACTGACATCTTGCCCTATTGTCCTGTTTATTATTTATTGTAATGCCTGGACTGTTTTTGTGCACTTTATGTAGTCCTGTGTAGGTCTGTAGTCTAGTGTAGCTTTTTCTGTTTTTTTTAACGTAGTTCAGTATAGTTTTTGTACTGTGTCATGTAACGCCATGGTCCTGAAAAATGTCCCATTTTTACTATGTACTGTACCAGCATTTATGGTCAAAATGACAATAAAAGTGACTTGACTTGAAATAAATGAACAAGTATAATAATTTTGTGTTATTTATCTAGTTTTAGGGCTTGCGTGAATATCTGATCCCATGTTAGATCATATTTATGCAGTAATAGAGAAAATACGACAGGTTTTGCAAACTTTCTAACACCACAGTTTAGGATTCTTCATTGCTGTTTTATTAACAATTTTTTTTGACCAATCAAAGTTGCTAGCCTTGACCTAAACCCCGGAAACACTTTCAGTCTGGCCTCTATCCTTTGACCTGTTTGGCATGGATGATCTTACCCTGACTCCAGCCACCAATGTGTAGCTTTTTAGGTCATTGAGGCACGCAAGCCACCAAACCCACCGCAAGATTGTGGTTCTCTTGGAGGCTTGCAGGTTAATTCACCACTAAAGCATTCCTGCAGTAGATAGCTGGCAGGCAGACAATAGCATCTGAGTGATTGGGTTAGAGTTAGGACATTGAGTCATAGTTGTACAGTAGGGAAACAGGCCTTTGGCCCAAGTCTTATTTGCTGACCAAGGTGCTTTTCGGTACCCTCAAGAGCTTTACTGTCCACCAACCTGTCAAAAAATGTTTTTTAACCGTTGAAATTGTATCTGCCTCTACCACTTCTACTGGTAGCTCCTTCCAGTTCTACACTACCCCCGGGTGGAAAATCTAGCTCCTTGGGTCCCCTTTATATCTTTCACCTCACCTTTTGCCTGGGGAGAAACTGTGTTGCTGGTCATCCAACATGATTTGATAAACCTGAGGTCCCTCTCCATACCCCCCCACCCCACACCAGTTTCCTTCTGTCCAGGTAAATCAAAGCTCTTGTCAAGGGAACATTCTTGTGAATCTTTTCTGCTTCATCTTGAGCTTAATCGCATCTTTCCTAGGGGTTGGCAGCAGGACTGTCACACTGTTCGTGGCGCAGTCTCTCCAGTACCCTGTTGAGCTGTAACATGATATCCCAGTTCTTGTGTCTCAAAGACAATTGTGTTATTCCCCTTTCGCACCTTGTTTTGCAACATTCCCCAGAGTCTGTCATTTAATGAGTTTTACCTTCCCAAAATACATCACTGATCTTGTGCAAGTTGATCTTATTTGCCATTCCTTTTCCCACATTACCATTTGATCTAGATCCCATTGTAATCTCAGGCATCCACTTTCACTGAAAATCGCATAGACAATTTTGTTGTCATTGTTGTAACTGTTAATGAAGTCACCGGAGAGACTTAGCAGGTACATGTAGAAGTCTTTATTTGGGACACACAGGAGCTGACAACCTTTGGAGTCACAAGAGAGAGAGAGAATCCCTGATCCAATATATGTTAAAAATCAAATGTAACAGGATAATTTCTATAGCTACAAAGCCTTCAATGCTTTTGAGTTGCATGTAGTTTTTAAATTCCTGGGTCTTCCCACTAACGCACCCAAAATGAGTGTTAATTACTGTGGTCTCAGAGTCATATTCATGCTGTGGAGTGTTGATTACATTCATGCCTAAGCAGACATCTCAGTCAGTTGGGTGTCTTCTAGTCTGCAATACAGGTTTCCCTCACTAGCCGAAGGCAGAGCATTCCTATGAAACAGTTCGTAAGCCGGAATGTCGTAAAGTGAATAAGCAATTACCATTTATTAATATGGGAAAAATTCCTGAGCGTTCCCAGACCCAAAAAATAACCACAAAATCATGCCAAATAACACACAAAACCTAAAATAACAGTAACATATAGTAAAAGCAGGAATGATATGATAAATATACAGCCTATATAAAGTAGAAATACTTCTCTGCAATCACTACAGCACTGTCCAGCGCAGTGTATAATCTCACTACATAGTGAAAGCAGTCTCTCCAGTAACCTTTAAGCTATGAAACCGCCAAGTCATACCAAATAACACATAAAAATAAACAGCCTATATAACGTAGAAATATTGTATGTACAGTGTAGTTTCACTTACGGGAATTGAGAAGACAGCGAGCACACTGATGATGGTGTGTTGGGCTGAGTCGTCGGAGGTTGGGGTGCTCGGTAGTTGTTTCCAATAAATTGCAGTTTCACCATAGTTAATCACTTGCTTGTACAAATGACCACCTTCTGTAATTATTTTCTTTAGTTCTGCTGGGAACTTTTCGGCAGCTTCAGTATCAGCCAAAGCACTCTCTTCGGTAAACTTTAAGCTATGAAGCTGCCCTCACCTCAGAAACCAATCAAAGCACCCATGATGACCTTTAAATGCCACTTTCATAACACTTTCACCACCATTGTCCAGTGCTTTCTGTTTCAGCTTATTAAAAAGATTGACTGATTTCTCCTTAAGTATAAGATAACGGAACACCACGTGTTGTATACCCATCAATCCACTCAAGCAATAGACTTTCCATTTTATCCATTATTGGATGCCGACTAAGAGAGACCACTTTGCTACCAGCAGAAACAACAGTAACATCAGCAGCTTTCAAAATTCTTTCTCTCTGTGTGTAAATAGTGCGGATAGTAGACGCAGGCAAGTTCCACGCGCGGACAATGTCCTTACTTTGTTCACTGCAATTGAAACGCTTAATTATGTCTAGTTTTACGCTTATAAAACCCTTACACGCTCTTTTAGGCTTTTCCAATACCTTAGAACTCATCTTGCTAACGGATGTACAAAATAAATAGAGATAAAGCACAGATGCTTACAGACACGTGTTTGAGCAATGGCGGCTAGAATGCAATTCCGGGGAGGAGCTTGGCTGCTCGGGGCGCATGCTTTTTTTTCGTAACAGTAAAAACACCTGTTAGCGAAAACAGATAAATAATGTAGGTCTTTTGTAACAGCAAGGTGTTGTAAAGCGAAAGTTCGAAGCATACAGCCACCTGTATGCTCTTCTGAGCTGCATTTTAAATTCAATCTACAATCCATATTCAGATCTGAAGGCTGATTGCTGTTGAAATTAATATTTGCGATGTTGCATCTCCAGAAGACGCCCTAACAGTCATAGGCAACTTTACTAATGATGCCATATATATAAAACAACAGGAACCTGCTCTCCACTGCCACCCTCTGACTCCTCCCACCCAATTACTGTAATTGGTTAGTTCGCCCTGATTCTTATGAGAGAATGGGTAACACCAGTTTTGTTGAACTGGTCCTGCCCTGAGTACAGATGGCTGCTTGTGTCCAAAGGAAATGAGAAAAAATATAAAAACGAGAAATAACTAAGTAATTTCCTTATTTTGTTTAGCTAGATTAGCACATAAACAGGAACCAGTTTTTCAAAATGGGATTGGTAGGGCTCATCAGTAATGATGCCCTACAGAGACAGGATGAAAAACTAGAAGCCTGGTGCCAGGCAAGTAACCTCTTTCTCAATGTCAGCAAGATGAAGGAGATGGTGATCAACTTCAGGAGAACCCATACCACTCACAACCCCCTTTACATCAGCAGCACAGCAGTCTATGTATTTAAACTATCTTGTGAATTTATTTACAATTATGTTTATTGTGTTCTTTTATCTTTTGTGTTGTTTTAGTGCTGCATCAGACCTGGAGGAACAATTATTTTGTTCTTTACACTGATGTACGGGAAATGACATTAAGCAATCTTAAATCTTGAATTATTCAACTATACAGGCTTTAAGACTTGCTCAAAAATTGAGTTGTCTTCATTAGTAACAGAATTTGCAAAAAGATCAGTTAAACATGTCAAAAAAATTTGAAAGAAGTTGGTATTGGAATGATGCAGTAGAATGGTCTGTCATTAGTAGAAGTAATCTGTATTCCTGTTCCTTATTAGAAAGCGTCTAGCATGAGTCATGAGGGTAAAAATTGGTTATTCTAGTCTCATGTAAAAAAAGTAACCTAAATTTCAATGATGAAAAGATGTGAATGTCCAGTGTCTATGGAAAGAAGTAAGGAATTAAAGAGAGAAAGCAATGTTTATACCACGTATTTTTATTTCAGAGCAGTGTTTTTTTGTTCTAACTATAACAATTAATTTTCTTTCAAAGCGGAACTGGGAGACTACAACAATTCCGAGCACTTGCCCGGTTACCTCGCTGATTATTCTTTTATTGCCAACCAGCCTCAAGACTTTGAAAAAGAGATTGCAAAATTACATCAGCAGCATAAGTGAGTTGGTCCAGTGTGCATTCTATGTTGGAATTTTTGTTGTGATTAAAATATTTGTGTTTTATTTCTCTGTATAAATTATTTTTTCCTTATAAACAGAGGACTGTCTCCAGCAGAATCTGAATTTAATTATTTAAACACAGCCCGTAGTTTAGAACTATATGGAGTTGAATTGCACTTTGCAAGGGTAAGTTTAAATCTTTCACTTCACATGTTGCTTTAGATGTCACTAGTTGAAGCTCTTCATTGTTTCTACGAAGTAGTGTTAATTGATCATTAAAATTATCTTCTGCATCACTTCTAAGCTTCACAAGCACAATAAAGGTGTATACTTAGTGAAATCATACATTTCTTTGAAGGATTTTTGTACTTCTAATTTCAGATCACACAAAACTTGAGATTTGGGAAGGGGAGACATCACAATCACATTTGCTAATCACCTAGGCCTAGAGCAATTCATTTTCTTCCAGTATTGTATTTGCTCATTGCAGCCAGCAAATTCCCATGTAATTAATTTGTTGGTTCAGCCAATGTTAATCAAGTGCAAGTGTAGCCTGAGAAAATGTTGCATAATTCTGTTAGAAAATGTTTGCATACACTGTCCAATATTGAACATTGTATAATCCAACTTAATTCCAAGGAAGCAGAACATAAAGACCTGAGAGGTGATCTTGAATTATGAATTTAAGGTTGTTGTTTCTGTACAGCTAGTGTATCTATAAAGGAGTCAGTTTCAAAATTGGGTGATGGTGATTCATAACCATGATGAGGGATCATGTCTCTTTGGAATGCACTGTCCAAGATGCCATTGAGTATATTCAAGGCAAAGCTTGCTTTTTTTTATTTCAAGGGTCATAGGGATGGAGCCGGAAAGTGGCACTGAGGTACAAGATCAGCCAATATCTTAACTAACAGTGGGGCCAACATAAAGGATTGAAGTTCTGTTTTTTTTTCCTTTGTTAATGCTCTCTGACAAAATCATGAAAGTTAACTGTGTGCTCTATGACTGTGCCTTGTGATGGTGCCCAACATTATATCTATTACACATCTTTTTACTGAATAAATCGGAAGTTGAATTAACTATATTTTTACAGAACTGTCAGACATGCTTATTGCATTAGTGGTTCAATTTCAATGAGGAATGTATGAATGTGTAATGTGAAATCATATATGAACAAGATGGAGTGACAGACTGAATGAGATGTCTATTGCTATCAAGCACCTGACATTTAATCCTGTTTTGTTTTCATCAGTCATTTGAAGCTATAAGCTTTATACTGTAATATGGCTCTTCAGAGATGAATATGATCCAATGAATGAATCCCTCTTTCCATGCCTGATGTGAGTGACTGAGATTCCATCCTGATGGAACCCCATCAGGGGTTGCTCTCGTGATATTGGATCTCTTGTACTTGGGTTTATGTTACAAGAATCATGGTTGGTGCCCTTGCTTCTGCAAGCGTAAATTAATAGGGGAAGGGTTTAGAACAACAATTTTAGTCATCAGATATGCGTATAGCGATGGACTAAATTTACTTAATTTTGATATTCATAGCACTTTGTATGCCACATTTTGGACCAAACAAATATAAAAATGGAAAATTTGATCCTCTGTGCAAGAAGATTATTTAGAGACATTGTAATCTCAAGCCTCAAAGGCTGCAAATTAGTCATTGGCAGACTTTCACCTTTTTACCAGCCCTGAATTCAGTGTTTCATACAGCTGAGTTCCCCAAAATGCTGTCTAACGTTTCTTTTACATTATTAATCTAATCCTTAAGGAAATAGTTGGAAGTTCAGAAGGCTGCAGTGTTCTAATAAGCAATTTAATATTTGGCTCATTATTTGAAAGTTGCATTTCAAATTTTAATTTGGATTTTAGTATGTTTTGATAATTTCATGACTTTTCTAAATCTGGAAATTGAGAATATTTCACATAGAGGTAAAGTCCTGGAAGACTGGGTCTGTAGATTTATGTCTTCTGCCTTAGATGCCAATTTGAGACCTAAAGTTTGATATGAAATTATCTCCTTTTTAGGATCAAAGTAACAATGAAATTATGATTGGTGTTCTGTCAAGTGGAATTGTTATTTACAGGAGCAGGGTACGAATTAACTACTTTCCGTGGTAAGTACAGTCTCTGCCTACTCTTATAGAATTAATTAAAACAGCCTTTTGACCAAATTTTTAAATCTTTCCTCTTTAGGCTGACTCCTTTTTCACTGTCTGAAGCACCTTATGGTATTATTGCTGCTTTAAAGGAGTTGTATATTAAAGTTAATTTCTGTTTTTGAAATGACGATTTTCCTTATAAACTTGTGAAAATTTTGCAAAGATTCCAAAATGAATTGGTCCAAAATTTGATAGTTGTCATTTATCACAAAAAATATTTTTAAGTATTTGAAACATTTGTGAGTGAGTCCTAAGACGTAATAAATATAATCATAGCAAGATATACGTTGGCTTTGTGCCAGCATAATATTTTGGATGAGAGTAGTGTCTTCTCTATTGTACATTTTATACTTGCATAGCTTTTGTTTCTCATATCTGTTTGTCATTCTACATATTGATAGCTCTGTAGGAAGAATATCATAAATAATGCAAGGGTGAGGAGTAGTGAATCATAGACCTTCAAACTTGGCAAGAAATAATGATTCACAAACATGAGAAAATTTGTAGATGCTCAAAATCCAAAGCAATATACACAGGAACTCAGCAGGCCAGGCAGCATCTATGGAAAAGAGCAAACAGTTGACGTTTTGGGCTGAGACCCTTTATTAGGATTGGAAAGGAAAGGGAGAAGTTAGAGTAAAGAGGTGGGGGGAGGGGATGAAGAAGTACAAGGTGCCAGGTGATAGGTGAAACTGGGAGAAGGGGAGTGGGAGAAGCAAAGAGTTGGGAAGTTGATTGGTGACAGATAAAGGGCTGGAGGAGGGTGAATCTGTCAGAGGTTAGAGACCAAGGAAGAAAGGGAAGGGGAAGAGCATCTGAGGGAGGGTAAAAAGAATGAGGAATGGTGGCAGTGAGAGGGGAGGGGCAGTTACAGGAAGTTCAAGAAATCGATGTTCATGCCATCAGGTTGGAGGCTACCTAGACAGAATATAAGGTGTTGCACCCCCAACCTGAATGTGGCCTCATGGCAGTAGAGGAGGCCATGGACTGAAATGTTGGAATGGGAATGGGAAGTGGAATTGAAACAGGTGGCTACCAGGAGATCCTGCTTTTTGTGGCGGACGGAGTGGTCCCCTAACCTAGATCAAATCTCACAGGAGGCCACACCAGGAGCATCAGATCAGTAAATGACCCCAACAGACTCACGGTGAAGTGTCACCTCATCTGTAAGGATTGCCTGAGGCCCTGAATGAGAGAGGAGGTGTAGCGGCAAGTGTGGCATTTGTTCATTTTCCTCCTTATTCCCTCCACCTCAGTGTTCTGAAACTAATCTGCCTAGGCTACCTCGTCTTAGGAGAAATGAGAAAATTAGTCCTCATTCCAATCTCATTAGGTTGCTCTTTATCATAATATAATGTCCTCACATCCAGGACTCCTCCAGAAGAAAGATCTGAACATCAACTCTGTCAAGTCACCTCAGAGTTGTTTATTTCATTCAGATCAGTATTTATTCTAAACTGCGAGGAGTACAAGTCCCGTCTTAAATGTTCTTGGTAAATTCATTTCATCATGGTAAGACTTAATTTTGTGAACTAACTTCGTTTTTCTTCCAACACAAATAGAACCTTATCGAAGGAGGGTGCAACTCTATGCAATACTCTGGCTTTGTCTCAAAGTCCTTCCAGGAATAGCAAATCTTTTCTATATCTGTATTACACTCCTTTGCCGTAATGGCCAGTATTCAGTTTACTTGCTGTGCTTGAATACTAATTTTGTTTATTGCCCAGTACTAAGAAAATCAGTCTTAAATTTCTGCCTTAAATGGAAGAAAAAATAAAAACTCAACAGGATAAAACTATCTTAATTTAAGAAACTGTTTGTTTATATGAAGGGTTCCCAACCCGAGATCCATGGATCACTTGATTGATAGTATTGTTCCATGGATTAAAAAGGGTTGGGAACTCCTGGTTTATGTATGTATAATAGCTGTTTGTCTTTGCATGGTAAGTTATTCATTTAAGATGTGAAGTTAACTTAAATTCGTCCTGTAGTCTACTGTTCAGTCTGCACTTTGTGTAGTGTGTAGTTCTGGTTGCCACATTATTAGAGAGATGTGATTGTGTGAGATAGAAGTATGTAAAGTATGGATTGGTAGGTAGTCAATTTTTTTCCCATGTTAGGGGTATCAAATACAAGAGCACAGGTTAAAGATGAGAAGTCAGTATCTGTATTGTTCAAAGATTCGAAGGCAGTTGGAGGAATTGAATACTGTCACTGTTTAAGGAGCATTTTGCCACTTAAGAACACTAGTTGTATATGATCTTGGTGTGTGCGAATGAGATTAATGTAGATGAGCAAAAAAGTTGGGATTGGATGTGATAGATGGAAGGACCCACTTCCAGGCAAGACCAACTTCTGACATTAAAATTTCTATCTGAAGAACCTTGAGTGTTGGTGGTAGTCATAATTCTGTAAAATGTTTTGCTGGAAGTAGTTTGGGTTCATGGTAGTAGAGATGGAAAGGAGAACAAACCATCCCTGGATAGTGAATGGCTCAGCTTTTATAGGCGTTTCTAAGTTGATTTTGTCTGTAAGACAGGAAATAAGTAAAATCATGAAAGCAGAATTTGATCATTTGGCCCATTAAGCCCTCTCTAGCATTCCATCATGGCTGACTTAATATCTCTCTCTAAACCCCCATTCTGCCTTAGATGCCCTTACTAATCAAGAACCTGTCAGCCTCTGCTTTAATTATACTCAATGACCTGGCCTCAACAGCTCCTTGTGGCAGTGAATTCCACAGATTCATCAACCTTTGACTAAAGAAATTCCTCCTCATCTCTGTTCTAATGGGATGTCCCTCTATTCTGAGGCTGTGCCCTCTGGTCCTGGACTCCACCGCTATAGGAAAATCCTCTCTACGCTGGAGATACATAACCATATCTCCATCTTATTGTAAAGAATAGCATCAAAAACATAACTGATAAGAAAGGATAATTACTTAAAGTAGAGAGAGAAAGCTAGTTAGTAAGAATGAACATGTGTATGTCAAACTTAAATTTAATAATATGGGAGCTCATTTGTAAGTGGACACGTCCATGAGCTGGACATTCATTACCTTGGGTTGCCCTGTATCTTAGCATGTTTAAGTTTTGTTATGAATGTATTTATCCATTCCTGAAACCAGTTTCTTGTACCTTTTGTAAGATTCCAGCATTGATTAGAATTCAGCATTGTCTGCTTACAGCTAAGGATGTTTATATTGATCGATAAAGACTAAAATTTTTAAGCAATAATTAAGTTTTAAATGAGGGCTATTCAGTGGATCAAGATATGGATTTTTCTCAAGTTAATGAGAATTCCAACAGAAGGTTCAGAAACAAAATAAATAGCTGGCTTTGGCAATAAACCGAGATTGAAAATAGCTTTGGCACTGAAGAATAAAAACTGGAAGTAGGCTGAGAAGAGGTGAAGAGAAAAAAAGATGAAAATAAGCTTCTATTAGTCACTTGCTAATTTTAAAATTCAAACAGTATTTTTAAAATAAAGTTACATATACAGAAAGATCAATGCATAAATTAAGCAAAAGTATTTGAGCAGAATATACAACTGTGCAAAGCACGGGTCTGTTCAAAGAAGTATAAAATGTGTGCTGTGGATAAGCACTCATAGCTGTACAGAGGCTTTTGCTGAACAGTGGCTAAGTGGACTGACTGATCTCAAAATATTCAATAGATATTAGCTCGACCAGTTAGATGCCAAAACATAACTGTTTTTTTTTTAACTTTAGGAAAATATAAATTGGCAATTCACAGCATTAAGGCTGTGGCAGTGCCACCACCTATACTCTTCTATGTTCTATGGAAGTATTTGTAATTCATTATTTTATTGTCTTAACAGGCACTGTTCAGTCTACGTTCACAGCTCATTGAAAGTGAGACAGGTTGACAGGATGGTTAAAAAGGCTTATGGGGTACTTTTCATCATTAGATCAGGTGTAGAGTTAAAAGGGTAGAAAAGTTATCCTAGAACTCTACAACACTGGTCAGATTACAACTCAATTCTTGTATACAGATCTGGTCCCTACATTACAGGACAACATGATTGCACTGGAGCAGATGCAGAGGAGTTTTTTGAGTTTGTTACCAAGACCCAAAATATTTTGATAACAGGTGAAAGATTGGGACTATTTGATTTGGAACTGAGGGCAAGTAAGTAGGAAGGTTCTACTGATGTTATCACAGGGTTTTAAAATCCAGGTAGCATAAATATAAACTACCTGATCGAAATGCCTGTAGGCGGTGCAGTACACGGCAGCAACAGCCTTTCGGATCTGGTGCTACTTTAGTTTTTTAATTTAATTTCAAGGCACAATTAGGGTTTAGGGCAATGGATAACAGAGCGACTATCTATTATCGCCAGATACTGCTACAATACGGAGATTGCCCAAAAACAATCCTTCATGAAAATCTGATGGTTAGATTGCGCGACCTCGGCTTTCTGAGGGAATCGGGCCTGCAGTCCTCAGAGTCGCCTGATGCCGGTGGCCAGAATTGGGGACGTTGTAAGCGGTGTGCGAGGAAGCGAGGTGTGTGGGCAGGAGTCTGTGCCAGGAAAAAAGTAAGCCCTAGCCAGCCGGCCCTCCCATCCGTTCTGCTCTCCAATGTCTGCTTGCTGAGGGAATCGGGCCTGCAGTCCTCAGAGTCGCCTGATGCCGGTGGCCGGAGGTGGGGACGTCATAAGTGGTGTGTGAGGAAGCGGAAGCGAGGCGAGCGGGCAGGAGTCTGTGCCAGGGAAAAAGTAAGCCCTAGCTGGCCAGCTGTCCTGTCCATTCTGCTCTCCAATGGACATTAAATTGAACTACATCTGTGGCAACGAAATTCTCGGCGGGAGTACAGAAATGGACAGAATCCCGGACACCGACATTCAGCTGATTATTTATGTAACAGATTTTCCCCCAAGCCATCGAACTACCAACCTACTGACCTCTGCTGTGCCTATTGCCTTGTTTATTATTTATTGTGCTGTAGTGGGCTATGACTCTATGACCCAAGTTTTCAGCTCCATTGATTTTCCCCGTTAGTTATTTGAACACGAATTACTATGCAGGATTGATTCAGAAACCTTGCCAAAACAAAGTTATTCCAACAGGTTAGCAAATTTGCTAACATTCTCACCTCTTAAGCCAGGAAGTGATGAACTCCAACGTGTAACTGGGCTTATACTACATGCAATACTAGGATGCTGAAATGGTAAAAATGTCATTGGTCAGATGATATCCTGTGCAGTGTTCAAAGAACAGCAGTGCTTCCCTGTGGTATATTTGAAAATGAAAGTGAGCTAGCTGAAGGTCAATACGAGCTGTTTGCTGTATTTCCTATACTGGAATGAGTGGCCACACTTCTAAAGTTATCTGGTTGAAAAAATCATTTTGAGTATCACGAGGAAGCTGTTTGAAACGTGCTGTGAATGAGATTTTCTTTTTAACTTTTTAATTGCTGATACTCCAGTAATATATTTGAAATTGCTGCTACTAACTGTTTTCTTCTACACAGGTTGAAGATTGTAAAAATATCGTTTAAATGCAAACAGTTTTTCATTCAACTTAGGAGAGAATTGGTAAGAGACCTTTTTTTACTTTGAACCTTGAACCTTATATTTGGTTTTAATTTGAAATCATGTTGAGCTAGAATTGTAGAAGTAGATTTCAATATCAGATGTGTTATGAAATTAGATTGAATATGAAATATGAAACTATTTTGTTTCCACTTGTATGTTCCTTTACATTTCACACTGGTTTAGAACAACTTTTGATGAATCACAATGCATATTGGACATCCATTACCTATGTGAACATTGGGGAAAACTACACACTGTCATAGGCACATGCACCAAACAGTAGGCAAGGAATAACCAGCTGATCTATGTACTGAACAGCTATAATGCCTTGTGTGTTATGTACCATGTAGTGTAACAGCAGAAGTGAGAAACACTCAATGGAGAGAGAAGACAATCTGGAAAACTCCATTCTTTTCTTTTCAGATGAACCAAACTAGTTTAGTATATCATTTTGGTTATGACATTTGATTTCTGTATCTCTTCTGTGATGGGAACTGCATCCTAGTCAGGAACTGGTGCATCTCATATTTGAGAATATGCAGGGTAAGTGTACATTACAGTGGATGATTTTTATTTCCTCTCTGAAAAGAACTAGCTAACATTGAACTTTATTTCTCCTGCATTATTGATATGCGTGATATTTGGCCCCACTCAGTCTGTCATCTTCCCCTTTTGCTAACCAGCACCACCTCCTGCCCACCAGGTATCCACACACTTCCCAAACGTCATAACCAATCCGACCTGTCTAATTAACTTCTTTAAGTCTGTACTTGTATTAGCCCTTGATTTTTTTTTGTAAGACTAGAATCAACTCTTAGTTTGCTAAGCTAGCATATACAGACCCAGTGTGTTAAAGCTGTTTGAGTAGTAAAAATCTTTCCACATGGAATCATTCTCATGGCATTGTTCTACAATCTACTAGAGACAGTCTTCTAAATGTGTGCAGCCTGGGCTGAATGTTCACTGACTTGTAATATTCATTCACTTGTGTGTGCAGAGAATCTCAGGTTGTTGCATATAGAAACAGAAAAAACCAGTTATCTGATCACAAATTAGGTGCGCTACTTGCATATTTTGATCAGATTATACAAGTAGAGCACCTAGTTTGTGATCATATAATTTTAGATATGTTGAAAATCAAGCATTGACTTGTACGCTGTCTCAGTGGATGACTGATCTTTAATCATTCAATTACTTACACTGCTGCAGTGCAAATAACTACACCTGCCAAAATTGGAATTGGTCGAGGTGATTGAGGAAGTGTTCATGAAATTGCCAACAAAAAGTCCACAATACTTCATGCAGCTTTGTGTAATAGAATATTTAATTGTTAGATCATTCTTTTTGCCACACGCTAATGGTATTCTTTCATTCAAGGAGTTTTGACAATCTGACCAGGATTTTTAAACTAAAATATATATTTGTTTAAACCTGACAAACCTACTTTGACAATAGCTTTAGAATCTACACTTTGTGGCCATTTTATTAGGTACACATGTACACCTGATTGTTAATGCAAATATCTAATCAACCTATTATGTGGCAGCAACTCAATGCAAAAAATCATGCATACTTGGGCAAGAGGTTCAGTTGTTCAGACCAAATAGCAGAATGGGGGTGGTGGGGGAAGTGATTTGATCGTGGAATCATCTTTGGTGCCAGACTGGGAGGTTTGAGTATTACAGAAACTGCTGATTTCCTGAGATTTTCTTATACAGCAGTCTCTAGAGTTTACAGAGGATGATGCAAAAAACATCCTGTGTCTAGCTGTTCTGTGGACGAAAATGCATTGTTAATGAGTGCGATCAGAGGAGAATGGCCAGACTGATTCAAGCTGACAGGAAGGCAACAGTAACTCAGATAACCACACATTGCAGCAGCAGTGTGCAGAAGAGAATCTCTGAATGCATGACACGTCAAACCTTGAAGTGAGAGGGCTTGCAGCATCAGAAGATCACACTGGCTTCCACTCCTGTACCTAATAAAGTGGTCATTGATTGTATATCTCATTGACATTGCAGACGTGAACTGCAGAACAGGCAGTGGTGGAATTAAACAGGAAATTGAGAATCCAGAGAGGTTGCTTGAAAAAATTGTGTTTTTAAAAAAAAAACATAACAATTGGAAGCAGTTGTAGTCTGCTGGAACACTTGCATCTAATTGCATCCACAATTAAGATAAAGCTGATGTTTTACCTCCGTGGAATCATTTGGATGTTTTAGAATTGTTTGAAGGGATAGAGAATGCACCAGTGTATTTTATGTCCCTATTGATGAAAGAAGGGGACTGGTGCAAACATTCACATCATGGACGAAGAATGTAGACCATTGGTAATAGTTGATTTGAGAGATCTTTCAAATGGATAAATTGCTAAATTTCTTTTTTTTTTAAAAGCTCGTAATTTAAACAAAACAGTAAACACCATTTTTCCAATTATTTTTTTCTCCTGGTGTTGTTGCTGAAGGTTATCAAATCACATTTAATGCCATAAGCACAAATGTAGAGAAGTACAGGTGTAATGAAAAGCTTAATCTCATACCCGTGGTTTCAGACAGCAAAGAACATATATCATACCAGGCTGTGAAGGGAAAAAAAAAACCGGTAGAAACCAGACAGTGCAACCAATTACACAGTCAGAGATTAAACTGTGGCCCATTGTGTTCTTTTGCTGAGGTAGGATTAAGGTTCTGCTGATCAGTTCAAGAATATATAGGAAAGTAGCTGTTTCTGAACATGATGTAGGATGCAAGGCTTTCTTTACCTTCTGCATGGTGGTAACAATGAGAAAAGGGCTTGACCTAGTTGGTGGCTATCCTTGATGATAGATGCTGCCTTGAAGCAACACCTCCTATAGATGATTTCAGTGGTGGGGAAAGTTGTGCCTATGATGGACTGCCCTGTGTCCACTACTCTCTGCAGTCTTTTGCATTCCTGTGCATTGCAACCAGTCAATATACTTTCAATAGTGTATCTATCTGTAGAAGTTTAAGGCTGAAACTCTTTAAGCTTCAAAGACATTACAACAGCTGGTGTGCCATCTTTGTGATAAATATGGTATTTAAATAAGATGAAAGCAATTGTCCTGTTGTTTGAATATCCCTGGGGAGAGTACAGATCAATGTGTAGAAAGGCATAAGTTAAGCAAGGACAGTCAAGGATAGAGTGGACAGCCAGCATCTTTCTCCCAGGATGGCAGTGGCTAATACCAGTGGACACTCTTTTAAAATGAATGGAGAGAGGTTATTTACACAGAGAGTGGCAGGTGTTTGGAATGCACTGCTGGGCTGGTATATTAGGAACATTTCAGAGACTCTTGGATAGGTGTATGGATGTAAGAAAAAGAGAGTTATGTGCTATGTAGATGACAAGGGTTGGATTGTTCATGGAGTAGGTTAAAGTGTTCGAACAACATTATGGGTCAAAGGGCCCGTACTATGCTCTACTTTTCTATGTTCTACACTTGTCTAACAACTTAGAATTTTAATCCTGCAATTTTTGATATATACTGCTTTTAAATACCTGTAGAATGTGAGGTGTTCAAACAGGAAATTGTATGAAAACATATGCATCTCTCTATCATTTACAGCATCACAACTTGCAGGAAAGTTGTAAGACTGAAAGAGCGCAGAGAAAATTTACAAGGATGTTGCTGGGACTTGAGGACCTGAGTAATAGGAAAAGATTGAATAGGTTAGGACTTTATTCCCCAGAACATTGAGGATTGAGGGGTATAGATGGGGTAAATGCAATCAGGCTTTTTCTACTGAGGTTCAGTGAAACTATAACTAGAGGTCATGAATTATGGGTGAAAGGTGAAGTGTTGAAGGGTAACATGAGGGGAAAATTCTTGACTCAGGGTGGTGAGTGTGAATGAGTGACAGATCAAGTGGTGGATGTGGGTTTGATTTCAACTTAAAGAGAAATTTGGATAGGTACATGGATGGGAGAGGCATGGAGGGCTAACGTCCTGCTGCAGGTTGATGGGGGTTGGCAGATTAATGGTTTGGCATGGATTAGACAGGCTGTTTCTGTGCTGTGGTTTTCTATGACTCTATCAGAGTATGAGGCAAATACAACAATATGGGAGTAAGATAGCCAGCAAGAATTTCTCTCTCTCTCTCTCTTTCTGAGACTTTAAATTTATTATATCAGCTTCCACCCAGCTGGTCATACCTGAAAACAAACTAATGGAACCTCTGTTTTTAGTTACTCGCAGCCTTTTTCTCCACTCCTGTATGAATTGCTCTGCAGTTCAAAGCACCATTTTTGATTCCTGAATTTCTGTTATTTTTAATGTTTGAAATGGAAATTAACTTTGTAAAATATTTCTTCAGTCTTTGTTTTAGAATATCATGTGTAGGTGGGAACTACAAGGTCAACAGATTGATAATATGACACCTCATTCATTGTTCTGTTGGCTTTTTGCAATGGGTATCAGTTGATCTATATTTTTATGGCCACAATACCAATTGGCTTAGTGCTCTTCCTGCAGTGCATTTGATTCTAATGCTTCTTTTGTAAAACGACATTATACACTGCATCTTGTAAACAACCTGCTGACCTTTGTGTGACATGACCTACCTCGAGCAAAACCATGTTGACGATCCCTACTGATGTCAAGTTCACCAGCCTATAATTTCCTGCCTTATTCATAGAGCCTTTCATAAACACGAACAACATTATCTATCCTCTTATCCTCTGACACCTCATCCATGGCTAAGGATGTTTTAAATGTCTCTGCTAGGCACCTGTAATTTCTACACTACCCTCCAACAGGGTCTGAGGAAACACCTTGTCAGACCCTGGTGTCTTATCCACCCTAATTGGTCTCAATACAGTAAACACCTCCTCCTAAGTAATCTATATAGAGTCTGTGACCTCACCTTTGCATTGCCTCAATCTGTGTCCATCTCTCAAGTAAATACAGATGCAAAAAATTCCATTTCACTAAACCTGCTATCCGTGCCTTTTATTTTGACAGGAACATACAAACTCTACTCTCAAGATTTCACCTTTAAAGGCCTTCCACTTACCAAGTACACCTTTGCCAGAGAACAACCTGTCCCAATCCACATTTGCTAGATCCTTTCTGATGCCATCAAAATTGGCCTTTCTGCAATTTAAAATCTCGACCCGAGGGTTAGACCTATCCTTTCCATAATTACCTTGAAACTAATCATGTTATGATCACTATGATGCATTATGTTGCAAAGTATTCCCCTTCACAAACTTCTGTCACCTGCCCTGTCTCATTCCTTAATAGATCTAGTAGTGCATTCTTTCTAGTTGGGACTAATATGTGCTAATAGCTACTTCTGGCCTCACAAGCTTGTGTCACAGATGACAATCCTGAGATTACAACCCTGGAGGTCTGATCCTTTAACTTAGCACTCATCTCCCTGAACTCACTATGCAGGACCTCATTACACCCCCTACCCATGTCATTGGTACTGATGTAGACCAAGGCCTCTCTGGCTGCTCTCCGTCCCACTTAAGCATTCTCTGGACTCAATCTGAGATGTCCCTGATCTTGGCACCAGGGGGCAGCATACCATCTGTTCTCATCCACAGAACCTCCTTTCTGTTCCCTTAACCAATGAATCCCTTATCACTACAGTTCATCTCTTCTCTCACCTTCCCTTCTGAGCCACACAGCCAAACTCAGTGCCGGAGACCTGCAGCTGTGGTTTTCCTCCACTAGGTCATCAGTTTTTACTGTGGAAGACACTAGCAGTATTGTGAAAGTTCCAGAGATCATGAAAAGGTTCTTGAAAAACTGAAATGGCTAAAGGTAGATAAGTCACCTGGACTAGATGGTGTACACCCCAGGGTTCTGAAAGCGGTGGCTGAAGAGATTGTTCAGGCATTAGTAATGATCTTTCAATAATCACTAGATTATGGAATGGTTCCAGAAGACTGGAAAATTGCTAATGTAACTCCACTCATCGAAAAGGGAGAGAGGCAGAAGAAAGGAAACTATAGGCCAGTTAGTCTGATCTCAGTTGCTGGGAGGATGTTGGAGTTAATTATTAAGGATTAGGTGTCAGGATACTTGGAGGCACATGATGAAATAGGCCGTAGTTAACATGGTTTCCTCAAGGGAAAATCTTGCCTGACAGATCTGTTGAATTCTTTGAAGAAATGACAAGCAGGATAGAGAAAAGAGAATCAGTTGATGTTTACTTGAATTTTCAGAAGGCCTTTGACAAGGTGCCACAGATGAGGCTGCTTAACAATCTGCAAGCCCATGTTGTGACAGAGAAAATTCTAGCATGGATAAATCAATGACTGATTGACAGGAAGCAAAGAGTGGGAATAAAGGGAGCCTTTTCTGGTTGGCTGCCAGTGACTAGTGCTGTTCCACAGGAGTGTGTGTTGGGACCGACTTTTTTGTACCTTATATGTTAATGGTTTGGATGATGGAATTGATAGTGTTGCAAAATCTACAGACAATTTGAAGATAAGTGGAGGAGCAGGTAGTTTTGAGGAAGCAGAGAGGCTACAGAAGACAGATTAGGAGAATGGGCAAAGAAGTGGCAGATCAAATACTGTTGAGAAGTGTATTGTCATGCACGTTAGTAGAAGAAATGAAAGAGTTGACTCCTTTCTAAATGGAGAGAAAATATAAAGAACTGAGGTGCAGAGTGGCTTGGGAATCCTTGTACAGTCAGCCCTCCTTACCTGCGGGCTCCGCGTGCATGGATTCAACCAACCGCGGATCAGGTAAACCCGGAAGTTCTCTCTCCAGCACTCGTTGTTTGAGCATGTACAGTCTTTTTTTCTTGTCATTTTTCCCTAAACAATACAGTATAACAACTATTTACATAGTATTTACATTGTATTAGGTATTATAAGTAATCTAGAGATGAATTAAATGTACCGGGTTATGAATGAGTTCCATTCCTGAGTCTGTCTTTAAGTCGGATTTGAAATCGGAACAGGTACATCCGGTATTATGTAGCCTCAGTTAGTAACACGTTTGTCTTAGTATATAGTATATATTTTACCTTTCTATGCATATAAAACACTTAAGAAACATACGTATTTCAATAATTAACCACTGCGTTGCTTAGTAATAATTGTATCTTTCACGTGACTGCCGCAAGTTAGAAACTGTTCGGCAACGGTCTCCTGTCCCCAATTAAGTAGCATGGTGTCCCAAATAAATAAAGGTAATCTCAAATATTTTCTCAATTAGTTTTGGTTCTTTAAGATTTGACCCAAATAAGCAGGTGCCTTGATTAATTGATGGTCCAATTAACCAGAGTCCACTGTGTATGGCATTTAGTCGAAATGACCTATTTGTGTTTTGGATGCTAAGCAATTTACATTGTTGCACTTAAGGAAAATTTGATGTACAATTGTTGCTGGTTACTGACAATTGAGAGACTACTGAAGTCAGTTTGCCACATTGATGAAGGCTATTGAGCAAAACAATAATTACTTTGGACTGAAGGAAAAATATAGATTCGAAAAGATGGACACAAAGAGAAAGTTACAGAAATGCTTAGCAAGTTGATCATCATCTTTTGGTGAAAGAAACAGTCAGACCTGAAATATTGCCCATTTCCCTCCACTGTTACTAATCTGTTGTACGTTAATTTTAACCTGAGATTGGTGCATACTACACAGTCTCTATACATTGAGACTAATGTAACTAACATTGTCCTCAATTGGTACATCGGCTTATGTCAGCGTCTGGCTTTGTCAAGTATTAAGACCAGGATAGTCCATGTTTAGGCTCTACTAATATAAATTTATAAAGAGCTTTGTGAATCATGGTCAATTAATTTATGATGAAGACAACTAAGTAAAGTAGAATTGGTTATTTATATACTCAGTAATAGTGTTTGATCAAATTGTATCAGTGGGACATGAAGAAAATTGAACAAATTGCTTTGATTTTAGATACTCTAATTACACTGGGAATTGTAAAGAAACACTTGAACTTAATAGACTTATCTTAAATTTCTCTCCATCTAGCATGAATCAAGAGAAACATTACTAGGGTTTAATATGGGGAACTACCGAGCTTGTAAGAATTTGTGGAAAGCCTGTGTGGAGCATCATACATTTTTCCGACTAGAAAGACCGGTACCTCCACAGAAGAACTTTTTTGCACATTATTTTACGTTGGGGTCAAAGTTCCGATACTGGTAGGTCCTAAAGATTCATTGTGTCATTGTCCTCAGTGAAACTAATTATTTTTATTAGATATTAATAGCATTTAGTTCAAATTAGTTTTCTCTTGTATATCATGATGTATTAATGGAACTGTAATTTGTCAGTTATGATCTTGCCTGATATTGTTTTTCTCAGATGTACATATTTTCATACTGGTTAATGGTTTTAAATTAAGACAGAATGATTCATTGCATTAGCATTAGGATTCTCATCTTTCTGCTTGCTACCAAAGTAAAAGTACATGTTTACCACAAAAACGTCAATATACACACACTGCAGTCTTCAGAGCATTGATCACATCTACGCGGAATGTTGTCGCAACAAAGCGGCATCCATCATCAGGAACCCCCACTACTTAGGTTGAGCTTTCTTCTCACTGCTGCCGTCAGGAAGAAAGTACAGGAGCCTCAGGATTCTCAGCACCAGATTCAGAAACAATTACTACCCCTCAACTCTCAGGATAATGAATCAAAGGGGATAACTGCACTCAACTTCAACTCACTTTCAAGGACTCTGCATTTCATGATCTCAGTATTTGTTTATTTATTTATTTTTATTATTTCTTTCTTTTTGTATTGCGCAGTTTGTTGTCTTTTGTGCACTAATTGAATGCCGGGTTGGTGCAGTCTTGCATTGATTCTATTATGGGTTTTTATTTTATTACGTATTTTTTGAGTATGCCCACAAGAAAATGAATCTTAGGGTTGTATATGGTGACATGTATGTACTTTGATAATAAATTTACTTTGAACCTTTGCTGGATTTCCCTTGAAATTAGTGTTAATTATTGAAGCCTGATGCAGAATTCTCCACTATCTAGCTCTGATACAGAGAATGTAACTTTGTTTGAACAGTAAGTAATAATGCATTGTATGTCATTATTAAACCAAATCCAGCAAATTTTAGTCATTGACCACTTCAGCTTTTATAATGTATGTGATACATTTGAGAAGTATTAAATTGTAATTGCCAATTTCTGGTTGTATATATTTCTCTTATTTTATGGACCAACTGTCCAAAGCTTTTTAATTAAACTTACCTCATTGGTTGAACAGATTTTAACATTAGCCTGCATTAAATTCTAAGCTTGTAATAAATCTTCCCATATGAACCATTTGAGGAGACGACCAGGTCTGATATGAATTGTTGTAAAGGCAATCAGCATGTATTTCTACATTGATAGGAAAATAATCACATCTTGAATCTTTGATATATTATTACATCATAGTATACTCCTTTTGTATCATATTGGGAATTATATTAAACAAGTTTCAGAATTCGCACATGAAAGATTGAGCATTGAATAAAATGCTACAGAAGGATAGATATCAATAGTTATTTGGTTTAGAATAATTGACATTTAATCCAAACTGGGTTGAAAATTTGTAATATGATTTCAGTTTACAACACACTTTGACAAATTGCTGCACATTCTCACTGACCCACAGTGAATGCAACATACGTTAAACTGAAATGCCAATAACTCTCCTGGTTGCTCTTTGTGGTTCTGTGCATGTAGTCATGGTATCACCACTTCATGATAAATGTGAGCTGTGACTTTGTACTCCCAGCATGAGTTCAGAAAGAAGTGAATATAGCTGAATTAAATACTTTATCAACATTACAGTAATGAAAATCTCTGTCACAGTGTATTTTAAAGTAAGTTGATTATTAAATTTTTAAATGATTTTAATTTGCAGTGGGAGGACAGAAGTTCAGTCCGTGCAATATGGAAAAGAGAAAGCAAACAAAGACAGGGTATTTGCCAGGTATATGATATTTTGCTATTCTTAAATTTTTAAGTAAAGAAATTAATACGTTTGTATTACTGTTGTAGTATATTAGTGACTGACCCATATCACAACATTTGAAACTTCTCCATTATCCATAAGACGCAAGATTCTGCAGATGCTGGCAATCTTGAGCATCTCACTCAAAATGCTGGAGTAAGTCAGATGCTCAGGCCATGTACAGTATGTGGAGGGAAATGAACAGTCAACATTGTGCTGAGATCCTTCATCAGCACTGGGAAGGAAGAGAGCAGAAGCTGGAATTAAAAAGTACAGGGAGGGATGAGGCACAAGCTGGCGCGTAGTCTCCATTTCTGGAAACAGATTACGTCTTTTACAAACTCACTGGCTCCCATAGTTACCTAGAATACAGCTTTTTCTACCTTATCACTGATTAATATTCTAAAGTTTGTCTATTTCCATAGCATCTGTTCTCAGGATGATGCTTTCCATACCGGGACTTTCAAGATGTTACCTTCTGTCAGCGAATTTGGTTTCTCTTCCTCTACTATCAATGCTACCTTCACCTGTTTCTCCTCTATTTTCTGCATGTCTGCCCTCACCCCATTTCCCCCTATAATAGGGATAGGGCTCCCCCTTATCTTCGCCTACCACCCCACAAGCTGCCTTATCAACACGTCATTCTCCAAAACTTCTGCCATCTCCAATGGGATCCCCCCACCAGGCATATCTTTCACTCCCGCCCTCTCTGCTTTCCACAGGAATCACTTTCTCTGCAGCTCCCTTGTCTGCCTGTCCCTTCCCACTGCTCTTCTTCCTGGAATTTATCCCTGCATCTGTGCTAAGTGCTACACCACCATTCAGAATCCCAGCCCCACCCCCCAGCCATGATTTATGGTGGTTGAAACTTTGGGCAGGAAGTGTGTGTCAGCATGTTGGGAGTTAATGCTGGACTGAAATGAAAGATTAATATCCCATTGTTGCATCCATGCAGCCTCCAAAAGGGCCACAACCCTGTCGTGGTTTGGAGGCTTGCATGCCTCAATGACCTGGGAAACTATGCTGGCTGGAGCCAGGACTTAGTGCTTTAGCCCTTGGTAGGGTGACCCATACCAAACAGGTCAAAGGGTAGAGGCCAGACTAAGAGCGATCCACTGATCCTCCAGGTTTGGTGGTTCAGTTCAGGACTAAGAGCCCTGACTGGTAAAAGGAAATTGTTACAGATACAGCAATCCTTCTACACCTGAGTGCATTGGTGTTCCTGAGTCTCCTCCAGGATGTGCATGACTGACAGAAGTGAAAACCAAGCTACTGACACGATGAAGGAAGCGTAGAACTCCACCAGAGAAGGAGGCCCTTCATTGCTACCCGAAATGCCAGCAGCCTAGCGAGCAGTAGAGCCATCCATGCAGAGACTTGCATCTGTCCAGTGTCCATGTGTTCTTGTGCTCACCAAAACACATTTAGAGTCATGGAAAAGTACAGCACAGGAGCAGGCCCTTTGGCCCATCTAGTTCATGCCAAAACCATTTAAGCTGCCCACTCCCATCGATCTGAACTGGAACCATAGCCCTCCATGTCCCTACCATCCATATACCTATCCAAAATTCTTTTAAATGAAATCAAGCTCACTTGGGCCACTTGTGCTGGCAGTTCATTCCACACTCTCACAACCCTCTGAATGAAGACATTTCCCACCTGTTCCCCTTAAACTTCTCACCTTTCTCCCTCAACCCATGATCTCTGTTTGTAGTACCACACACCATCAGTGGAAAAATCCTGCTTGCATTTACCCTATCTATACCCCTCCTGATTTTGTGTACCTTTATCAGATCTCCTCTCAATCTTCTACATTCTAAGCAATACACAGAAGATAGAAATCTACAGCACATTACAGTCCCTGTGGCCAACAATGTTGTGCTGATCAAGTAACTACTCTAGAAACTACCTAGTATTACCCTACCACATAGCCCTCTCTTTCTAAACTCCTATCTAATAGTCTCTTAAAAGAACCTATTGTATTGTAATGTCATATACATTAATGATCTGAATGATGGGGTGGTAAATTGGATTAGTAAGTATGCAGATGATACTAAGGTGGCGTTGTGGATAATGAAGTAGGTTTTCAAAGCTTGCAGAGAGATTTAGGCCAGTTAGAAGAGTGGGCTGAAAGATGGTAGATGGAGTTTAATGCTGATAAGTGTGAGGTGCTACATTTTGGTAAGACTAATCGAAATAGGACATACATGGTAAATGGTAGGGAATGCAGTAGAACAGAATGATCTAGGAATAATGGTGCATAATTCCCTGAAGGTGGAATCTCTTGCGGATAGGCTGGTGAAGAAAGCTTTTGGTATACTGGCCTTTAAAAATCAGAGCATTGAGTATAGGAGTTGGGATGTAATATTAAAATTGTACAAGGCATTAGTGAGGCCAAAGTTGGAGTATTGTGTACAGTTCTAGTCACCGAATTATAGGAAAGTTGTCAACAAAATAGAGCACAGAGGAGATTTACTAGAATGTTACCTGGGTTTCAACACCTAAGTTACAGGAAAGGGTTGAACAAGTTAGGTCTTTATTCTTTGCAGCGTAGAAGGTTGAGGAGGGACTTGATAGAGGTATTTTAAATTATGAGGGAGATAGATAGAGTTGACGTGGATAGGCTTTTTCCATTGAGAGTAGGGGAGATTCAAATAAGAGGACATGAGTTGAGAGTTAGGGGGCAAAAGTTTAGGGGTAACACGAGAGGGAACTTCTTTACTCAGAGAGTGCGTGGAACGAGCTTCCAGTAGAAGTGGTAGGGGCAGGTTCGATTTTGTCATTTAAAAAAAAAATTGGATAGGTTTATGGACAGGAAAGGAATGGAGGGTTATGGGCTGAGTGCAGGTAGGTGGGACTAGATGAGAGTAAGCTTTTGGCACAGACTAGAAGGGCCAAGATGGTCTGTTTCCATGCTGTAATTTTTATATGGTTATAACCACCTCCACCATACTTCCAAGCACCTTAAAACTAAGCCATTTCAGCCCTGGGGAAAAAGCCTCTGGCTATCCACACGATCAATGCCTCTCATCTTCTTATACATCTCTATCAGGTCACCTCTCATCCTTCATCGCTTCAAGGAGAAAAGGCCAAATTCACTCAACCTGTTCTCATGAATCATATGTTGATTTATGAAGTCCAATGTTCCAAAAGCTTCCTTTATGACCCAATCTACTTAGGACACCTCTTTCAACAAATTATGTACCTGTATTCCCAGATCCCTTTATTCTACCACACTCCTCAGTGCCCTACTGTTCACTGTGTAAGACCTACCCAGGTCGGTCCTACCGAAGTGCAAAACCTCCCACTTATTTGCATTAAATTCCATCTGCCCACTTTTCCTGCTGATGCAGATCCCTTTGCAAGGCTTGATTGCCTTTCTCATGTCCACTACACCCCCTATCTTGGTGTTACCTGCAAATTTTTTGATTCAGTTAACCACATTAACATCCAGATCATTGATATAGATGACAAGCAAAAAAGGACCCCGCATTGATCCCTGCGGCACACCACTAGTCACAGGCCTCCAATGAGAAACACAACCATCTACTGCCACTCTCTGGCTTCTCCCACAAAGCCAACGTCTATTCCAATTTACTACCTCATCCTGAATGCCAGCAGCTGAACCTTCTTGACCAGACTCCCATGTGGGACCTTGTCAAATGCCTTGCTGAAGTTCATGAAGATAACATCTACAGCCTTGCTTTAATCCACTTTCCTGGTAGTTTCCTCAAAAATCTGTAAGACTGATTAGACATGACCTACCACATGTGAAGCCATGCTGACTGTCCTTAATCAATCCATACCTTTCCAAATGCTTATATATCTGGTCCTTAAAATACTTTCCAATAACTTTCCCACAACTGATGTCAGACTCACTGAGCCTTTTTTAAACAGAACAACATTGACTATCCTCCAATCCTCTGGTACCTATCTTGTCACTAAGGATGTTTCAAGTATCTCTGCTGGGGCCCTGGCAAATTCTGCACTTGCTTCTCAAAGGGTCCAAGGGAATGCCTTGTCACACTCAGGGGGATTTATCTACCCTGATTTGCCTCGGTAGCAAGCGCCTCCTCCTCTATAATCTGAATAGGGTCCATGAAGTTAATGCTGCTTTGCCTCATTTCTGTAGAGTCTAGCCATCTTCAAACCAATTATTGAAATCAGACAAGCAATCACTCTCCAGGAGGCTGGTATTCGGTGATCTGCTTGTGTCTTGCAGTAGAGTAAGGAATAACTGGTAAGATGCTTCTCCTGTCTTAGCAGTGTTCAGGGCTTCCTTCCTGCCAGTACCTAACTTTAAGCTTTCCCTACCAATCCTGGGTAGAGACTCGGAATACCATAACACACAAATGTAGAAGGATTCTTCATTGTTGTTTCCGTAGCCGTTTTGATTGACCAGTCTGGGTTGTTAGCCCTGAGCTGAACCCCCAAACCTGGATGATTGCCCAAAGTTTCAACCACCTTAAATCATGGCTGGGGGGTGGCACAATAGCCACAAATGATCTGCCCATCCCCTAAGGCAGGGGTTCCCTACCTGGGGTCCATGGACCCCTTGCTTATTGGTGTTGGTCCATGGTGTGAAAAGGTTGGGAATCCCTGCTGTAAAGCTGAGCCTTATTTGCTCATTTTCCCTCAAATGACACGCACTTTTAATAAGCATGCATGTCAGTATAACTCCTCAATGAGTACATTCTTTATTCACTTTACACATGCAAGATTCACCTGCACATCAATCAAATGGGTTACCCATTTCAACTCATAACCTTCCAAGTCTAGGCAAGCTTAACAGCGATAATCAGGAAGTGTGAGTTGGCTGTCCTGGGGCTGGTGGTGAGAATGGGAAAATGTCCACCAGTGTAGAAGTGCACATGCAACAAAATGAGCATTTCCTCACCTTGAAGGATTGCCTGGGAGTCTGAATGGTGGTGAGAGGCAGGTGTAGCACTTAGCGTAGATGCAGGGATAAATTCCAGGAAGCAGAGCAGTGGGAAGGGACAGGTAGACAAGGGAGTTGCAGGGAAACCAAATATAGATGGATAACCACTTTGCAAAGCATCTCCATTTGGTCCTCCAGGGGCAAATTCTCCATTCGATTCCCACACTTTACCTATTTGTGGCAAATAGTAACTTTAAAATGAATATTTAAAATGAAACATCACATTGTCCTTCAAAGCAAATTGGAGCCTTCCCGACTCTGTCAACCCTGCAACTTTAAGTCATTCTTTCTCCTTCTGTATCAGAACTGGCCACTTCCCTGCAAGTCATCAACTGTGGTGTTCACTGTATGTGAGGCTGTTATCCTCTTTCCATTAATACAATCTATGTGACATGCATTATAGCCCTGCATTTCAACCTTTTCATGTTTTCTCCATAATCTCTCTCATTGCATGAAGAACTGTGCAGATGTTTCTACCATAGTAGGCAATATCACAAATAAAAATGAGTATAGGAAGGAGATAGAAAGTTTGGCAACAACTTTTCCCTGAATGTCAGCAAATTGAAAGGGCTGACCAATGACCTATGTTCCTATCGACATCAACGTTGTTGAGGTTGAAAGAACTTAGAACTTCAAATTCCTAGGAATGAACATAATCAGTAGCCTGCCCTGTTCCAGTCACACAAACATCACAGCTAAGCAAGATGACAAGTGTCTCTATTTCCACAGAAAGCTAATGAAACTTGGCACATCCCCATTGACCCTTCACAATTTTCAGTGATGCACTACAGAAAGCATAATATGTATGCATAATGGCTTGGTAAGAAACTGCATTGTTGTAGGTGCAACTCAGCACATCATGGAAACCAACTCCACCCTCCACCCATTGACCCTCTCTTTACTTCTCACTGTCATGGTAAAGCAGCCAGTATAATCAAAGACATTCTCTCTTCACCGTGCTCCCATCAGGCAAAAGATATAAAAGCTGAAATCATGTCTTGCTAGGCTTGACTGCAGTCTCTACTCCACTGTTATAAGACTATTAAATAGTTCCCTAGTATGATAAAATGGACTCTTGTCTTCACAACTACCTTGTGTTGATCTTGCACCTTATTATCTACCTGCACTGCCCTTTCTCTGTACCTGTTACACTTTATTCTGCATTGTTATTGTTTTACCTGGTTCTTCCTCAATGCACTGTATAATGATTTGTTCAGTATGAACAGTATGCAAGACAACCTTTTTATTGTATGTCAGTACATGTGACAATAATAAACCAAATTCCAATTCCATTTTACTCATCACTTTTATTGAATTTTTATTCTCTAACCACCTCACTAATCCATTAATCAGATAAGCTCCTAGAGCTCTTCTCACAGTTAGCTTGGTCTCACTCTATCAGAACTATTCCTTTCATTCTATCTGTCCTTTCCCATCCTTTCTACAGATTAAAACGAACTTATTCTCATGGAGGTCTTTGATGTTAGATATTAAGTTTCTCTTTCCATTGATGCTACCTGACCCGTGTGTTCACCATTTTTCTGTTTATTTCAGATATTCAGGAGGGAGGAATGGATGTTGATTTTTCATTGAGGGTTTGAGAGAATCCTTGAATCAGTTCTTCTGTTCACCTGTAGTGAGGGCTCAGTACAGCGTTTCCTTTAGGAATCTGTTGGGTATGTGAACGACATAGTGTGTTTAGTTAGGGTCAGTGTGCTGCGTTTGCTGACCTGGTAGTTTGCTGATGGTTCATTTCTAGCAGTGGTTTGGGAACATTTTACTGAGATTGTGTTAGAGGTATCTCTACAGTGTTTAGGTGCCTGCTGCAAGTTGAGCATTTGACTATCTGTGGGAAGCATGGCTGTATATTTTAAATTTGGTTCTGAACTCAACTATATCCTCCTGAAAGTTGGGTTTTGCAGGTTATGTATATAAGGTAAGAAGGGTAAGTTCAAACATGAGGTGGGGGCAAGTATTTTTTTTAAGCTTGGTGCGTTCCTTCTGTTAGAAAGGCTCATATTCAGAGAATGGAGGGATAGAGAAATTGTGGGGGCAGAAGCGATAAGTTTAGTTAGGTATTTAATTGCTCGTTTAATTAGATCAGCACAACATCATGGTCCAGAAGGCCTGTTCTTGAAATGTATTGTTCTATCATGCAAGTCTTTGTTAACTGTTCTAATATTAACACTTCCTCCAATTATGTCACTTTTCGTTTGACTGTTGCTCTGTGAAATTCCTGCATCAAAAATGCTGTTGTCAAAGTCTTATTTTCTTTAATGTAATCATTGTTTTTGATGTGACCAACAGTTATTAGCCACCTTGGAGATATTGGTGGTGAGCTGCCACAGAGCACCTCTGTTGTTTCTGTTGTGAATATAATCCTAATGTGTTATTGTTTTACAAATTGCAATGACAAAGATTAATAATTGGATTTCCAAGTAGAGATAGTGTGTGACTTGGAGGGGAACTTGAAGGTTGCCATGTTCCTGCACCGCTGCTGCCATTTTTCTAGATGGGAGAAGTAGAGAATTGAGTTAGTACTGAGGAAAAAATTGCGGTGAGTTGCTGCAGTGTATTTTATAAATTCTACATGCTGACAAGATGTGTTGAAGCAGAATAGGTGAAGACAGCACATATTACTTGAATAAGTTGTGTTGTAAGTTCAGTTTTAAGAAAGAATAAATGTTGTTAATTACCTGTAGATTACTGGAGCACCAAAAATTCAGGACTGAACCCTTTTAGTGTGGTGTGAAGTAATTGTGTTTGAGTTTCATTAATTTTGTCTCTGGTTTTTGGCATAGAGGACCAATGGCTGTGCAGACACAGCCGTGGCGGTCAGATTAACCACAGCTGAGAACAGCACACTGATGCAATGTGGTTGCATTTTCTGCGAAATTTCCAAATGCACAGGAAATTCATCAAACCTATTTGAGAGTGGGTGGTACCACCAAGTTTAAATTGTCAAGATATTTTCCTTCAGTTACTTCACTGCCTTTTCAATAGGTCTAGGTTAAATAAGTTTGTATCCATATTTTGCAGGTAACGTTTGAAATTGTGATATATTGTACACAGCTAGTTTGGAGATGAGGTGGAGATGTGCATTATTCAACCTATGGTTTCTGTTTACTACGCTGTAGGAAAACTAGTTTAAAAGGTATATTTTCAAATTAATTGCTTGTGACATCCTAAATGTCTGAAACAAACAAGTCATGAAGAAATGTGAATGGTGAGGCTGTGGATCAATATTCCATATTTTACTGGTTTACTTTGCATTTGAATTCTAGTGTAGGCTGTTGCAATAAGTGGTTTTGAACGTGTTTAGTTTGAGGCTTGACATGATGTATTTATAACACTTGATGTTCGTACTCAATAGTAGAGTATAATTTGTTAATCGAGAACTCAATGTGTTGGTAAATGTCTTACTGTATTTGCGATTTGTGGAAATCGCTCACTTAACTGTTTTGTGTTGGACTGTGGTGGTTTTTAACCATTTGTACAGATGGTGGCTAAAGCATTGCAAAATGATTGATGTGTTCTTGATGAAGCATTGAGACCTTGTATTGAACGACTGTAGTTAATGAGGATGAACTAGGATTGCATTTATTTGAATTTAAAACAAATGTACAAGTGGAGGTTTTCAGGATATTAAGTCAGATACATAGAAGGAAATTACTTGGAGAGCTTGAAGGCATACTGAAAAATTAAACCCAGACCTGAAATTTGAAAACCGTACGACATCCACGAGTAGATAGCAGTTTGGGAGTCCTCTGTGCAAGTAGGCGAATGGAAATCAATCACATTGAGTATTATCTAATGTAGATGGCTGAACAGGCTCTGGAGGCTAAATGTCCTCATCACTTTCATGCCATTTGGAATTCCTCTGTGGATCTAATTACTTTTATAATCACTCTGCTTAAAACCTAATTGTGAAGCATGTTAAATGTTGCATTTTCTCTTTGAATGATTAGATCACCCAGTAAACCATTGACAAGAAAGGTGATGAGTGGGATGGACTGGGAATCTGTAAGCAGGAATTCGCTGTCAGATGATCGACTTGAAACGCAGAGTCTACCTTCGCGTTCTCCGCCCGGAACTCCAAATCAGTGAGTAGCAAATGCAGGCTTTTAATTTAATTTGTAGGGTAATGAATTTTAACAGCACTGCTTCTAGAGCAAATATTTTCTGCCTCTGACAGTGCTGCTATTTTTGTGCATTCATCACTGTCATTTGCACTCTGCCTTAGTGCATTAAGGATTGATTTTCAGCATGTTCTAGCATGCAGCAGGGAAAACGCATGAAAATGTTAGTATGGTTTACTTGCACATATTTGGGTGATTTTGCATTCTTTTTTGAAAAAGTGTTGCATTTTTGTGGCCTTTAAGGATCAGTATGACTAAAATGTTTTTAAGTGTTTAATTCGGTGGTTCTAGGACAGATAGGATCAATATCAATGAATCAATATCAGGATAGTGACAGGAAGTGTGTGTCGAATACTAAGTATGTGCGTGTTGAACACTATACAAAATGCTGCTTTGTTGATCTTTTCAAATTTCTGTTCCAGGGTAGTTAAATGCCATTCAAATTTGTCCAAAAATACCAGTTGCAGCATTGTTAAATGGCTGTGCATGCTTATGGAACATCAAATATTTGAAAGCATAAAACAGCCATCAGATTACATCTTCGTAATCAATCCAGTTCATCTCCGCATGGCTTTGTTTTGCAATCTTGATGGGGTGCATTCTGAATGAGTGCAATCATACTTTTTTAAAAATACACACAAAATATAGAGTGGGAAGTGAAGCAGTCTATCATGAATTCTTTTATTCAAATGTATCTTCATTGTAGTGGTGCTGATCTATTTATTAGGACAGGAATCCAATGAGAAATTTTGCACATTTCCATTTGCTCCGGTCCTGTCAAAGGCACTTTGCTTCTCTGACAACATAAATCAATAGCCAATACCACAATACATATGTGATGTCATTTTTATTGAAGTATTACTTTAAGATAATGGAAATATCAAATTGTACCTTACAGTGAACATGGAGCTGTAGAAAGTTACAAAAGAAATATGAGATGGAGAGGAAAGGGAAGTCCACTTGTGGGGTGAATTGTTAAGGCTTGATCATTGCCACTCGTATGTCTGGAGATTAAGTAGAAGGAGATGGATGAGACAAAAACAGTTTTTTTAAAAGAGCATGCTGCAACCGTGGGAAATAAAACAATGCATTTGATGGAAAGCCCGAAACAAAAGAGAATTCTAGAAATTCCCTGACTGTGGTGGCAGGCAAAACTCAGCTGATATTTCATGAGAAGGCAGCTGACCTTTGGTCATTACTGAGCAGTTCTGACATGCATTGGAAATACAAGTATGTGTTGAGCTTTTCAGACAGTGTGAGGTTGTGGGAATAGAATGGAGACTTAAGTGATATACAACTGGAAGAATGGTGCCACCCATGTGGACTGAACAGAAGTGTTCTGCAAAGTGGTCACTTAATATATGTTTGAGTCTCTGTGTGGTAAGAGGGGAAGAAGTAACAAAACAAATGTTACATCTTCTGCAGTGGCATAGGAAAGTTCCATGCAATGAGGAGTTGCATCCTCTGAGGTGGCATAGGAAAGTTCCATGCAATGAGGAGTTGCATCCTCTGAGGTGGCATAGGAAAGTTCCATGCAATGAGTTGCCACTGTGTGGAGATGAAAGCAAACCAAGGAGTTTCAGAGGAAATATTCTCTGCAGTATTCCACAGTTGCTGAGTGTTCAAAACATCCAGCTTTTACTTCACTTTTATGGCATTTTTTTTTGCTTCCTCTGCATCGAGTTGATCCTTGTTAGTACAGTCAATCCAACCAGAATTCCCTCTTGCAGGTTCTCTTCTGTACTTGCGGCATCCAGAATCTTAACAGCTAGGCCTGGAAAGTGTCGGGGTCTGCAGGGGTTTGCCTCTGAACTGGCCCTCAAACCTTGACTTTTGGCAAGTTTGTTCTCTAAGTTTGCCAGCTGCTAGGTTGAGGATAATTTTAAAATTTCTACGTTTGTTTATAATAAATAGCTAAAATTTAATTGAATAAAATATTTTTTAAAGAATTAGACTACAGAACATAGGAGCAGAATTACACCATTCAGTTCATCGAGTCTGCTCCGCCATTCCATCATGGCTGATTTATTATCCCTCTCAACCGCATTCTCCTGCCTTCTCCCCGAAACCTTTGACACTCTGGCTCTGCAAGAACCTATCAACCACTGCTTTAAATATATTCAATGACTTGCCCTCCACAGCTGGCCATGGCAATGAATTCCACATATTCACCACCCTCTGGCTAAAGAAATTTTTCTTCATCGCTATCGTAAAGGAATGTCCTTCTATTCTGAGGCTGTACCCTCTGGTCCTAGACTGCTCCACTATAGAAAACATCCTCTCCACATCCATTTTCTTTAGGCATTTCAATATTCAAGATTCCCCCCCTCCCCCCGCCCAAACTCCAGTCAATACAGGCCTAGAGCCATCAAACACTCCCCATACATTAACCCTTTCATTCTCGGGATTTTTCTTGTGAACCTCCTCCACTGCTTTCCAATGTCAGCACATATTTTCAGAGATAAGAAACCCAAAATTGCTTGCTATAGAGTTCATAAGAAACACTTCATGAATTATTTTGTTTTTTTTTAACTCTGAGCCTAGCAGTTCCCATTGATATCAATGGAGGTTAGAGCTAGAATCCCAGAGGAAGTTCTGTTCTTTGCTTGCACATGAAATGCAGGGGAACCTCAAAGACTTGGTTCTGCCAGTAGGCTCTATATGGATTACAGTATTGAAGCAAGCTAGGAAATTTGGTAGAGACATAGAACACGACAGCACAGAAACAAGCCCTTCAGACCATATAGTCTGTGCCTTATTATTCCACCTGGCTCCACTGGCCTGCACATGAACCATAGCCCTCCATGCACCTCCCAATTAATGTAGTTATCAACCCCTCTTTTAAATATTGAACTCAAACCCATATCCATCACTGCTGTTGGCAGCTCATTCCACACTCAGCACCCTCTAAGGAAAGAGATTTACCCACTTTCAAGGAATTAAAGATCTGTATTCCCAGATACCTATGTTCTACACCCCTAACCCATGAAATTCTACCCTGGTTTGTCCTCCCAAAGCTTATTTCACCTCTTTGTAAACACTAGACAGCTACAGTGCCTATAAAAAGTATTGAACCCCTTGGAAGCTTTCATGTTTATTGTTTTACAACAGTGAGCCAC
Source organism: Hypanus sabinus (assembly GCF_030144855.1). NCBI lineage: Eukaryota > Metazoa > Chordata > Chondrichthyes > Myliobatiformes > Dasyatidae > Hypanus > Hypanus sabinus. Next base: position 110,829,920 of record NC_082710.1, on the reverse strand, counting down.
AGTAGATTTAATTTGGCTTTTTTAACACTGATCAACAGAAAAAGACTAGCGTCAAAGTGAAAACATCTCTACAAAGTGATCTAAATTAATTACAAATATAAAACACAAAATATTTGATTGAGCAAGTTTTCACTCCCTTTAATGTAATACACCAAATCATTACTGGTGCAGCCAATTGGTTTTAGAAGTCACATAATTTGCTAAGTGGAGATCACCGTGTGCAGTCAAGGTCTTTCAATTGGTTGTAGTAAAAATTGGTTCCAGTTGTATCTGGAAGGTCCAACTGGAGTGGCACGCAAGAAGAGGTCTAGTGAGGGATGTCACCAAGAGACCTATGACATCTTTGGAGGAGCTACAAACTTCAGTAGCTGAGATGGGAGGAACTGCACATACAACTGTTGCCTGGATGCTTCACCAGTCGCAGGCTTTATGGTAGTGTGGCAAAGAGAAGACTGCTGTGGAAAGAAACCGACATACAATCTCAACAAGAGCTTGCCAGAAGGCGTATAGAAGACTCTGAAGTCAGCTGGAAGAAGGTTCTATGGTCTGATGAAACGAAAATCGAGCTTTTGGGCCAGCAGACTAGATGCTATGTTTGGCTTAAGAATACACCATCCCTACTGTGAAGCGTGGTGGTGTCTGTGGGGAGGCTTCACTGCAGCAGTCCCTGGAAGGTTTGGAAGGTACAGGGTAAAATGAGTGTAGCAAAATACGGGGAAATCCTGGAGGAAAGCCTGATGCAGTCTACAAGAGAACTATGACTTGGGAGAAGATTTGTTTTCCAGCAAGACAATGACCCCAAGCATAAAGCCAAAGCTACACAGGAATGGCTTTAAAACAACCAAGTTAATGCCCTGGAGTGGCCAAATCAGAGTTCTGACCTCAATCCAATTGGGAATTTGTGGCTGGGTTTGAAAAAGTTTGTTCACTCACGATCCCCATGCAATCTGACAGAGCTTGATTGAGCAGTTTTGTAACGAAGAATGGAGAAAAATTGCAGTGTCCAGATGTACAAAGTTGATAGGGACCTAACCACACAGGCTCAAGGCTGTAATTGCTGCTAAAGGTGCATCTACTAAATACTGACTAGAAGGGGATGAACACTTGGGCAATCAGTTACTTAGTTTTATATTTGTAATTAATTTAGATCACTTTGTAGTGATCTCTTTTCACTTTGACAGTTTTTTTTGTCTGTTGATCAGCATCAAGCCAAATTAAATCCATTGTGATTTAATGTTGTGAAACAATAAAGCATGACAACTTCCATTGGGGGGTGGGGTGAGTATTTTTTTATAGGTATTATAAGTACCTCAAAGTTCAGAGTAAATTTATTATTGAAGTATATATTATGGTTACGGATCCCACAACCCACCTGGGTTGTAGGGGCACTGTACCAGTTGCTTCCATCTTTCACGATTGTGGGCGAACATCCGGGTTGTGGCAAAGCTCTGTCCAGTCCACTGTGCAATGTTGTCTGTCTGTTTCTTCCTTTGTCTGCCCCTTTTTCTTTTCCCTTGCACTATTCCCTGAAGAATGGTCAGCTTGCCATTCTTTACTGTGGATACTAGAACTTCATAGTGTCTCATGTGCTGGGTGATGTAGGTGATGGTTCCTGTTACTATATGCAACCCTATGTTTCCATACAGAGCTGCTAAGTATTAGTGTGTGTGATCTGATGCATTGCCATATAAGAAACTATGTGTGTTATAAACAGTAATTGGAATTGAAGTGTTTCCCACATCCTGGGGATGTAAAAGGCACTATACAAGTTCAAGTTGTTGAAGTATAACGTAGTGTTAGTCTTGTTAGGGAGGGAGTACAATGGTGAAATGAAGCTTTCTCTAAATGTTAATAAATGCTTGTGTTATTATTAGTAGTAAACATATTGTGGTAGCTGATCTGGTGACTGTATATCTAATTTACTTTTTTTCTCCTTTGTAATAAATTTTTGGGATAAAGCCGGAGCTCAACGTTCACTCAGGATGGAAGTCGTCTGAGACCTTCATCTGTAGGGCACTTGGTTGACCACGTAGTACACGTTTCATCAAGTGAAGTCTTTGCTAACCACAAATCTCCTTCCTCCACACAAGCAAACAGTATTATTCTGGAATCATCTCCGTAAGTTTCCTGTTCATTATTTGGTGCACTGTTTTAGGAGGTTTATGTTATATCTGGGCATTTCAGGATTTTGGCATCTTAACTGGATCAACAAGAGCTCATGTATCAGTTTAATTTTAAAAAATCTCTCTTCACTCATCTTGGCCTTTTATTTTATTAGATGTTATTTCATGGTTAGAACCTAGAACAGTACAGTATAGTTATAGGCCCTTTAGCTTGCACTAGACTTAAATGTGAGATGTTTTGAATGAAGCCACATTTCTTGCAGTTCAAGGTTTGATTTGTAGTTTGTGTGATATAACAAGCTGTTTGACGTGGTTTAGTTCCAATTAAATTCCATTGAATTAATTTTGGAGGTAGCTGTACTGTTGTGAAATTATAACTACTTTCTATCTTGAAATGCAATATCATACCAATTGGATTTATTGTATGTGGAAGTCAGCACTGACTGCAATTAGCAGACCCTGTCTAGTCAATTGACCCGAACCCTGAACGTGGGTCTTGGCTTCAACTTGCAAAAGTGATAACTAACATGCTTAGTTAGGTAACATAGCCACTGTAAGGGGTATATCATTAGACTAATTGTGTATGATCTGGCGCACAATATGCTACACTTTATCATAGCAAAGTAATATTCTTTCAATCCCTTAAATTCAGCTGAAAACCAAGAACTCTGCTGTTTTAAGGTTTCTAATCAGCTGTTAATAATGTGTCGGGGACCTTTTCCGTGGAAGAAATATTGATGTGGCCCATCTACAAAATTCACAACAGCACCTGAGACATGTTTTTTGTTGGATTTACCAACCATAGGATCCACCAGCTGAAAGAATAAGGATAGTGTAAAGACGGTGTGCCATTTGGGGCTGTACCAATCCTAAACTAAACCATTTGTTGAAGAGCCTTAAATTTTCAGTTTTCTGCTTGCTTGTTTTCTACCGCTAATGAAATAAACAATAAAGGGAAGTGCTGGAAGCACGTAGCAGATAAATCTACATCTTTGGCTAGAAGAGTTGTTAACCTGCGGTGTCACTTCCAATGCAAAGAGAGCTTCCAATATTGTAATTCTGTTCTGCAATTTCTTGAACTTTGCTCATTGTGTTTAAGACTAAAGTCGTAAATGAAGAACCCCCTTCTCTCTCCCTTCCCACCCTTATTTAGTGTCTTTCCCTCCTTGTACAGCAGCTTAAACTTTTTTACTCGTATGTATTTACCGATGTTTTGGCACAAGGCAGTATCTATTTGAATTTGCAGTATGCTGAAAGAGGAACGTTCTTCTAGTTGTCAGGAAACAGTTGGAGAAGGACAGCCTCCTGCATTGCCACCGAAACAAAAGAAAAATTCAATCCTGTCTCACCAGGCAAACACTTCCCAGCAGGAACTGGGCTCCCACTACAACGACTTCTTGGATGTTCCAATAACATCAGAAAAATCTACAGTAAGTAATGTTTGAGTATTGCATTTCACAGAATTTCAATGGCCCATCTGAAAGAAATTCAACTTATTCCAGTCTCTTGTCTCTCGCCCGTACTCATGCAATTTATTTCCTTACAGATTCCTACTTAGATCTCCTTTGAATTAGATCATAAGGTATAGGAGCAGAATTAGGCCATTTGGCCCATCGTGGCAGACCCACCTTCAAACATGGTTGTTTATTTTTCAAACTCGTTCTCCCAACTTCTCCTTTAACCCCTTTACCAACCATTCTCTACTTCAAATATACCAGTGACTGGGACTGTGACAGTGAATTCCCCAGACATTTCTCCTCATCTTAGTTTCAAAGGGACATCCCTTTATTCTAAGGCTTTGCTGTCAGAAGCTGTATTTTGCTACTAATGGAAATATCTTTCCACTCTATCCAGCAAGTTCCAATAAAATCTCCTCCCACCCCCCTGCCCCATCCTTCTGAATTCTTATTGAGTACACGCCCAGAGACGTAAAACGCTCATTTTGTTCAGCATTTTATTCTGGGATGATTCGTATGAACCTACTGTTGGCCCTCTCTGGGGTATAGGGTCAAAATTGCTCTCAGTATGCCAAATATGGTTTGACCAACACCTTCTAAAACCTCAGCAGTACATTTTTGCTCTTTTGTTCTTGTCATCTCAAAATGAATGCTAACATTGCATTTGCTGCCTTTGTAACTCACTCATCCTGGATTAGGACTCCCAAGTCCCTTTCACCTCTGATTTATGAGTTCCCTATGTGATATACCATTTCCCGCATCCTTGCCTATTCTCCTATATCCAAATCCTTCTGCAGACACCCTGCTTTTTGTGTCCCTCCAGTTATATAGGTATTGCCAGCAAACATGGCCATAATACACTCACTTTTTTCGTTCAGGTCATTAATGTACTGAGTAAAGTGATTAGTTGTGGTCCCAACACTAACCCCTGTGAAACTCCACTACTATTATTCTTTGCCTCTGCTAAATTATCTGGCTGCACAGTCAAAGGGAAACTGCTTGCTCCACTTTTTAAAATGTTTTTCTCATGTTAATTTCATTTTTGTCCATCACTTGAATTCTTTGTCCCTGAAACTTGACCCTTCCACCAATGGGAACTGTCTGTGTGTTTCATGATTTGATTCTGTCATTTCTCCTCAGCCACCTTTTGCCTTTTAAGAAATAATGCCACATGTACTATAGCTTTGTATTCCCCAGACCTTTATTCTTGTAGCCCTTGTAGAATCCTTGTAGAATTGTGCAGTGTAATTTTCATTGCCTCTCCTCAATCGTCCTGCCAAAATCACAGACCGCATTTCTTAGTATTAAGTTCCATCCTGCGTACCCATTCCATAAGACCATAAGACATGGGAGCAGAATTAGGCCATTTGGCCCATCGAGTCTGCTCCACCATTCAATCACAGCTGATTTCTTTCTTAAACCACCCGACTCCCTGGCTGTCTCCCCATAACCTTTGATGCTATGGCTAATCAAGAACCTATCAATCTCCACCTTAAATACACCCAACAACATGGCCTCCACAGCTGTCTGTGGTAACACATTCCACAAACTCACCACCTGTTGGTTAAAGAAATTGCACCCCATCTCTGTTTTAAATGGATGCTGATAGAGGTGGATAAGATGATGAGAGGCATTGATGGAGTGGATAGTCAGAGGCTTTTTCCCAGGGCTGAAATGGTTGCCAGAAGAGGACACAGGTTTAAGATGCTGGGGAGTAGGTACAGAGGAGATGTCAGGGGTAAGTTTTTAAACAGAGTGGTGAGTGCGTGGAATGGGCTCCCGGCAACGGTGGTGGAGGTGGACACGATAGGGTTTTTTAAGAGACTTTATGATAGGTACATGGAGCTTAGAAAAATAGGTAGGCCTAGTAATTTCTAAGGTAAGGACATGTTTGGCACAACTTTGTGGGCCGAAGGGCCTGTATTGTGCTGTAGGTTTTCTATGTTTCTAAATTTTAAGAGTCATTTAGATAAGTTTAGGTTGCTCAGAGGATGTACAGATTTGTTCAAAGCAAATCTTGAAGCCTTCTTTTAAATGAACGAATGGGTTCATGAATACCCTCACCACCAGTTTCAGGAACATTTATTACCCTTCAACCATCAGGCTCTTGAACCTGAGTGAAGAATTACTCACCTCAACATTGATCTAATTCCACAACCTATGGACTCACTTTCGAGGTCTCTACAACTCATGTCCTCAGTATTATTCATTATTTATTTATTATTAGCTTTTTTGTACTTGCACTGTTTTTGTCTTTGCACATTGTTTGTCTGACTTTGTATAGTTTATCATTGATTCCATTGTGTTTCTATGTATCTACTGTGGACACCCACAAGGGGATGAATCTCAGTATAACTGGATGGCATATACTGTGAATACTTTTAAAATTAATTTACTTTGATTTACACCATTTGAACAAAGGTGCAACATTTGCACTTGTTCAATATACATGCATACCCCAAACACAAGGATGTTTGGAAGATAATGGCCAAGACCTTTCCGATTGCCTTTTTTTTCCTGCCTCTCTCCTCTACAGCAATGGGCCCAGATGATTTAACCACTTTAAGGGCAACTAGTATTCCTGTTCCAGATCTATCAAATTTTAGCCCATTCAGGATCTCAACAACACTTGCCTCTGCTGAGTCTGTGGCAGCAGCAGCATTTTTCTATTGTAAAGACTGATGTGCAATACTCTTCTAGTACCCAGGAACGCTGTCAAATTCAATGTGTAGATTATCTTCTCCAATTTGCTCTACCTTCTGTTAATACCCTTTTATAGTTTGTCCATCTCTGGAATACTTTTGGAATTCATTTTAATCTTGCTGCCAGTCCTTTTGTGTGCTCTCTCCATCTCATTTTTTACTTTCCACATCTCATTTTTACTTCCCTGTGAATTTTCTGAAATTGGCCTGGTCGTCACTTTCTCATTCTCAACACGATTCGATTTTTTTTTGTCTATTTTTAGGCTTTAATTTCTCTATCTTCACCCTCATGAGATGGTAAGTAGTTTGTAGCCAAAACAACACCTTAAAAAGCATTCCAGTAATGATAGTTCTTCCTATCAACTTCATTTCCAGTTTACCCAAGTTAAAATTGTTCTCATCCCACTGTAATTGTTCCTTCTCAAATTGAATGTTTTCATCTTGGAGTAGTCCACATATTTCTCATAGCTCTTCCAAATATTATATTGTAATTAATTTTTCCTACATGTTTCTTCACTTGGCCTGGTTCATTTTCCAGAACTAAAACCAGCCAAACCAACTTCATGGTGAGCCACAAAATGTTTTACCATGAGGTTATACTTTGTTTCACTTCTTGCTTCTCTAGTATTTTCTCAGATAATTCACATGCTCTGTTATTACTGTGTGGCTTTTGCACATCTATGATTTCCCAGAAATTCTTTCCTTAGTGTCCTTGCCACTAATTAGTGATATCAGTCGTGCAAATGCATCCCTTGTTCCCTTAAAAATAATTTATGTCAAAATGCTTGAAAAGGAATGACAGAATAAATTTAATAGGAGGTAGCAACTAGTGCCTGAGCGATTGTGATTCATTAACACGGAAGATGTCAGGTACATAACACAAGTTGTTGGGAAGATCAAAGGTATATTGACCCTTGGAAGATCAGAAGTTTGAGAATCCTGGGTAGACAGAACCTGAGATAGTATTGTCCACTACCTAAGGAGGATTTTCCTCCTTAGATATACAGGTATACGTCACTTAATGTCCACGATACGTTCTGTGAAATTGGATGTTATGTGATTTGGATGTTGTGTGAACACCATATTATATACTTTGCCTCTTGCTGCTGCTATCACTACGTGGTTTTGCTGCGTTTGGAAGCCAGATGCACTTTACGGTAATATTTTTGAAAGAAAATTAGAGAAATTACGCTACTACACTCAAGAGGTGTGCAATACATGAGATTGGTTACGTCTGCTACGTCATGTTCTCTGATCGGGACTACAGACATATACGCGATTGGACGTTAAGTGGGGCACACCTGTTCCACCGTGCTGGGGGGTGGGGGGCACAGTAGTGTAGTGGTTAGCACAGCGCTTTATAGTACCGGCGCCCCAGGTTCAATTCCCGTCACTGCCTTTAAGGAGTTTGTATGTTTTCTCCCAGGTGCTCCAAAGACATACCAATTGGTAGGTTAATTGGTCAGTGTAAATTGTCCCTTTATTAGGCTAGGATTAAATGGGGGGATTACTGGTCTGGGGAGTTTATTCTGCACGCTATCAAAATAAATAAATAATGCTCGCGATAGGGAGAATGCAACATGTTCATCTGTTTAATTCCTAGAGATGGGACATAGACCCTATGTGAAGAGATCGAGTAGGGCCAATACTCTAGAGTTTAGAAAATAAAAGGTGACAACATACAAATGTATAAAGTTTTTGTGTGGTTTGAACAGGATTGACGCAAGGTTCATTTCTTTCTGCTGGTATGAAGTGTTGAAATCAGCCTACATGCACCATTTCCGCAGGCAGCTCATTCCATGCTCTCACCGTCCTCCCTCATGTTCCCCTTAAGCTTCTCACCTTTCACTCTTAACCCATGACCTCTAGTTGGAGTCTTGCCCAACCTCAGTGGAAAAAGCCTGCTTGCATTTACCCTGTCTATACTCTTCATAATTTTGTATATCTCTATAAAATCTCCCCTCAATCTTCTACATTCTAGGGAATAAAGTCCTAACCTTTTCAACCTTTCCCTGTAACTTAGGTCCTCAAGTCCTGATGATACCCTTGTTTTTTTTTTCTTTGCACACTTTCAATCTTATTTTCATCTTTCCTGTAGGTAGGTGACCAAAATTGCATGCAATACTCCAAATTAAGACTCACCAATGTCTTGTACAACTTAAACATAACAACATCCAACTCTTGTACTCAGTATTTTGATTTATGAATGCCATTGTGCCGAAAGCTTTCTTTATGACTATCTACCTGTGATGCTACTTTTTAGGAATTACGGATCTATATTCCCAGCTCCCTCTGTTCTACCACACTCCCTACTGCTCACTATGTAAGATCTGCCCTGGTTGGTCCTACTGAAGTGCAGAACTTCAGACTTGTCTGTATTAAATTCCATCTGCCATTTTTCCAGCTGGTCAAGATCCCACTGCAAGCCATGATAGCCTTCCTCACTATCCACTACACCCCCAGTCTTGGTGTCATCTGCAAGTTTGCTGATCCAGTTAATCACATTATCATCCAGATCATTGATATAAATGTCGAACAACAATGGACCCAGCACTGATCCCTGTGCCACACCACCAGTCACAGACCTCTAATCAGTGTGGCAGCCATCTACTACCGCACTCTGGCTTCTTCCATGAAGCTAGTGTGTAACTTACTTGGATAAAGCCAATGTTTAATCCAATCTTTTTCCAAACAGACCTATGGAGAGTTGGTCACTGAGTATATATGCCAGGGAGAGATCAATAGATTCTTAGATATTAAAAGAATTATGGAATTGGAATTAGTACAGGAAGGAAGTGTTATGAAATGTGATTCATGATTTCACTTAACAATGCAAGTAACAAGCAGCTAAAAAGGCCTTTTCCTGCTTTGACTTTGTCGTCTTATTTTAAAATAATGCATTTAAACCGATCACAAAAAGTGTTTATTATATTTGAATGATTAAACTGAAAACTTGTTTCTGTAGTGTTTTGTGCTGTTATTGCACATCTGTATTAAAATTGACTGTATTTTGTTTTTATATTTTATGGAAGATTGCATTTGGCATCATGCATGTGAATTTAAGACTGTCATAATTCACAGGATTAGTTCTATTTCTGATGGTAGGAAATGATATACATCTGCAAACAACCTCGATTATAGCATGTACTGACTTAGTTAAGGTCATAGTGCATACCAGAATGAAAATTCTGATAAGAACGTATCCGATTTCACCACACAAACAGTGGAAACGGACCTTCTAGTCTTAATGTAAATGTTTTTTGTGGATTAAATACTGTGTTCAGCGATATAAAGGGATGATAAATCGAAGGAAAATAACAAGCATGCAAAGTATCCCAGGTTCTTTGAAAGTCTTGGTACAGTTAGCCAATGTGCATGCCATGGTCTAGTACATCAAGGACACTTCAAAATGCAGTTGTGTGGAACTGAAAATAGCTATGTACCATAATCTTTCAGATGTTCTAAATGCTATTAAATAATATTTGATCTTAAATATGTCATTCTCTTTCTTTTGTTTTCACTTGAAACAAAAGAATGCAATGCAAAGAGAGATTGTATATTTTGGCATCTTAAGGCTCCAAATCAGTCAGCATCCTGATACAGAATAGTTACTGAAATTTCAGATAGCTGCCTTTGCAAAACTGTATACACATAAATGTGTGTTCTTTTTATTGATGTTATCTGACTTTTCGTTTAAAAATTGAATTGATATCTATAGTTGGGATTACCACAGAAATCAGCAAACTAAACCCAAGATCAAAAGGAAAATCATTAAAATTGTTATCTTTGTGCCTTTTAAAAGCCTGTATGTTTAAATCACATCTATATATGTACATGGATAAGAAATTTTGGAAGGATATAGGCCAAATGCCTGCATATGGGCAAGTTGGACTGAAGGGTCTACCTCCGTACTATACAGCTCTGATTCTGTGACTCTAAAAGCGTAACTGAACAAGAGTATTCCTTTCATTCTGTTTTACTGAAGGAGATAGATGATCCTGAGTCTTAAATTGTACTTGCTTCAGTTCAAGGTCAATTTATTATCAAAGTACATATATATCACCATATACTACACTGAGGTACACTTTCTTGCAGGCATTCACAGTAGGGCATAGAATCAATGGAAAAATGCACATAAAGACTTGTTTGGCATTGGATGAAACTGCAGATACAAAGATACTAAGTAAATAATACTGAAAAAATGAGTTGTAGAGTACTTCAAATTAAGTTCATGGGTTCTGGAATCAGTTCAGAGTTGAGGTGAGGTTATCCACGTTGGTTCAGGAGCCTGATGGTTGAGGGGTAATAGCTGTTACTGAATCTAGTGGTGTGGGACCTGAGGCTCTTGTACCTCCTTCCAGATGGCAGCAGTGAGAAGACAGCATGGCCTTGGTGATGGGGTCCTTGATGGATACTACTTTCTTGTGGCTGTGCTCTTTGCTAAATGATGGGGAAGGTTTTTCCTATGGTGGGCTGGACTGCATCCACCACTTTCGGTAGGACATTCCATTCTTGGGCATTGGTGTTTTTTAAACCAGACCGTGATGTAACCTGTCAACATACCCTCCACTTTGTGGCTTTAGAAGTTCGTCAAACATGACATGCCAGATCTGCGCAAACTTCGAAGAAAGAAAAGGCACTGCCTCCAATTCTTTGTAATGGCATTTACCTACTTGTCCCAGGACAGATCCTCAGAAATAATAACACAGAGGAATTTAAGGATAATGACCCTCTCCACCCCTGATTCTGTCATTTGTTCTAGCTTATTGACCTCCCCATGTTATTTATAATCATCTTTTTGGTTTTGTTGACATTGAGTGCAATGGCACCATTCAACCAGATTTTCAATGTCCCTCCTCAACCCTCATTTGGGTTTAGGCCTGAATTTGTCCATAACTTATCTGCAAAGATGAATGTTCTGCCATTATTTCGTAATTTTGTAATGTTTTGCCTTTTGCCTTCTTTTCTACAGCCGAATGGTATTGTTCCTCATGACAATCTAGTTCTAATAAGAATGAAAGCGGATGAGAATGGGAGATTTGGTTTCAATGTTAAGGTAGGACACGTTGTATTAACAAACAATATGCCTCACTTATTTTTAAATAATTTTTCTGTAGGAAAAATGGGAATTATTTGCAAATCAGTTCATCATTTACAAGAAAAGGTACTACTGAAAAGTCCATTTGGTTGAAAGGCAGTTTAAGCTGATTAGCAAACTCTGGTAAATATCTTTGATCCTGTTGGAAGATTATTAAAAAGAAAGGTGCATGCAGGGAAGCATTAACCAGATTGCTTGGGCCTTAATGAACATTTTTGCATCTTTGTTCACTGTGTGTGAGATACTGGATTACCAAGGATTACAAATATTAACCATTTTATTCAAGGAGAGCAGCAGAGATAAAGCAAGATGATCACCAGCCAGTGATTTGTAAATTGGTGGTGGGGAATTTGACATGGTCCCATATGGTAGGCTGGTCCAGAAGATGAAGACGTGGACTTTGGTTGAATAGCGTAGACTATTTTTCTAAATGGAGAGAAAATTCAGAAATCAGAGGTGGAAGGGGAGATGAAGAATCCTCATGCAGGATTCCCTGAAGGTTAACTTGCAGGTTGAGTCGATAGAGAGGAAGGCAAATGCAATGTTCGCATCCATTTTGAGGGCACTAGGATATAAAAAGAAGAATGTAATGTTGAAGTTTTATAAGGTCTCACTTGGAGTAATGTAAGCAGTTTGGGGCCCTTTATCTAACAAAAAGTGTGCTGGCATTGGAGAGGATCCAGATGAGGTTCACAAAAATAGTCCTGGAAATGAATGGGTTAACATGTGAGGTGCGTTTGGCACTCTGGAGTTTTAAAGAATGAGGGGGATCTCATTGAGCCCTATAGAATATTGTAAGGCCCAAGGCAGAGTGGATGTGGAGAGGATGTGCAGAGCAGAGCTGGCTGAAGTTTCTGGGAATAGTTCACAAAGTGCAGGATAGGTATGTCCAAAGGGGAAGAAGTTCTCAAATGGTAGGGGTAGGCAACTATGGCTGACTGCATAAAAGCCAAGGAAAGGGCTTATAAGGTTAGCAAAAGTGAGTGGAAAGTTGGATGCTTGGAAAGCTTTTAAAATCCAACAAAAGGCAACTTCAAAAAAGCTATAAGAAAGAAAAAGATGAAATATGAGGACAGACCAGCCAATAATATAAAGCAGGATACCAAAAGCTTTTTCAGTTGTATAAAGAGTAAAAGGGAGGTGAACATTAATTTTGGACCACTGGAAAATGATGCTGGTGAGGTAGTAAAGGGGGGGGGGGGGGGGTAAGAAATGTCAGATGAACTTAATGGATACTTTGGATCTCTCTTCACTGTGGAAGACACTAGCAGTGTGCCGGAGGTCCATGAGTGTCAGGGAGCAAGAGTGAGTACTATTGCAATTACAAAAGAAAAGGTTCCAGACAAACTCAAAGGTTTTAAGGTGCATAAGTCACCTGGACCAGGTGGACAATATCTCAGAGTCCTGAGAGAGATTGCTGAAGAGATAATGGATGATAAAGGCCATGATCTTTCAAGAATCACTTGGAAGATTGCAAATGTCACTCCACTTTTTAAGAAGGGAGGAAGCAAAAGAAAGGAAATTGTAGGCCAATTAACCAACATCAGTAGTTGGGAAAGTGTTGGAGTCTCATATTAAAGATGAGGTTTCAAGGTACTTGGAGACTAATGATAAAGGAAGTCAAAGTCAGCATGGTTTCTGTAAAGGGAAATCTAGCCTGACAAATCTGTTAGAGTTCTGTGAGGGAATAACAAGCAGGGTGGACAAAGGAGAGGCAGTGGATGTAATTTACTTGGATTTTCAGAAGGTGTTTGATAAGATTCCACATATAAGTCTGCTTAAACAAGATAAAATTGTATGGCGTTACAGGAAAGATGCTGGCATGGATAGCAAGAATGGCTGACAGGCAGGAGGCAGCAAGTGGGAATAAAAGGGACCTTCTCTGGTTGGCTGCCAGTGACTAGTCCTCAGTATTGAGACCGCTACTTTTTGCATTGTTTGTCAATGATTTGGATAAGGAATTGATAGTTTTGTGGCAAAGTTTGCAGATGATAAGATGGGTGGAGGGGTAGGTAAACCTGAGGAAGCAATGTGATTGTACCAGGACTTAGGCAAATTGGAAGAATGGGCAAAAAGAGAGCAGATGGAATACAGTTTTGGGAAATGTACAATAATGCATTTTGGTAAAAGATACAATAGAGAAGACTATTATCTAAATGGTTCAAATATCAGAGGTGCAGAGGGACTTAGGAAACCTTGTGCAAGACTCCCAGAAGGTTAATTTGCAGGTTGAGTCTGTGGTAAAGAAGCCAAGTGCAATGTTGACATTTATTTCAAGGTGAATAGAATATAGAAGCAAGGAGCTAATGCTGAGCCTTTATAGGACACCAGTCAGGCCACTCTTGGAGTATTGTCAACAGTTTTGAGGAGCTTTTGGCAGCTTTGGTCCTGTACTAACTGGAATTTAGAAGAATGTGGGGGGATCTCATTGAAACATACCGAATGTTGAAAGGACTAGATAGGGTGGATGTGGAGAGGATGGTGGGGGCATCCAGAACTAAGAGGGCACAGCCTCAAAATTGAGGGGCGATCCTTTAGAACAGAGGTAAGGAGAATTGTTTTTTTTTAGCCAGTGAGTAGTGGATCTGTTGAATGCTCTGCTGCAGACTGCAGTGGAGGTCAAGTCCATGTGTATATTTAAGGCAGAAGTTGATGGCTTCCTGATCGGTCAGGGCATCAAAGGATATGGTGAGAAGGCAGGTGTGTGGGCTTGAGTGGGATCCAGGATCAGCTGTAATGGAATGGCCCAACAGACTCGATGGACTGAATGACTTAATTCTGCTCCTATGTCTTAAGGATGTTTCCTATAGTGGGACAGTCTAGGAGCAGAGGGGAGAGCCTCAGAATAGAGGGATGTACATTTAGAATAGAGATGAGGAGGAAGTTCTTAGTTAAAGAGTGGAGAATTTGTGCAATTTATTGCTCAGGCGGCTATGGAGGCCAAGTCATATTTAATTTGGTGGTCGATAGGTTCTCCGTAAGTGTGTCAAAGGTTATGGGGGGAATGGGATTGAAGGGGGATAATAAACCAGCTATGATGGAATGGTAGAGCAGGTTCATTGGGCCAAATGGCTTAATTCAGCTCTATGTCTTATACTCTTGTACTTATGCAAAACTGGCTTTCTCTGTGATATCATTTGTTTTGCGGCATTAATTAACAATGTCCAGCATAGTTACAGGTCAGTAGTTTATTGAGATGTGGGATCTTTATAGGGCTTTATAGAGATTTGGTTTACTTTGTGTTTTAATTGGTTGTTGGCATGATGTGCTATCTCATTGTGCTAAGCTGCCCATAATGAAAATTCAGTTTTCATTCGTATTTCATATTATTCCTTTTTTTTTATAGGGAGGCATTGATCAGAAAATGCCAGTCATTGTATCAAGAGTGGCTCCTGGAACACCAGTAAGTGACTGTGTATAAAGATTTATCTGAAATAGTATTTGGTTATGTGATTCAGTTACACCAGCATTCAGAAGCCTGGCCCTCTGATCTCAATGCATGAGTTTGACTCCTGCTTTGGAAGTAGGATAATTCAATTTAACTGAAGATCTGGAATAAAAAGTTATCAAGATTTATACCGGTGAATCTATTATAAAAGCCCACCTCCTTTGTCATTCAAGGATGGAAATCTATACCTTTGCCTCTTCTGAGTCTGTGTACGACTCCTGGTTGTATATGTAACTATGTAACAGTTTCTTCCCCCAAGCTATCAGACTCAATACCCAGAGCCTGGACTGACCCCTTACTTCCCTATTGTCCTGTTTATTACTTATTGTAATGCCTGCACTGTTTTGTGCACTTTATGCGGTTCTGGGTAGGTCTGTAGTCTAGTGTAGTTTTTTTTCTGTGATGTTTTTTATGTAGTTCAGTCTAGTTTTTGTACTGTGTCATGTAACCCCATGGTTCTGAAAAACGTTGTCTCATTTTTACTATGTACCGTACCAGCAGTTATGGTCGAAATTACAGTAAAAGTGACTTGACTTAATGGCTGTCTCTTTTGTTTAGCAATAATTGAAGATTGACAATAAATACCAGAATTGCCAACAGTGTCCATGTGCCAAAAATGAGATTAAAGCATTAATTTAGTATTTTTCACAGAATGTCAGATTTAGTCCTTGAGAATCTGACTTTTGGTGGGTTAAGAAACAAATGAAATGTCTTAAGGAAGCTCTTTTATTTACACTATTGCACTGCAATATTCAGTTGAGTCTTGTTGTCCAGCACTGAGGAAATGTTAAATTAAAATTCCACTTAATCTCTGAAATATAAAGAGAATAATAATTTATTTTCCTTGACATGCATAGAACTTTTTAAGATTCTAGCAAATATAGCAATTTTAACTGCCCTAAACAAAGATAAAAAGTTTAGTTTTATTTGTTACATGTTTATCTTGAGTCCAAGGAGGTGCTGGAGGCAGCCTGCAAGTGTCAGCATGCTTCCAGCATCAACATAACTAACCCATAAATTGGAGTGTGGGAGGAAACCAGAGCACCCAGAAGAAACTCATGCGATCGTGGGGAGAACATCTTAATAAGTAGTGGCAGGGATTGAAGCCAGATAACTGATGTTGTAAAGTGTTGCACTAACTGTGCAGCCCATTCAAATAGCTATGAGTGTTTTATTATCTTGTTTTATCTCGATATGTAGGCTGACACTTGTGTTCCACGGCTGAATGAGGGTGATCAGGTTGTACTGATCAATGGCAGGGATATATCAGAATACACTCATGATCAGGTTGTCGCTTTCATCAAAGCAAGCTGTGAGATACGCTCCGAAGAACTTTTATTACTCGTTCGGCCAAATGGTAAGTTTGGAACTTCGAAACTGAAACTTTGTTAGTTGCAAATTGAAGCTTGTTCAAGCTCAACAGACTTGAATATTTAGCTTGTTTGACTGAAGCCTTCTGAACTAATATTTCCCCAAATAGTATATTGGTCCAGTCAAGTTAAGTTTTTGTCATTATGCACAAGTGTAGTCGGTGATGGTGTGAAATTTATCCTTTCAGCTGTTTATGATGTTGTGGAAGAGAAGGCAGAAAGTGAACCCGATTTTCAGTATATTCCTGAGAAGTCACTTTTGGATGTAACACACCAGGATGACGATGCCTTAAGAGAGTCGATGATACATTTACGGGATGGTTTGGAGACTGGAACGATTCTTGCACAGTTTGATGTAAGAACCTTTTCATTATGAAAGTGTATTCAATTTACTTAAATCGATCTTTTTGAACTTATAAAAGTAGTCTCCCACATGTGCGCATAACACAGCAATCTCTGAAGATGTTACAAGGTATGGTGATTGCTAATTGAAGATTAATATGAAGTCATTTAAACTGTTGGTGCTAGTTAACCAATTAATTGACTGCTCTTTCATAACCCTTCAGTCATTGGAAAAGCAACTCCCTGCCCTCCTCTTCTCCTCCCCCCCCCCCCCCCCCCACCAATGTCCAACGATCCAACGATTTTGGAAATAAAGAGTATTTGCATCTGGTGTAATGTTACACACTACACACTCTACATGTTGATTTTTTTGTCTTACTGCGATACGGCACAGAATAGGCTCTTCAATCCACACGACTCAACAACCGATTTAACCCTAGCCTAATCAGAGGACAATTCATAATGATCAATTAACCCACCAACAGGCACATCTTTGGACTGTGGGAGGTAACCCCATGGTCACAGGGAGAACGTACATACTCCTTACAGACAGTGGCAGGAATTGAATCCAGATCACCTGTACTGTAAAGTGTTGTGCTACCGTGCTGCCTATAGGAAGCTATATAGCTATAAGAAGTTGATTACATAATGTACAACAATTTCCAAGTGCTGTGGCATCTTTAATATCTGTCTGGCCAGACAAGAAAAGGAAGTAATGTCCAATTTATTAAATCATCTCAGGAAATGCAGTGCTTGTGTAGTTTAGAAAAGGATCGAGAAGCAAAGCGAACCCTAGTCAGGATTTAAAAACAATTTCTGGCTAATGGTACTGGGGAATCAAATAAGTTGAGCTAATGACTTCAAATGCTGATCGTCCAGTTGAATTCACTGAAATATTTACCAAATCTGTAGCCATTTAAAGTGCAAATAGCTCCTTGTATGCATTGTCAATAAAACTATGGAACAGTAAGCGTTGCATAGGTTTATTTTGATAGTTTTTGTCTAGCCTGTTATATTTCTATATCGTCATTGAAGATAAAACTGTTCTTTTTTTCTCTTAGCAACTGTATAGAAAAAAGCCTGGTATGACGATGGCATGTGCCAAGTTACCTCACAATATTTCCAAAAACAGATACAGAGACATCTCACCTTGTAAGTAAAGGCTTTAATGTTATGGCAATGTGGCCTTGCTCTATGCAAGGAACTTAGAATCAACAAGATCTCACAACAGAGAAGTGTTTTATTCTTCATCATGAACAGTTATTTTTAATCTGGTCATCTTTAAGGAAGACAATGGACATCTGTAATAAGACATAGGAGCAGAATTAGATCATCCAGCCTTTCAAATCTGCTACCATTTGATCGTGGCTGATTTATTTTCCCTCTGAACCCCACTCTCCTGCTTTCTCCCCATAGCCTTTGACACCCTGACTAATCGAGAACTTATTAAACTCTGATTTAAATAGATCAATATATTGAATGACTTTGCCTCCACAGACATCTGATAGATTCATCGCCTTTTGGCTGAAGAAATTCCTTCTCATTTCTGTTCTAAAGGGATGCCCTTCTACTCTGAAGCTGTGAAACTGTGCCCTCTGGTCCTCTGGTTATAGACTCTCCTACCATGGGAAACATCCTATCCACATCCACTCAATATATGTCTTTCAAAGCTTGAGAGATTTCAGTAAGACTCTTTCCTCTCCCCTCCACCCCCCCACCCGCCATTAGAAACATAGAAAACCTACAGCACAATACAGGCCCCTCGGCCCATGATGTTGTACTGAATATGTACTTATTTTAGAAATTACCTAGGGTTGCCCACAGCCTCTAATTTTTTTTCTAAGCATGTACCTATCCAGGAGTCTCTTAAAAGACCCTATCGTATCTGCATCCACCACTGTCGCCGCAGCCCATTCCATTCACTCACCACCCTCTGTGTAAAAACAACTTGCCACGATATCTTCTCTGCACCTACTTCCAAACACCTTAAAACGGTGCCCTCTTGTGTTAGCCATTTCAGCCCTAGGGAACAAGCCTCTGACTATCCACATGATTAATACCTCTCATCATCATGTACACCTCTATTAGGTCACCTGTCATCCTCCATCACTGCAAGGAGAAAAGGCCGAGTTCAATCAACCTATTCTCATAGGGCATGCTTCCCAATCCAGGCAACATCCTTGTAAATCTCCTCTGCACCCTTTCTATAGTTTCCATTTCCTTCCTTTAGTGAGGTTACCAGAACAGAGCACAGTACTCCGTGGGGTCTGACCAGGGTCCTATAAAGCTGCAACGTTACCTCTCAGTGCTTAAATTTAATCCCACAGCTGATGAAGGCCAGTGCACCATACGCCGTCTTAACCACATGGTCAACCTGCGCAGCTGCTTTGAGTGTCCTATGGACTCGGACCCCAAGATCCCTCTGATCCTCCACACTGCCAAGAGTACTATACTATATTCTATATATACTATAATATTAATACTATATTCTGTCATCATATTTGACCTACCAAAATGAACCACCTCACACTTATCTGGTTTGAGCTCCATCTGCCACTTATCAGCCCAGTTTTGCATCCTATCAATGTCCCGCGATAACCTCTGACAGCCCTCCACACTATACACAACACCCTCAACCATTGTGTCATCAGCAGATTTACTAACCAATCCCTCCTCTTTGGATCCGAGGCAGCATCTCCAACACCATCACACTGAGCATGGGAGCCCCCCAGGGCTGTGTGCTCAGTCCACTGCTGTTCACTCTGCTGATCCATGACTGCGCTGCAACACACAGCTTGAACCACATCATCAAGTTCGCCGATGACCCGACCGTGGTGGGTCACATCAGCAAGAATGATGAGTCAACATACAGAGAGGAGGTGCAGTGGCTAATGGACTGGTGCAGAGCCAACAACCTGTCTCTGAATGTGAACAAAACAAAAATGTTGATTGTTGACTTCAGGAGGGCACGGAGCGACCACTCCCCGCTGAACATCGACGGCTCCTCGATAGAGATCGTTAAGATCACCAGATTACTTGGTGTTCACCTGGCGGAGAATCTCACCTGGTCCCTCAACACCAGCTCCATAGCAAAGAAAGCCCAGCAGCATCTCCACTTTCTGCGAAGGCTGAGGAAAGTCTATCTCCCAACCCCCGTCCTCATTACATTCTACAGGGGTTGTATTGAGAGCATTACACGCTGCATCCGCAAGCAAACAGCATTATGAAGGACCCCACGCACCCTTCGTACAAACTCTTCTCCCTCCTGCCATCTGGAAAAAGGCACCAAAACATTTGGGCTTTCACGACCAGACTATGTAACAGTTTCTTCCCCCAAGCTATCAGACTGCTCAATACCCAGAGCCTGGACTGACACCTTACTGCCCTGTTATCTTGTTTATTATTTATTGTAATGCCTGCACTGTTTTGTGCACCTTATGCAGTCCTGGATAGGTCTGTAGTCTAGTGTAGTTTTTTTTCTGTGTTATTTTTTTTACATAGTTCAGTCTAGTTTTTGTACTGTGTCATGTAACACCATAGTCCTGAAAAACATTGTCTCGTTTTTACTGTGTACTGTACCAGCAGTTATGGTCGAAATGACAATAAAAAGTGACTTGACTTGACACCATTTCATCCAGGTCATTTATAAAAATCATGAAGAGAAGGAGTCCCAGAACAGATCCTCGAGGCACACCACTGGTTACCGGCCTCCATACAGAATATGACCCATCAACAACCACTCTTGGCCTTCTGTGGGCAAGCCAATTCTGGATCCACAAATCAATGTCCCCTTGGATCCCATGCCTCCTTACTTTCTCAGTAAGCCTTGCATGGGGAACCTTATCAAATGCCTTGCTGAAATCCATAAACACTACATTTACTGCTCTACCTTCATCAATATGTTTACTCATCTCATCAAAAAATTCAATCAGGCTGGTACGGCACGACCTGCCCTTGTCAAAGCCATGCTAACTATTCCTAATCATATTATGCCTCTCCAAATGTTTATAAATCCTGCCTCTCAGGATCTTCTCTATCAACTTACCAACCACTGAAGTAAGGCCTACTGGTCTATAATTTCCTGGGTATCTCTACTCCCTTTCTTGAATAAGGGAGCAATATCTGCAACCCTCCAATCCTCTGGAACCTCTCCCATCCCCATTGATGATGTAAAGATCATTCCAGAGGCTCAGCAATCTCCTCCCTTGCCTCCCACAGTAGCCTGGGGTATATCTCGTCCAGTCCTGGTGACTTAATCAACTTGATGCTTTCCAAAAGCTCCAGCACATCCTCTTTTTAATGTCTATATGTTCAAGCTTTTCAGTCCATTCTTTTTAACTCCTGTGAGTATAGGCCCATAGCATTAAATGCTCCTCATACATCAGCCCTTTCATTCCTGTGATCTTTCTGGTAAACCTCCTCTGGACTCTCCAATGTCAGCACATCCTTTCTTAGATAAGGGGCCCTAATATGCTCACAAATGTAGATTGAGTCAACCTGCAAGTTAACCCTAAGGTAATCCCTCACTGGAACTCCCAAGTCTCTTTGTACTTCCAATTTTTGAAAAAGTATATGCCTTTATTCCTTTTACTAAAGAGCATGATGATACATTTCCCCACACTATTTCATCTGCCCATCACCCTAACCTGTCCAAATTCGTCTGCAGCCTCCCTGCTTCCTCGAGACTACCTGCCCCTCCACCTATCTTTGGTCACAAAGCCATCAATTTTGTCATCCTTAATGTATAATAGGAAAAGTGGGGACACAACACTGACCCCCATGGAACACCACTTGTCACCCCAGAAAAGCTTCCTTTATTCCCGTTGTTTGCCTTCTGCCAGTCAACCAATCTTTGCTTATGTATTCTGCAACACATCAACAAATCTCAAAAACTTGCTGAACACAGCACTAATGCAAGGAAAGCTTAAACAAAGTAAAGTCATTCTTAGAACAAGTACTTAAATTAGAAATTACTCAAAAATGTTTGTTCCAGTGACATGTCACCTTCCAGATAAGGTACGATTTTGTTACGTCTCAGCAAGATTTTTTTCAGTACTTCATCCAAAAATGCATTACAAGTCATTTCTTAGAGCAAATGGTATTGCCTCTTATTATATTTCTATATTCATGGAATTTCTGGTGCTTAAACTGATCTTTCAATTTAACTGGTCTGTGGCAGTGTTTATCTTCCAAAGAAGACTCTTCCTGCCATCTCTAAGCTGTCCCTTGAATGCATCGGTACACTCAACAATTGGCAGAAGATTCTGCTTTCTAAGAGAGACTGAACTGCATTCCTTATATATTTTTTTGACCCTTCACTTTATCTATCTCCCTTTATAATCTTATTCTCTTAGTATTTTCCATCAGATTTATTAACCATGGTGCCTTCATCCAAGTTATCCATGTTATGAGGTCCCAGCACTGATCTCTGTAGCACACCACTTATTACGTTTTACCAGTGAGAAATAGTGTTATTCTTTTGGCTGGTCATGCTGGTATTTTGCCTTCATCAGGATTTGGCCTGAAATGTTTATTCATTTTCGTAGGTGCTGCCTGACCTTCGTTCTTCCAACATTTTGTGTGTGCTTTGAAGAGTATTTATTCTATTTTCTAAAGGTTGTTTTAACCCTCTGACTACCACTGTTTTAATCATACCTGAGCAACTTTCTATATTGAAATTCACTATTTACATAACTGTTTTGGAAATGTATAAAATAATTGTAATTTTGTCCATCTTCCTTGGTGTTAACTATAGCAGCCAATGGTCCATCAATTGCCCCTCATTTCATACATCCACCTCCATTTCATTCAATGTTACTGCACTTAAAATGGTGTCCAAATAGAAAATTTAGTAGTTTGGAAAGAAATGAAAATTTTACAGGATTAATACAATTTTAATATTTGGAACCAATGTTAAGATTACCCTCGATGAAGCGTCTCGGCCCGAAGCGTCGACAGTGCTTCTCCTTTAGATGCTGCCTGGCCTGCTGCGTTCCACCAGCATTTTGTGTGTGTTGTTGAGATTACCCTGCTGCATTTTCACTGAATTACTAGATCAAGCAATTTAGCAAACATGATTAAAAACTGATGCAGCGGATTTGGAATTGGATGAGAGAAAGTTTGCTCTTAAATTCCAATTGATATATGGTTAAATCCTCAGTTGGCAGGATGAGATTTCGTTGAGAATATTTTAAATGATAAACAAACATGAAAGTTGCATTTTTAATCATAAGATTTCATCCTGTGTTCATTGCGACTTCTGGTTCTACCTAATTCTGGCCTCCCTAGTTTGCTTGCTCACTTGATCTGGTATTCCTATCGACTTCTTGAAATCTTTTCTATATATTGGGCTTGATGTTACTTTACCGATATGGGCAAGACTGCAATTTCTACCTTGCCTCTTGCTGACACATTTCTCCATCCAGCTTCAAAAGTCATCCATTTGTAGGTGGAGATGCAGTACGGCCACACAGTACTTGGTGCTGTTCTGTAGCCTGAGATTCTGTTGGCAGTAGTGAGAGTTATTGCACAAGGTCATTTATTGAAGGATGTGACATTGCACCAGAATGAAATGAGGTGGGAGTGAAGATTACTAAAGGTCAATAAAATCCATGATGTCAGTGATTTGCTTCCAAAATGAGCCATGCAGATAGTCAGTATTGTTCAAGTTCATTCGGTTAGTCACTCTTGACCGATTTATTAATTGACAGGCAACGCTTCCAAATTCAGTATCATTTTCCTCGTATCTCATCCCACTTCATTTCATTTTGTATCCTGTCTTAACATAATGTGAATCCCCCCCCAACACCATCAAATGTAATGTGTATCCCACCCCCACCCCACCGAATATAATGTGTATCCCACCCCATCTAATATAATGTGTATCCCACCCCCACCCCACTGAATATAATGTGTATCCCACCCCTGCCCCATTGAATATAATGTGTATCCCACCTCCCGTCCCATCTAATATAATGTGAATCCACCCCCACCCCATCTAATATATTCTGAACCCACCCACCCCACCGAATGTAATGTGTATCCCACCCCCACCCCATCTAATACAATGTGAACCCACACCGCCCCATCTAATATAATGTGAATCCACCCCTGCCCCATCTAATGTAATGTGTATCCCACCCCCACCCCATCTAATATAATGTGTATCCCACCCCCACCCCACCCCATCTAATACAATGTGAACCCACCCCGCCCCATCTAATATGTGTATCCCACCCCCACCCCATCTAATATAATGTGTATCCCATCCCCACCCCACCGAATATAATGTGCATCCCACCCCCACCCCATCGAATATAATGTGTATCCCATCCCCACCCCATCTAATATAATATGTATCCCACCCCCACCCCACCCCACCAAATATAATGTGTATCCCACCCCCACCCCATCTAATATAATGTGTATCCCATCCCCACCCCATCTAATATAATGTGTATCCCACCCCCACCCCATCTAATATAATGTGAACCCACCGCGCCCCATCTAATATAATGTGTATCCCACCCCCACCCCACCGAATATAATGTGAACCCACCCCCACCCCATCTAATATAATGTGAACCCACCCCCCCACCACATCTAATATAATGTGTATCCCACCCCCACCCCACCCCATCTAATATAATGTGTATCCCACCCCCACCCCACCCCATCTAATATAATGTGAATCCCCCCACCCCATCTAATATAATGTGAACCCTCCCTCCCCCACCACATCTAATATAATGTGTATCCCACCCCCACCCCACCCCATCTAATATAATGTGAACCTTCCCTGCCCCCACCACATCTAATATAATGTGTATCCCACCCCCCGCCCCATCTAATATATTCTGAACCCACCCCACCCCATCTAATACAATGTGAACCCACCCCTGCCCCATCTAATATAATGTGTATCTCACCCCCACCCCACCCCATCTAATATAATGTGAATCCCCCCACCCCATCTAATATAATGTGAACCCTCCCCCACCACATCTAATATAATGTGAATCCCCCCACACCCCATCTAATATAATGTGAATCCCATCTCTCATCCCACCTGATATTAAAGTGAATCCCCCCCCACCACCCCACCCACCTAGGACATTTGGAAATTCAAAGGCAATCTAGATATTGAACACTTTATCTGAATTAGGCCTAAATATTCCATTGTGCAAATTTACCAAGCTCATTGCTTTTCTTGTAGATGATGCAACACGGGTTATTCTAAAGGGTACAGATGACTACATCAATGCAAATTATATAAATGTGAGTACAAGGTGTCCTTTGGAATTCTATTCTCTACAGCAATAAGCCTTTTCTGAAGAAACTTCGTACAATATAAAGATAATGGATGAACAATGATGCATTTTTTTCAAAATATTACCCAAAAAATGTTTTGCATTTCCCACCAAGTTTTATTTTGTAATTGCCCACGTAGTGCTGCATGAATCATAAAACCAATTGTTATGAGTTGTTTTGGTTCACTTCAGTCGTTTGGGTTGAAATGTTTAAAAAAATATGGATGGAGAAGGCAAAGTAAATCCAGATCAGATCGTTGATCCATTGACATGAATCCATATTCTACCATGACAACAGGAGAATTTAAATTCAACTTATAAAAGAAATCTGGAATTTAATATCTGCTTTCAGTGACCATGAAACTTGCTGAATTTTTTCTTAATGTTTTTCTTAACATTTTTCTTAATGTTTGAAACTAGAGGGGCAACCATTTTATGCATATATAGTAAGCTTCTTGAGTGTTGTTGGCTTCACTTTATCAAGTGAGGATTTGCCTGTGACCACCTGTTCAAGGAAAGGAGGAGCTGATTGATGTATTTAACATCCACAAATCGTCCTGCATTTTTTAATTAATAAAGTCAAAGAAATAACTTGCTGAGGGAGTAAGGAAAATTTGCTTTGGTTGATTAGCTAAGTAAAGCAGAGCAGAACAGAAATGCTTTGAGGTGAGTGTTACAGTTTTAAACCCAATTATGCAGATAATATAACTATAACTGGGTGCCACAGTAGCGCAGCAGTCAGCGCGATGTCAAAGTTCAGAGTTCAACTCTGAAGTTCTCTGTTAGAAGTCTCTGTATGTCCTCTCCTAGAATGTTTCGGTTTTCTCCAGGTCCTCTGCTTTCCTCCTATGGTCCAAAGACATATCAGGTTGATTCATTGTCCCATGATTAGGTTAGGGATAAATCAGGTTGTGGGTCATTGCAGCTTGAAGGGTCAGAAGGGCTTCTTTGTGCCACGTTGCTAAATAAATAAATTACACGGAATGATGTTGAATTAATAAATAACA
Organism: Hypanus sabinus; assembly: GCF_030144855.1. NCBI lineage: Eukaryota > Metazoa > Chordata > Chondrichthyes > Myliobatiformes > Dasyatidae > Hypanus > Hypanus sabinus. Next base: position 110,804,064 of record NC_082710.1, on the reverse strand, counting down.
TTTCAAAAGGAAAACTAAAGGTGTAGAAAGGAACATAGAAATCAACAAAATAAGTTGCTTTATAAGACTTGTACCATTATCATAGCAAGAGGTAGAAGGAAAGTGAAACTCCTGTTCAACGCAGGTGAACTTGCGGGTTCTGTGTGCCTGTATTTACTATTATGGTGCATGGCAATGTTTGAGCAGCATACCGTTCCAGACTGAAAATACCAAGCAAATATGATACTAGTTCCACGGACACGTGATCTTTCTGCGGTGTTAACTTTAATGCAGCAGCAAGGCGCAACTGCATGTAATCAAAATTGTACCAAAAATACTTGGCCAATGTTTGAGCACCCTTCAGGAAGGTGAACCCACGGAAAGCAGTCCAGACAGGGTACCTATCTAAGTGTTCACTCATCTTTAACCTCTTGCGTCAGCAGTCTGAGTTACTTGCCTTCTTCAAGAAGGCTTCAATTATACCAGTGCCCAAGAAGAATGCAGTAACCTTCCTCAATGGCTATCATCCAGCAGCACTTATAGCCACAAATTTGAAGTGTTTTGAGGGGTTGGTAATGAAATATATCAACTCCTGCCTGAAAAGTGACCTGGTTCCATTCCATTTTGCTGAATGGCACAACAGGCCCACAGCCAACACCATCTCATTAGCTCTTCATTCAACCTTGGAATATCTGAATAGCAAAGGTGCATATATGAGGATGTTGTTCATTGAGTATTCAATACTCTCATCCCCTCAAAACTAATCAATAAGCTCCAAGTCCTAGGCCTCAGTACCTCCTTATGCAACTGGATCCCTGATTTCCTCACTTACAATCACAGTCAGTTTGGATTGGCAACAACATCTTCTCCTCAATCTCCATCATCACAGGTGCACCACAAGGCTGTCTGCTTAATCCTCTGCTCTACTTGTTTTATACTTATGACTGTGAGGCTAAGCACAGCTTCAAAGCCATGTTTAAGTTTGCTGACAACACCACTGTTGTTGGCCGAATCAAAAGTGATGACTGATCAGCATATAGGAAATATATACAGCATATATTGAAAATCTGGCTCAGTGGTGCCACAACAACAACCTCTCACTCCATGTCAGCAGGACTAATTGGATGATTATTGACTTCAGTAGGAGGAAACCAGAGGTCCATGAGCCAATTCTCATTGGGGAGTGAGAAGTGAAGAGGGCCAGCAATTTTAATTCCTGTTATAATTTCAGAGGATCTGTCCTGGGTCCAGCTTTTAATTGCCATTATGAGGCAAGCAAAGCAACGACTCTACTTCCTTTCAAGTGTGCGAAGATTAGGCATGTAATTGGACTATGGGATTAATGGATTTGTGGCTAAATTTGCCGATGATACAAAGATAGATGGAGGAGCGGGTGGTGCTAACGAAACAGAGAGCCTGCAGAGAGACTTGGATAGTTTAGGGGAAAGGGCAAAGAAGTGGCAAATGAAATTCAATGTTGGAAAGTGTCTGGTCATGCACTTTGGTGGAAGAAATAAATGGGCAGCCAATTATTTAGATGGGGAGAGAATTCAAAATGCAGAGATGCAATAGGACTTGGGAGTCCTTGTGCAAGATACCCTAAAGGTTAACTTCCAGATTGATTCAGTGGTGAAGAAGGCAAATGAAGTGTTGGCATTCATTTCTAGAGGTATAGAATATAAGAGCAGGGATGTGATGTTGAGGCCCTATAAGGCCCTCGTGAGACCACACTTGGAGTATTGTGTACAGTTTTTGGGCTGCTTATTTTAGGAAGGATATACTGACATTGGAGAGAGTTCAGAGAAAATTCTTGAGAATTATTCCAGGAATGAAAGGGTTACCGTATGAGGAACATCTGGCAGCTCTTGGGAGTTGCCCTGGATTTCAGGAGAATGAGGGGGGATCTCATAGAAACATTCCGTATGTTAAAAGCCTGAACAGATTAGATAGGGCAAAGTTATTTTCCATGGTAGGGGAGACTAGGACAAGAGTTCAGGATTGAAGGACGTACATTTAGAACGTTGATGTGGAGAAATTACTGTCATCAGAGGGTGGTAAATCTGTGGAATTTGTTGCCACAAGCAGCTGTGGAGGCTAAGTCATTGGGTGTATTTAAGGCAGAGATAGGTTCTTGATTAGCCAGGGCATCAAAGGATATAGGGAGAAGGCAGGGGAGTGGGGATGACTGGAAGAATTGGACCAGCCTATGATTGAATGGGAGAGCAGACTTGATGGACCGAATAACCTAATTCTGCTCCTATATCTTATGGTCTTATGTGCTTTGGAGAGTACATTGAAGGGTTGCATCATGGCCTAGTATGAAACACCAATATCTTTGAACAGGGAAGCTAATAAAAAGTAGTGGATACAGCCCAGCCCATCACAGGTAAAACCCTCCACATCACTGAGCACATTTATGAGGAGTGCTGTCACAGGAAAATAGCATCCATCACCAGGGACCCATCCCCCACCAGCCAGGCCGCTGCTGTCATCAGGAAGAAACTTAATCTGGTAGTATATGATGACGTGTATGTAGTTGGATAATAAATTTATTTTGAACTTTTAGACTGAAAAAGTTAAAGCCCTGAATACAAGGATGGATATGACTATGTAAGGAAGTGATATGTGGAGCAGTGATTATCAGGTACTAAGTAACCAGTGTTCAGCTTGAAAACAAGTGTACATTATGAGTTTATTGAGACAAAATGGAAGAATGCAGTCCATATTTGTCTTGTATTAATGTTAGTGGAAGTTAAACTTCAAATGTTGCAAGCATATTCTAAAGTAGTTCTCTATCCATGGCCATTCAGAATGTTTATTCCTTGAATTACATTACTAGGGATCATGTTGAAATAAATTATTAAATATCTGATATCATTATGGTCAGCAATACAAAAATCAACATAGAAGGCCTTGCTAAATCTGGGTTCTTAATGTTATCAAGTTTAATTGTCATTCAACCATGCATGAATACCAATGAATCTGAGGCCTCTGTCGGTCAGAGTTGACCACGGATATTGCGTCCTAGCTGCCTAGATACACAAGCCTGGGCAGTATGACATGAAAAGCAAGCTCTTGCCCATGTAGCAAGCTCCCCATTCCACACAACTGATGAACCCAAAGGAGCGACAGTTCGGCACCAGCAGCACTGCAGGAGTTGCCAGTCAACATTGAACTCAATGTAGGACTGCCCTAGGGACTCCAGCTCTGTATTTTTTCCCTTGGGGTTTACTCCCGAAGCCTGCCCCATGAGTGGGTATAGCTGCAAGGCTGTGGCGGTTTGAGGTCAGAGTTTTTCTTCTCCACCCATGAATGCAACCATTCATCCGGGACTAAGGTATGAAACAAGTAGCGATGGTCATACACAGCACAAGGCACAAATAACACATATAAGATAGCAGTCAACATACAGTCTCACAAGAATTAATGTAATGTAGCTTCACAATCTGAAATCTTCATAAATGTGATATTTTGTTTGAATTTTGCCCGATGTGCATTATATAAGTTTTTAGTAGATTGGTGTTGCCCTTTGGTATTCAGTCTAATATGGAACCATACCTGTAAGATAACTGGACAGGAGAAATGGACTTAATTGCCTCTCAGTTATTCTTCAATTTGATGGCATTTAAAATCGTAAGTGTGATTTTTGCACTATTATCCTAAATGGAGAAATATGAACTTAAAATCAAATGAAGCTATTAGCATAAAAGAAGCTTCTTAGACTGGATAGATCATAACTTTGTAATTAGCTGTAATTTGGTTATTTTGTATTTTTCCAGATGGAAATCCCTTCTTCCAGTATAATAAACCAGTACATCGCTTGTCAGGGACCTTTGCCCAACACTTGTCCAGATTTCTGGCAGATGACTTGGGAACAAGGATCTTCTCTGGTTGTGATGCTCACTACTCAAGTAGAAAGAGGCAGAGTAAGTAAATGGAATGAGGATAAATTCAGTATTGGCAGAATTTGTGTGGTCACTTTGTATCCGTGTCATCTTTGTTTCTCTGTATGCTTTTACCCCATGTATCAATCAGATGAGTTACTATGCACAGGGATCCATCAGACACTAAACATCTGTTGGGTTGAATTGCACGTTTATACTCTCTAACCTGTCTGCCGGGGGCCTCCTGCACTGTTTTGAGACCCAATGTAAGCTTGAGGAATGGCATCTCACCTGTCTCTGTACTCTACTTCCTCTACTGAAATCACAAACTTAAGATAACTCACACTCAGTTGAAAAAGAAAATGTTCTACAGATCTTTCACGTGTGATATAAGTTTTGTTTCTCATCCATCGAGGCATATCCTGCTGAACATTTTCTAGAGCTCTGCATTTAAGTTTTTGCATTCCTTTGATCTCATCAGAGTACTCAGTAATCTATCAGCTGGATATATTCTACTTCTCAAACTGACTGCATACTGTTAGAAACCTTCCCTTTCTCCTATCTGTTCCTCTTACACCTTTTCTGTACCTTAGAACTAACTTGTTTTCTTTACCCTGACTTAAAAGCTTTAAGTGTGAAATGGAGCCCGACTAGTTGTGTTTCCAGCTTTTCTCTTATTCCAGGTTTCAAACGTCTACAGGTTTCTATAGACTCTAGCTCTGTTCAAGGTTATTTACAGTATTGCAATTTATAATTCATTTTCATTTGGTTGTAGTGAACAGTTTTAGATAGCGATACTAAATTTTGATGTATATTTATTGGTCGTATAGTTGGGAATGAATTGGAATGTTTTACAGTCATCCGTGGACATGCACTGATCTGATACTGTGATGAACAAAAGACCATTGGTGAATCAACCAAAGGTGATTCAGCCTGGGGCATAGACCTGAGTAATGCCTGCAACCCCAGTAGCCAGTCATTTTCTTTTCAAAGCTCAAAATTCAAAATAACGTTATTACCAAAGTACATATGTCATCGTATACAACCCTGAGAATCATTTTCTTGTGGACATTCACAAAAATACAAGAAACACAATAGAATCAATGAAATAACTCACCCAACAGGACGGACAAACAACCAGTGTGCAAAAGACACAAATTGTGTAAATACAAGAAAGAAGAAAAAAAGAAATAAAAATAATAAGTAAGCAATAAATATCGAGAACATGAGATGAAGGGTCCTTGAAAGTGAGTCCATAGTTTGTAGGAATGGGGTGAGTGAAGTTAGCCTGATGGTTGAGGGGTAATAGTCATTCTTGAACCTGGTGAGGTGGGTCCTGTGGCTCCTGTGCCACCTTCCTGATGGCAGCAAATTGAAAAGAGCATGGTCTGGATGGTGGTGGCCCTTGTTGATGGATGCAGCTTTCCTGCAACATCGCTACTTGTAGATGTGCCTAGTGGTGGGGTGGGCTTTACTCATGATGGATTAAGCCATATCCTCTACTTTTGCACCATTTTTTGTTTCAGAGCATTAGTGTTTCCATACAGAGCTGTGATGCAGTCAGTCAGTATAACTTCCACCACACATCTATAGAAGTTTGTCAAAGTTTTAGATGGCATGCTGAATCGCTGCAAAGGTCTAAGGAAGTGGAAGTGCAGCAATGCATTCTTTGTAATGTCATTTACATGCTGGACCCAGAAAAGGTCCTCCAAAATGAGAACACTGAGAAATTTGACATTATTTTCTTCTGTGCCATTATGAATCTGAGCATTGGAATGGTTCCCCAATATCCATTGACTTCAGTTTTAGCACATTTCGGCAAGTGCTATCATGCTGCTCAACTGCTGCTTGAAACCTAGTTTTTTGGTCAATGATTGAACAGGCTGTGATGAGGTTTGGAGCCAATCAAAGGGAGTGGAGAAAATTAAGATGACAAGATTCAAAGTGTTTTATTTACCATTACTGACTATCCACCTGCACTTGGTGTCTCAATTGTCGAGTCGAGTGGTCTTTGAACACGTGTAGTAAATGGAATCTCAATAGCAGGTTCTTCCCTTAGATGAAGGAAATAGGAGGAAGAGTGGGAGTTGTACTCTCTGTGTTTGCATGGAACCTCCATCACTCCAGAAACTGGTCCTCCTTTGCAAGCCTGTTATAATGTAAGATGTTGAAGCTCTGATGAAAAGTGATCTCCTTGAATATTATTTCCTTTCCCATTTTATAGTTGCTGTTTGATTTGCAGCTCCATTTGTTTTAGCTTTCCATTATTTATAGTAGAATTTCCATTTTCATGTTCCTTTTTAGGGTTAGGCCATTTCTGCTGTTCTGGTGTTTCACTCTTCCAGTTGTACTTATATTGGTTCCTATGCCTTGACCTCTTGAATCCTATATTTTCTCTACTTTTTCTTTTAGTTTGTAATGTGCCGTGTTGTACGACATGGTCGTTCTTGTCTTTCCGTGACCATGATTGTTCTTGTCAATGTTTTCCTAAAGAAGTGGTGTTCTATTGCCGCCTTCTGGGCAGTGTCTTTACAAGACAAGTGAACCCAGCCATTATCAGTACTCTTCAGAGATTGCTGTCCAGCATCAGTGGTCGCATAACCAGCACATGATATGCACCAGCTGCTCGTATGACCATCCACCACTTGTGCCCATGGCTTCACGTGACTATAATCCAGGGGGCTAAGCAGGTTGTGCAAGTGTGACCTGCAGGCCAGCGAAGGGAAGGAGCATCTTACAGTTCACACCTCCTTTGGTAGACTGGTCCAGCCCGCCACCCATTTTCTTTAAGACATGCGTTTTAAAGTATTACTTTTGGTTCTCTTCATTACCTTCCTGTAGATTGGTGACAAGATTCTGGATAACATCCATAATATTTCAGGACCAAATTGACTTGATAAGTAACAGGAAAAGAGACTATAGGAGTTCTTCCATTGAACCACAATGTGAATTTATTTCTGGTTCATAATACATTTAAGAGGGTGAAATGGCCATGTAACCGACTATATGCTAGCCCTCCTTACCAGTTTAGTAGCATCTCCACTTGTGTTATATGATAATACTTTGGCAGCTATTTCTGTTCTGCTTATTTAGCATGTCTTTTAGTTAATGTACATTTTTTTTGTCTCTGAAAGTACATTTGCATGTCTGGTTTCTGAAACGTCTACTTTACTGCCTTCTGTGAGGATTACCAGAATGTTTTAAAAGCTAGCCAGCATTGCACTTCGCAGTTCAGTGTTGATTCCCATCCTTGCCACTCCTGTAAGGACAGTAGGTGTTGTTTGTAATAATGCCACATGAACCCATGAATACTACCTTACTTTTCCTTTCTTTTTGTTTGCTCTCTTTGTGCAGTACTTAATTTATTTTTATGTAGTGCTGTGCAAAAGTCTTGGGCACATCTACAGGTGTTTCTCTCCCCCCCCCCCCCCGCCTTACAAAGGTAGAGCATTCCTGTGAAACCTTTCTTAAGCCGAAGTGGCGTAAAGCGAAGAACCATTAATTTATATGGGGAAAATATTCTTGAAAGCAAAAATCCTCTTTGTAATGCGAAAACAGGGTTACTAATGTAGGTCTTTTGTAAAAGCAAAGTGGCGTAAAGTGTACATTTGTAAAGCAGGGGACACCTGTATATAATTAGGGTGCCTAAAACTTTTGCATAGTACTGTATTTACAAAAAATTATAGTATTTGTCAATGTGGAGCAGAGAGCAAGTTTGTAAGTCTGGTGGGAGTAAAGGATGTTGGGAATGGCAAGGGTAGCGTGCCATGGGAGGGGACAGGTTGCAGAGGAGTGCTAAGGGCGGGGGATAGGGGCTGTGGCGCAGGTGGAGACACACCCTGCCCTGAGGCACCAGATAAGGTTTCTGAATGGACACTGAACCAACGAAAACTGCCTCACTTGTTTTTTCTTTTCTATTTTTGCACTACGTGTATGTGTATCTCTCTAAACTATATTTTCTTGTTATGACTTCCCAAAATAGGTTAAGTGTCACCAGTATTGGCCTGAGCTTTCTGAAAATGCATCATATGGGAATTTTGAAATAGGTTGTCATTTGGAAGAAGGAAACCCTGCATACGTCTTCAGAGAATTGACTTTAACTAATTTAGAGGTACGTCATCGAGGACCACTCTTCACTGTGTGACCTACGTACATTCCTGTTGCATGTCGATCCTTCCTACCTACCGATTAACTATTCAACATCACTGGCTTGTGTTTCCTGATCTCTGTTTGCAGTCCTGAGCACTTATCACAAAATGTTAGCAGATCATGTCATTGGGAGTGTAATGTACGCCCACATTGCTGCAGGAAATTCACCCAATTGGAGTTCACAAGTTGCTACCAAAGACAGTGAGATACAGAATAAAAATAGACCTTTAAAGAATGTGTAGGTAGCAAATAAATAAACACAATCTGAAACAAGATGGGTTTTTTTGGGTTCAAGTGGCCAAAAGTGGTGAGATGGATAATTTTTGAAGAACGTAACCATCTGTAATGCAAGGGTATCCTGTATCAGTGAAGCAAAAATAGTAGTTACTAATTTATTGAACTTTTCTTACTGAGTATCTCCAGTTTGGATGAAGATTCTTATTGCAACCATTTGGGTGTTCTGAAGTCAGTGTCTTTTAGTTTCAGTTGGCAGAAATTATTAAATGCTTGTTTGTTTAATTGGTTCTATATTTGTAAATTTCAGAATAACCTTCATTGATAGTGAAATACAAGCAGGCACATCACATGACAAAAGTGTTATCTGTCTTATTCTCAGTGATCTCACATTTTACTTGTAAGTCAGAAGACCGACACTATAAATCTACTTGCCACTTTGATGTTAAGGAAGCCTTGAACTATTGGAGGTGCCATTTTAAATCACATCTGCCCCTTCATGTGATTGTAAAAGATCTTGCAAGACCTTGCTTGATGTTTATCTCTTTGATACCTGTGAAGCTATGTTCCAACAGGAAAAACAAGAAACTAATTTTAACTGAACTTCTGTTCATGTGACTTTTGATGTTCTGTTGATCGTATGCAATTTTTTGCAAAAACATTCACTAAGTAAAAATACTTGCAGTTGTTAGGTATTTTTCTAGTAAATTATTCTAATGCCCAACCACAGGCACTTAGAAATTTTGCAATATACTGAATGACTCTTTAAGCAGCTTTGTGTGATTAGATTTGTAGTATATATGGAAATTGACTTTCCTGTTGACAGTGTGCAGGTTTAGATGTTTTTCTTCACAGCACTTAGTATTTTTAGAACATAGAACACAGAACGTTACAGCACAGTACAGGACCTTCAGCCCACAATGATGTGCTGACCTTTTAGCTTACACTTGAGTTAATCTAATCCTTCCCTCTTTTCATTTCTAAATCTGCAGTTCATAGCTTCTCAAATTTAACAGGAAAACCGTGTGCTTAAGAATTCAATTAATGGAAAGAACTACAGTTACAATTCAGATGAAAACCAACTTACTGTACAATTTGATTTTGATTTTTGTGCAAAGATATGAAACTCCTAAAATTGAAGAAAATAACAAACCAAGCATTTCCCAAGAAAATTACCTGGAAGTGACTACAGACTTTAAAGCAAAACCTTCTGACTTAAAGTTTAAATGTGGTCAGCAGACCACAGCTGGAAATTCTGAGATGTAAATAAAATCTGAGATAGCTGAGAAAGGTTTAACCTGCTATATAAGCACTTACAGAGTCCTAGAGCACTGTCCATGTAAAAAAAACCTGCCCATCATCTTTGCATAAAAAGCAAAAAAAATTGTACAGCAAGTTGGTTTTCATCTGAATTGCACTGCAGTTCCTTCCATTAATTGGCCCATCTAATCCATGTCTAGTCCCTGCACTTGAATCACAGGTCTCCATTTCCACGCATCCATGTACTATCCAGGCTTCTCTTAAAAGTTGAAATTGAACCTGTATCCACTGCTTCCAATGGCAGCTTGTTCTGCACTCTCACCACCCTCTGAGTGAAGAAGGTCCTCCTTAAACATTTTTCCTTTCACCTTTAACCCATGGCTTCTAATTTTAGTCTCACCCAACCGCAGTGGAAAAAGCCTGCTTGCATTTACCCTGTCTCTACCCCTTATAACTTACTGTACATGCTGTGTTATATTGCAATGGCACCAGTGAAGCAAAATGTTATCCTGGAGCTTACATGGATATGTTTGTTTTTGCTTCAAAGTGCATTTTACAATTGATGTCATCTTAACTAAAAACAGCAGGGAAGTTACCATGCTAATAGTAGGAAAAATAAAGTTTGGAGTTCCTTGGTAACCTGTCAACAATTTGGAAACCCTAATCACCCACTCCTAGAGTCATAGGGAAAGAGGAGAATAGCTTAGAAACATGACATTTAACCTACGACAACCAGTAACCATTGATTTACACCAATCCCATTTTCCCCACATTCCATCAGCTCCCATATGATTGTAGTATTCACCTGCACCATAGCCAGCAATTCTACCAATTCAAATGTCTTTGGCTGTAGGAGGAAAACTGAGCACCAGAAGAAACCCAAGTGATCACGAAGAATGTGCAAATTCCATAGGTCAGGAATGAACTAGTCTGGCTCTGTGAGACAGCAACTCGACTGATTGTGCCACTTACTAGTTTGATTTTGATGGAGGAGTTGGAGGCAAACCCTGCTTCATTTAGTGAGCTGTAATCTATTACAACTTCACAGAGAAATGAGAGCCGTCCACTCACACAGATCCAGTATATTGCCTGGCCCGACCATGGAGTTCCTGATGACTCGAGTGACTTCCTGAAGTTCGTGCTGCTCGTTCGAGAAAAGAGAGTTGGCAAAGATGAACCAGTTGTTGTACACTGCAGGTAAATTGTCTTAAACTGTTTTCAAACTACTAGAAAGGTCATAAACTAAACCATCAAAATTTATTTATTTTTATTGAGGTACAGCGCAGAATAAGCCCTTCTGCCCCACCGAGCCTCACTGCCCAGTAATCCCCGATTTAACCCTAACCTAAGCAAGAGACAATTTACAGTGACTAATCAACTAACAGCTATATCTTTGGACTGTGGGAAGAAACTGGAATACCTGGAGGAAGCTCACGCCCAAGGTCTAAACCAATTTAGACCCAAGATGAGAGATTGTTACTTCCAGAGCAGAAACATCAAATAGTTTTTACTCCAGTTAGTCAGTGGCATTGTTTTAGTCTGTAATTTTATTAGTAAGGTTGTTTAAGATAAATAGATACTTTATTAATCCCAAAGGAAGTTAGTGTCACAGTAGCATTAGAAGTGCACAGATATACAAATATTAAAGAGAAGTAAGAAAGAATAAAATATGTTACCTTAAGAATAAAATGTACAAGATTTACTAGTCAAAGATTAAACATGAATTTAAACAGAAACTTGCTGCAGATTCTTTCTATTTTCAAATATATGAAAGTTGTGTTAGGTGTTTTCTATTTCAATACTTGCACCACAGGAAAATACTAATTAATCATTATAAAATATGTGACTGTTAGATCTTTAAAAATGTATATGCTGGGAGCCTAAACTAATGGAAACCTGAAAGTTGTAGAGTAAATCTTTTTACGTCAAAGACCCTTTGTTAGAAGTGGGTGACACCCATCGTCATAAATTGGGGGGCTGCTTTGTCGAGCATCTCTGCTCCATCTGCTAAAAGCGGAACTTACATTTTAAACTGTGGCCAAGCATTTTAACTCCTGTTCCAATACGTCAGTCTGTGACTTCCTCTTGTGCTACGATGAGGCCACCCTCAGGGTGGAGGGCAACACGTTCTATTCCATCTGAGTTGGCGCCAACCTGATGGCATGAATATTGGTTTTTCTTACTGTTTTTAAAAAAAATCCCTTCCCCTCCCCCTTTTCCTCTATTCCGTACTCTAGACTCACTTCTTATTACCTACCTATCACCTCCTCGGGTGCACTCCTCCTCCCTTTTCTGTTATGGTCCACTCTGCTCTCCTGTCAGATTCCTTCCTGTCCAGCCCTTTAACCATCTGCCTCCCCCCCCCCCCCCATTTTTTTATTCTGGCATCTTCCCCCTTCCTTTGCAGTCTTGAAGGGTTTTGGCTCAAAACATTGACTGTTTATCTATTTCCATAGATGCTGCCTGACCTGCTGAGTTCTTCCGGCATTTAGTGTGTTTTGCTCTGCAGAACTTCTAATGTTTAGGAGGAAAAAGAAACTTGTTAACCACAGGATATCTCTTTGATAAACTGGGGTGACCATGGTGATGGGCTGTAAGTAAAGTTATCTGATCAGTGAGTGAATAGAAAATGAGAATACAGACAGAAGAACAAAGACTTTTGCAGAATGCAGTGCAGGAAGACGTGGCCAGCATTTTCCCCCTCTGTAACTGGAGACTGTGCCCAGCTTGATCGCTTGGGCATGTCTTCCTGCTCATGTGTTCATGTGAATGGGAGCACATTCTAACTGATTCCATTCACTCTTGTTCACAGCTCAACTCCATGATCACTCCAGTTTCACCCCATTGGGGACAGGTCTGCATTCCTTGCTTCATTTCTCATGTTCACTTCTGAGAAAGGGTTTTCAATCTGAAAGATTAACTCCCATTTCTCTTCCCATAGAGGTAGCCTGACCTGAGTATTTCCAAATTTTTTTTGAATATTTTTAATATAAAATGTGGTTGATAAAATACCCAAATCTTCTGCAGGAATAATAATTATTGAGAAGTAGCAATAGGTCATGCCTGCATTACAACAGCTTGAGTCACAGAAATTCATACTCAGTTCATAAATGATTACCCAAAAAATTTGGAATAAAATGCATTCTCTCAGAGTTTATATGGGAAGGAAGAAATGAATACAGTTTTTCCTGCTCTGGTTGCTTTATGGGCTGTTGATGTATTCTAGAATAAAGGGTGAAGAAAAATCCACACTAAATGCAGGAAGAACTCAGTGGGTCAGGCAGCATCTCTGGAAAGTAATAAACAGCTGGAGTTTCAGTCTTGATGAAGTGTCTTTGTCCTGAAATGTCGACTTTCTTCGTTTCCAGAGATGCTGCCTGACCTGCTGAGTTCCTCCAGCATTTTGTATGTGTTGTTCTGGATTTCCAGCATCTGCAGAATTTCTTATGTTAAGGATGAACAGAAGTGAGTCTAGTTAAGAACATAGATGGTATTCTTTTTAGTAAAGGATTATACATTTTTTTTTAAGAAAGTACTAGAATGTAAGTGTCCAGAGATTATTTAAAATATTATTCCCAGGAACTTTGTAGGGGAAAAATTGCCTGTGAACCAAGCAAAGATCCCTGCAAAATATTAAGAAACTTTCAACCTAAACAATTCACGGATGTTCTCTTGGACATCTTCATGTGTGAAATTCAAATCCTAACAGAGATGGGTCTGAACTGTATTATCATAGTACCGTGATCTGCCAATCCTTATTGGTGAAGTTCTAGTGATAATTGACTGTTGGGAGAAGTATCAGAGTATTGTTCTCAAATCTATTGAATCGTGTGCTTCAAAGAATCTTAAGTTCAAAGTACATTGATTATCTAGGTGTGTGTATATTTGAGAATCACAGTGGACAGCTATGTGTGGAGCCGAAAGAGATGAGGGAGATTTTGGACAATTTCTTTTCTTCGGTATTCATTAAGGAGAATGATATTGAATTGTGTAAGGTAAGGGAAACAAGTAGAGAAGTTATGAAAACTATGATGATTAAAGAGGAGGAAGTACTGGAGCTTTTAAAGGAATATAAAAGTGGATAAATCTCCGGGTCCTGACAGGGATATTCCCTAGGACCTTGAGGGAGGTTAGTGTAGAAGTAGCAGGGGCTCTGACAGAAATATTTCAAGTGTCATTAGAAACGGGGATGGTGCCAGAGGATTGGCATATTGTTCATGTGGTTCCATTGTTTAAAAAGGGTTCTAAGAGTAAACCTAGCAATTATAGGTATTGTCAGTTTGACGTCAGTGGTGGATAAATTAATGGAAAGTATTTTTAGAGATGGTGTATAGAATTATCTGGATAGACAGGGTCTGATTAGGAACAGTCAACATGGATTTGTGCGTGGAAGGTCATGTTTGACAAATCTTACTGAATTTTTTGAAGAGGTTACAAGGAAAGTTGACGAAGGTAAAGCAGCGGATGTTGTCTATATGGACTTCAGTAAGGCCTTTGACAAGGTTCTGCACGGAAGGTTAGTTAGGAAGGTTCAATCGTTAGGTATTAATATTGAAGTAGTAAAATGGATTCAACAGTGGCTGGATGGGAGATGCCAGAGAGTAGTGGTGAATAACTGTTGGTCAGGTTGGAGGCTGGTGACTAGTGGTGTGCCTCAGGAATCTGTACTGGGTCCAGTGTTGTTTGTCATATACATTAATGATCTGGATGATGGGGTGGTAAATTGGATTAGTAAGTATGCAGTTGACACTAAGGTAGTTGGCATTGTGGATAATGAAGTAGGTTTTCAAAGTTTGCAGAAAGATTTAGGCCAGTTAGAAGAGTGGGCTGAACAATGGCAGATGGAGTTTAATGCTGATAAGTGTGAGGTGCTACATTTTGGTAGGAATAATCCAAATAGGACATATGTGGTAAATGGTAGGAAATTGAAGAATGCAGTAGAACAGAGTGATCTAGGAATAATGGTGCATAGTTCCCTGAAGATGGAATCTCATGTGGATAGAGTGGTGAAGAAAGCTTTCGGTATGTTGGCCTTTATAAATCAGAGCATTGAGTATAGGAGTTGGGATGTAGTGTTAAAATTGTACAAGACAATGGTAAGGCCGAATTTGGAGTATTGTGTACAGTTCTGGTCACCGAATTGTAGGAAAGATGTCAACATAATAGAGTACAGAGAAGATTTACCAGAATGTTACCTGGGTTTCAGCACCTAAGTTACAGAGAAAGGTTGAACAAGTTAGGTCTTTATTCTTTACAGTGTAGAAGGTTGAGGGGGGACTTGATATTTAAAATTATGAGGGGGATAGATAGAGTTGACGTGGATAGGCTTTTTCCATTGAGAGTAGGGGAGATTCAAACAAGAGGACATGAGTTGAGAGTTGGGAGGCAAAAGTTTAAGGGTAACACAAGGGGGAATTTCTTTACTCAGAGAGTGGTAGCTGTATGGAACGAGCTTCCAGTAGAAGTGGTAGAGGCAGATTTGGTATTGTCATTTAAAGTAAAATTGGATAGGTATTTGGACAGGAAAGGAATAGAGGGTTATGGGCTGAGTGCGGGTCAGCGGGACTAGGTGAGAGTAAGCATTTGGCACAGACTAGAAAGGCCGAGATGGCCTGTTTCCGTGCTGTAATTGTTATATGGTTAATACATCTCTTGAGATTCACCCTCCCACAGGCAGCCATGAAACAAAGAAACACCCTGGAACCCATTCAAGAAAAAAGAGCAAATTCCACAAATAGCCACATTTAGGCCTAAATTGGTAGGATTTTAGGGAGCAGTGTTGTTTAACTAAAGAAGAGTGTCTGTGGTGGGTTTCCTCGAAGTGTCAGCATATTAATTAATGTGAGCATTTATCTGAATTATGTGTATATTAATATCTCAAAATTTGTAAACTGCTGGAGTTTATTTTGCTGTGTTTGTGCCATGGTATTATCAGGAAGAGTTCCTTTAATTGGGATGTTGATTCCAGTGCAGTTTGTATAGACCTGAGGAAGGGTCTCAGCCTGAACCGTCAAGTGCTTATTCATTCCATAGAGGCTGCCTGACCTGCTGAGTTCTTCCGGCATTTTGTGTGTGTTGTGATATACTTTACGGTTTATTTTGCAGTGCTGGTATTGGTCGGACTGGAGTTCTTATTACCATGGAAACAGCAATGTGTCTAATTGAGTGCAATCAGCCAGTGTATCCACTGGACATTGTTAGAACAATGAGAGACCAGAGAGCCATGATGATTCAAACACCAGTGAGTACTGATTACTTCTTTGTCTCCATTGATACATTAAAATCAGTAAATAGGATCAGATGATTTTTAAATTTTCTTTGATTTGGTATACTGTCAAAATAAGTACTTCACATTGTATTTAGATAATCATCAATTCTAGAACACAGCATTACACAACAGGGTTTCTTGTGTTTACAACTATCATCGGCTGTTTGGTCACCTAGTTATATAATTTATGATGTATTTTTTTTAGTATATTTTGCACTAAATGTAATTTTCTACTTGGAAATTTAAGCAGTCAGACTTCTAATGTATATTTGCAACTTTCCTGGTAACTAGAACCATTTTGTTTCCTTCTGAATAACTATTCAGCTCATGATTGAAATAACCATCTCATCTGTAGATGTAATATAATTTCCATTGTTTTTCTTTTTCCTCGAAGAATGCAGGTCATTCCCTGTTTTTGTAAACATAATTGTAACTAGGCTGTTAAATACTTGAAATTTGTATTGACTTGAATCGTTTTCCTAAATGAATTCTCCACTAGGAGGTGCTCTGGAGCATTAAAGGTTGATTGTCAGTTGCATGTTGAAATTTTGGGAAAAAGTCTCATTAAGTTCAAAGTTTATTATCATTATTATCAAACATTTTTTATCAAATTATGTTGACTATATACCATCTGAGGTTCACCTCCCTACAGGCAGCCACAAAACAAAGAAACCTAGTGGGATCCATTTTTTAAAAAAACACCCAATGTGCTGGAAATAAAACACAAGTTGTACAAACGATGAAAGCAGGCAAATAGCATACAGAATTGAAGTTCACAAAAGTCAGTCCACAGTTATGAAGCCAATCACAGTTAGGCTGAAGAAGAAATGTTTTCTCTTGGTAGTGGAAGCCAGAACTTTTTGTGCTTCCAGAATCCTCTTGATTCAACCTTTGGTATAGTTCTACCTACTGTTTACCACTAAATGTACAATTAAAACAAAATGCCTGAAAACATTGTGTAAAAGTTGACTATGTGACTAAGCATAATTGTTGGGATATAAAGTTAAATCATTTGTTCAGGAGCAGAGTTGAACTGCACCAAAAACAGGCTCTTTGACCCACACATCCATACCAACATGTTGGACCTTCAACCCAATTCCCATACCCCAACATTATAAGCTCCCTTGTCTTGCCCATTTCTTGTCTGTTTAAGCATAGTGCTTCTGTCTGATTCCACCACCACTTCTGGCAGTGTGATCCAAATACTGTTTCTGAAAAAAATTACTCGTCAGATTTGCTGTAAAACTCCATCATCTCACCTTAAACCTATGTTCTCTATTTTTGAGACCCCTTTCATGGGAAAACAATTTTGAATATTTATCCTGTGCCTCTCAAGTTTTTGTGTACTTCTGTCAAGTTTACCCTCAACCTCTGCTTCAGGAAAAGCAATCTCGGCCTATTCCATCTATCCCTCTAACTGAAGTCTTGCAGCTTCCTGGTGTATCCCCTCTGTAATCTCTTTCTCTAGAGATTATTTATTTAGTACAGAATTATCTCTTCTGGTCCTTTGGAGCCACGCCCACACCACCTAGAAATCCCCAATGTTCCCCAATCAACTCCTAACCTAATCACAGGACAATTTACCATTTAGCCTACTAACTAGTAATCTTTGGAGTGAGGGAGGAAACTGGAGCACCCAGAGAAAACCCACACATTCCATGGGTAGAATGTACAAACTCGTTACAGAGGATGCGGGATTGAACTCTAACTGGGAAGCGCTGAGCTGTAAGAATGGCATGTGATGCTATTAATTGGGATAATAGTGATTAATATTGATTGATAGTGACTAATTGGATAACAGGATTGCAGAGTCATACAGTACGGAGTCAGGCCCTTCAGCCCAGCTCATCCATACTGACTCTTGCCCAACAAGCTTGTGCTGGCAAATTGAATAATTACATCTAAATTTAATGTGACTCCTTCATTTAGGAACCTATGGGATGACTTGTTGATGTACTGGCTCCAATTGTTAAAAAAGTCCTTTATGAAATATGCTTTCATTATTTCACCCACTTAATCAATATAATATTAAACTTCAAAATTTTGCCATGCAAATCAATTTTATATAGATCAAAATATAGATAAATCTATTAAACTTAGCAATTGTATTCTTGTACCTTTTATTGTTTTTGATGTGCCTGCTTTACTATTGTTTCTTGCATCCCATTTTAGTTCAACATTTTTGATAAATGGTGAAGTGCAAAGTATCATCTTAAACAACATTCTAACATACTCCGTCATGTACAGACAGACAGATTTTATGGATCCCGAGGGAAATTGGGTTTCGTTACTGTCGCACCAACCAAGGATAGTGTAGAAATATAGCAATATAAACCATAAATAATAGTAAGTAAATTATTCCAAGTGGAAATAAGTCCAGGACCTGCCTATTGGCTCAGGGTGTCTGACACTCCAAGGGAGGATTTGTAAAGTTTGATGGCCATAGGCAGGAATGACTTCCTATGATGCTCAGTGTTGAATCTCGGTGGAATGAGTCTCTGGCTGAATGTACTCCTGTGCCTAACCAGTACATTATGGAATGGATGGGAGACATTGTCCTAGATGGTATGCAACTTGGACAGCATCCTCTTTTTTAGACACCACCATCAGAGAGTCCAATTCCACCCCCCCCAACATCACTGGCCTTACGAATGAGTTTTTTGATTCTGTTGGTGTCTGCTACCCTCAGCCTGCTGTCCCAGCACACAACAGCAAACATGATAGCACTGGCCACTACAGACTTGTAGAACATCCTCAGCGTCGTTCAGCAGATGTTAGAGGACCTCAGTCTCCTCAGGAAGTAGAGACGGCTCTGACCCTTCTTGTAGACAGCCTCAGTGTTCTTTTGACCAGTCCAGTTTATTGTCAATTCGTATCCCCAGGTATTTGTAATCCTCCACTATGTGCACACTGACCCCTTGGATGGAAACAGGGGTCACCGGTGCCTTAGCCCTCCTCACCACCACCAGCTCCTTAGTCTTTTTCACATTAAGCTGTGGATAGTTCTGCTCACACCATGTGACAAAGTTTCCCACCATAGCCCTGTACTCAGCCTCATCTCCCTTGCTGATGCATCCAACTATGGCAGAGTCATCAGAAAACTTCTGAAGATGGCAAGACTCTGTGTTGTAGTTGAAGTCCGAGGTGTAGATGGTGAAGAGAAAGGGAAACAGGACAGTCCTCTGTGCAGCCCCAGTGCTGCTGACCGCTCTCTCTGACACACAGTGTTGCAAGCACACATACTGTGGTCTGCCAGTCAGGTAATCAATAATCCATGACACCAGGGAAGCATCCACCTGCATCACTGTCAGCTTCTCACCCAGCAGAGCAGGGCGGATGGTGCTGAACGCACTGGAGAAGTCAAAAAACATGACCTGCACTGTGCTCGTCGGCTTGTCCAGGTACATTAAATACTAATATGGTGAGGCTGCCATCTAATGCCTGCTATGTGCACATCTTAATTCAGTTTCAGCTTTTATTGTAATAATTAATTATAGTTATTTTCAGGGTTCTCACTCTACATTACAAGAAATTGATGGCCTTTTTAATAGCCAAAAATAAAAGCAACAATACTTATATTAATAAAGTAACATGCTGCCTGCCCTCTGACACGAGTGTCTTCCGAAGGGCAAGCCTTCATAGGTAATGTAATAATATCAAAGTTCAAAGTAAATTTATTATCAAAGTACGTATGTGTCACTGTATACTACCCTGAGATTCATTTACTCACAATAGAACAAAAAACTGCAACAGAATCAATGAAAAACTACACACAAAGACTGACAAACAACCTATGTGCAAAAGACAAACCATGCAAACACAAATAATACTGAGAATATCAGAATGTAGCAGTTGTATATTTGCATCTCATTAATGTTAGAAAAATATCTGAGATATCTTCAGAAGAAAAGGCCACAAAAAGGAAACTTATGACACATTTAATCAAAGATGTAGGCTTTTAGGATTTTAAAGTTAGGAGGAGGAGTTGGAGAGGCAGATTTGTTTCTAGAGCACTGGACTTATAAAGCTGAAGTTACAGTGGTGGCCAGATTGGTGAAAAAGTTTTTTCATTCACAGGACCCTGTTACAGAGGAGAGCTTTAAGGCCTAAGGCGATGGTTTAAAAAAATTCCCTTTGTCCAGATGTTGCAGACATCCAGATTCATTTTGAGGCCATGCTCGGAGAAATAAATGATAATGGTAACAAGAAAAGAGTTTGCTATAGGGTATAGAGTTAAGAATCCAGTATTCAGTGTTCAGCTCAAAATAGTGGTGTCTCCTCGAAATCTGAAAGGTGGTCAGTGATTCTTTTAGTGCAGACTGTGGGAAAAGTAGTGACAGGTATTGAAGAGAGACCTGTAGCAGCAGACATCTGGAGAACAGCACCATTGGGGATGTCATCATTTACTTGTATCTGATATTAGAGAATTCCTCTCCTGGATGGGGAAATCCTATGGTACAGTTTAAGAACTCTGACATGTAACACAAAAATGCAAACATCTTTGCTAGATCGCCTGAAGTGGATGTTGAATATGAATTAAGTTAAAATTATTTTTTTTTCCTCTCTCCTTCCCACAGAGCCAATACAAGTTTGTTTGTGAAGCTATTATGAGGGTTTACGAAGAAGGCATTGTGAAACCATTGCAGTCAATACTGTATAATTAACCTAAGGATAAGACCTTATTGTTGAAACTGGTTTACGGTGTCATAATGTGCTTGCACATCATGCTGCCCTGACGTGAGGTTTGGAAGGTTGGCAAACTGGAGCATGGACATTGAGAACCTAAGCACTGTTGCACTTTATGTTCAAAAAGAAATAATAATTTCTGCGTGTGTGATCATACTGACGACAATTAACATGATCACAGCCGCCCTCAGTTCTGAAATGCTGTGTCCACTGCTCTGGTTTTGTTCAGGGAGACCGTCAACTTTTGGATTCCTCTGTAGTGCCAAGAGGTAGAACTACCTATATAACTCTTCCCTCACCTGCCAATGGATATGTCCTCTTGCTTGCTTGGTTTAACTATTCAAATAGTCACTTCTAAAGGCACACATTTTCTGTACATGAAATTGACAACCATCCTTGTGAGACCCTTTGCAGTGGCATCCATGAACCTGAGTTGTGCACGGGAGTGGAATTACAGTTTGTTTTGTTTTCATGCTGCCTTGACTAATTTTTAAAATCCTCTCATCCCCAGTAATACTGCGTTCTGTAATATCAAATATAATTAAAAATAAACTTTAGGGAGCACTTATTAGTCAAATTGGCCCAAATTGTCTCACTTTCAGATTTTGATGTGCAGTTGTTTAACCTAGAGCAGTCACTCACTATATATTCTCCTCTGTTCCCTGATCAAATACCTTGCTCTTCCTGCACTCGAGTCCCACTGTTCCTGATTTAGGGTGGACATCAACTGTTTATTTTAAAATTTATCAAAATAATTTTCTCAGATCTGTTTATTACACTAAGCATTAGAACTTCAAATGTAAATAACTATAATAAGAAACGTAGCCTTAACCACCCACTTCTTATCAGGCTATTAAAATCCAAGTGCTGGTTGCTGGTTAGCTACATTACCTAATGGCTAGGACAATCTACTCCAAAGACTACCCAGCCCCGGTGCTGAAATTTCACCTGACTTTAATGGACACCACATATATTTGGTGCTCATTTTCCACAGGTCTGATCCTGCAGTGAACCATACCATAGGCAAGGGTGTGTACCTAGAATCTTTTTATTTAATTTTTTTTCCCTAGGCACTTGGTAATGGGTGCACACCTACCCTATTGGTCCTATAAATAAGCTTGCCTTATTGTGTGCTAATTTTACTTCTGTTTTCGGCACTAGTCATGCACCCAAAAAATTGTACAGCAGAGGGTACTATAGAGTAATTTTATAGTAAGACACTAAATCAAAGTACTGAACAGTACGAAGCACAATAGAGTTGTAAATTTAATGATAAATTAATAACTAATTTATGAACTGTTGACGGATGTTGCAGTTTTGCTGGTCAACATTCCAGCAGTCATTTGCTCCCCAAACTTCATGTTATTGGTATTACTAAACATAGTTTCACTGCTTGCATTCTAATTATGGCTCTTTTGGAGAGGGTTCTGGAGCTTCAGGTCAAATCTTTTTAACAAATATGCTGACAAATGATTAAAATGAAATGTTAATTATATGAATTGGAGCCCTGTGTTACCAACTGAGTAGGTATGTGTACCTGTACATAATTAGGAAGACGTTCAGTTAAAATTATTAATAGTTAAAATAATTCAGCACACCACTACTTCACTGATAAATCTTGCACACATAAATTTTAAACAAATCTTCATGGCATATATAAAAAGTAAAATACTTAAAGGAAAGTAAATATATATTTTTAAAACTGCAGGATCCAGAGGAAATTGGCAGCTCCAGAGGCATACTGTTAATGAGCGGTGTGAATTCTACTGAAATCAGACTTGCCATCAAATAAGAATGGATGAGTGACTGTTTAATTTTTCCCTAAATATCTGCACATCTGTACTTGTGTACACTGTGCAGTTGTAAATAATGCTGTCAAAGTTGAGTGCCATTCATAACCGTTAGCACAATGCAGTTCCATTCACCTTATCAGGGTTGCAGGCAGGAGCAAGTAGGCAATTGGGATGGCGAGAACAATGGTTTCAGTGCAAATGGTAATAATGAAACCTCACTTCCTTTTTCATTTCCTTTGCTCTCCTTGGTTACGCATAACTGCAGTGTTATTTTTCTTAAAGATTTACCTGAAAGGAGGCATGTGAATTTGGTCTTCGTTTCTGTGTTATGCTGTAAATTGAATGTGAATGTATCTATCAACCATGCAGAATGGCAAGCGGTAGAGAATGACTTGGATTTTAAGGATAAATATTTTTCATACCGTTTGTATAAAAAAAATTAAAAATTAAAAAGTTTGTAACTTTCCATTGAAAATTTTGCAGGTTTAAAAAGTGTTTAAAATGTAAATAAGAGCAATACTATTTACTGTCAGTTCAGTGCCAATTCATGCTGTACAGGTTGAATTCTCTTGCTTACTGACTCTAATTATGCAGGTTTAATGTTTCAATCATTTTACAGTTAAAATTACAAATTTCCTTTAGTAACTTTGAGGGCACTTTATACTACAATGTACTACTGACTGAATTATCAAATAATTTGATTTCACACGTGGATGCTAGGCCCTAATCATCCATTGCTTTGTGTGTGAAGCTTAAAAAATGCATACTGATTGATATATCTATCGATTAGGTTTGGTTCTAAAAGTTTGAATGAAGATGTGTACCTAGCTCTGGTACTACATAGGCTTAATATTTGACACTGAAAGAAGAGTAGTCTTATAATTTCAGGACTGCACCAAAAATCCAAATTATAGTGTTCTCACAGCTAAAAGAAATCTGAGTGGTTTGAAAGCTTTATCATTTTGGCATAATTTGCTGGCAGTAACTTGCATCAGCCAGTATTCACCACCAATCTGACTCAAGATTTTATCCTGTTCCTTTCCTTTATTCCCAATACCGTTAATCATATTTGTAGGTCAAGCCACTTGACGGCACAAGGGTATTGTGTATTTTTAAGGATTTTTCAGCCAAGACAACATACTGCAGAGCTATAGTTTGATTTTAGTAGTGGGATCTTTTAAGAGCATTACATATGTTCAAGGCAGCATCTATAAAGTTTTTAAGATTGCTTGCTTTGTTCAAGTTGGGGCTCATTCAGACACCGTAAGAAAACAATGTGGTGTAAGCGATTTCTAGGGCAGAACTGAACTGAATGACTATTTTACCACTGTGGACAATTTACTTAGACAGAACTCGATTAATTTAAGAATGATTTTAAAACTCCCATTAGTTTCTGATTATAAAGTTTAAAGATGATAGTACTGACTAATATGCTGCCAGGTTGAATGTTTTAAGTAAATGTGACAGATTGCATAAAGTCTGAGTCATTCCTACTGCTATGATTTGTTAATCCCGCAAGTTAGTCAAAACACTCCAATGTACCTAAAAGAAAAAAAAAATACTTTTGGTCGACTTTACATTTCCCATTCATAATTTATTTAATTAATCTTAAACTTCCAAAATGTAATATGTAACAATGCCCAAGCTGGCAAATTGTGATGAAGATGCAGATTAGAACTGTCATAATAAATATGCATAATACTGTTAATTGCGCTTTCCTCTAAATGAAAGTAAAACAGTGCCTGATCCTGCAATTTAAACTGTACACAATTTTAATTTTAGTAAAAATCTAATTGCAATTTTTAATGACAAATTTGATTTTATGCTGCTTTTAACCTGCCTAAAAATACTGTTGGTACTGTACAAATTTAATTAGGAATGCTTTTCCTATTTTTTTCATTGGCTTTTTAAGCCTTCACTTGAATTTTATTGACACTGGAAAAAATGTGAAATAAAACTTGAGCTTTTATAGCTCGTATGCGGTAAGAAGGCCTTATACATTTCATTTCGAAATTTGACGTTGTTTGTATTTTGTTGTTGATATCCAACAAGATACCTGCTTGTAGGATATCAACTGTAAAGAAAAGGATTAACTGATTCAGTACCAACATAGTACAAGTGACCAGTCACTTGGTTGCGGGTTGGGATGGGGGAGAAGGAAGCTGAATTAAAAATTCTATGTATGACTTTCTCTTCTAAATTTTTTGTGCAAATGTATTTAATTTCACTTGACCAGAATTGTCTCAATTAGGTACAAACTTAATAGTTTACTTGTGACTCTTAATTGCTCTGTTACAATAAAATGTGCTTACGTAATTTAAAGTGTAGCACTTGTGAGTTTGTTTTGGAGTGGCAGCTGTACTTTAACTAAACTTTTGTAAATTTCTGTTTATTAATATTTCAGTTTTAGTTAGTACTTCATTAGATTCAAGAAATATTTTTCTGTACATTTGAATCGGGTTTGATTTAATTCTGTACATAATCCAGTTACAGCATGTACAGTTAATCTTGCATTTTCTTTACAACAGTAAAGACCTGGTTTTAACAGCAATCAGTAGTCGTTGCAATTTTGTTTTGCCTGCCTAATGTTTGTGTCTGTTCTCATTTCTATTTTGACTTTAATCAGAGGATGGAGGGAAAATACTACACTGCACTCATGTAATGGGTGATCATTCACTAAAGAAATTCTGGTAAATTTCAAGTAATTCCATTAAATAACCAGGAATATACTTTGAGGAGAGAGGGGGAAAAAATACTGGTTTTCCTTTGGGAGGTATATCCTGAAAAATGTGAAGACCTATGAGTGAAAGTTTTAACTGCTTTCTTTTGCCTATCTGCAAGTATGGTGGATTCCTGCTAATTTGGGGCCATGGGTTAATCAGGGCCACTGCTTATTTGGGAGAACTTTTAAAGAGCAGAAGCTAATTGAGAAAATAACTGGGATTCCCTTAGTTTATTTGGGACAGTGGGCTGCTTAATTGGGATAAGAGACTGTTGCCGACCATTTTCTAACTACCATCGCTTGTGTGCATGTCATTTGACTGTTCAACACTACACTATGCTTAGAGCGAGCAGTGATTTTTGTCACTGGTAGTGGGTGAGAAATAAACAGCAAGACAATTCAGAACTCTTTTGCTCACTGTGGTTTCAAGCATTCAGGCTTGGAGACACCAGAAATGGCCATGAGTGAAAATGAAACTATTCACTACTTCAAGTTAGGAAGTACAAAGAATTTGACAATCATTAGAATGAAGATTTAGAGGATGTAATCATTGAAAGCACTATATGAAGGCAGTCCACTATCTACATCAGATCATTAGATGACTGTGCTGATTTTGTTAATTTACAGTCAATCAAAAGAACATGTTAGCGTACTCTGAATGAATTCCTCTATCAATAGCTATTAGGAAATAATAGCAGTTTTATTGTCCTGCAGTAGTATTGATAGTTTTCTAATTTATTCTATATTTCATTTAAGTACATAATTTGTTGCTCAGTTAAACAGTAGTGTGTCTCTTTTTTACATCTAACTATTTCCATGAAACTTTGGCTAATTGTGGCAGCTGCTTAATTGGGCCAGAGTGTAATGGTCCTGATCTGTCCCAATTAACCGGAATCCATTGTATATGTATATGAGTACATACAGTTCACTGTATTGTAATTCCAGTGCATGAAGAGAAAGTTTGTCAGGTTAAGTAAAGCTACTTGTAAGATTCTTGAAGGGAGAATTTAACCTGCTTCATTTCAATGATGAGGATTTTATCCACCAAAATTGAGTTTTTAAATTGGCCGTCAGGTAAGACTTAAAAGAACAAACGCTAAGATATGATTAAAAACACAAAATGCTGGCAGAACTCAGCAGGCCAGACAGTTCATCACTCCTGATGAAGGGTTTCGGCCTGAAACGTCGTCACTACCTCCTCCCACAGATGCTGTCTGGCCTGCTGAGTTCTGCCAGCATTTTGTGTTTTTATTTATTTCCAGCATCTGCAGATTTACTTGTGTTGCTAAGATATGATTATTGCCATTGCAACTACTGTATTTGTGTCAATGGCTATTCATAAACAGCCTATGTTGCTAAAAATCCAGAGAATCTGAATATACCATATCTCTTAAGATTGTTATGTATACTGGATATTCTTGAGAGTTTATGCAGCCCCATGTGTCAGAATAATCGGATCTTGCAACACTGGGGGCCATTCTGTCTGATGTGCTTCTGGTTCCATTTAACAAAAGTCTACAGAATTTTGTCCCGTTACTGAGGTTTTCCCACATAAATCCTAGAAGTTAATCTTCCAACTACACGTCCAACTACCTTTGAAAGTTTCTATGGACTATAATGCTACCGCCCTTTCAGTGTCATGTTCCTCATCCTGTCACTGGGGGCAGAAAGTACTGGGGGGAGGAGGGAATTGGGAAAATCTCATCTCACCCATTCTTTTGTGGTAACCTTTCAAAACGTGACCTGATTTCCAGATAAACATTATTGCTGTAACCATTTTGTTATTCTATGTCAAAGTATTCTTTGTTCAGAGTTATTTTGAATACCTCCTTTTGGTGTCCATACACATTTTAGAAACATAGAAAAACCTACAGCACAATACAGGCCCTTCGGCCCACAAAGCTGTGCCAAACATGTCCTTACCTTAGAAATTACCCAGGGTTACCCATATTTTTCTAAGCTCCATATATCCATTCAGGAGTCTCTTAAAAGAAAGACTCTATCATATCCACCTCCACCACTGCCGCCGTCAGCCCATTCCATGCACTCACCACTCTACGTTAAAAAAAACTTACCTCTGACATCTCCTCTGTACCTACTTCCAAGCACCTTAAACCTGTGTCCTTTTGTGCTAGCCATTTCAACCCTGGGAAAAAGCCTCTAACTATAACAGAGTCGTCATGGTGGGAGATTTTAATTTCCCAAGTATTGATCGGCATCTCCCTAGAGCAAGAGGTTTAGATGGGGTGGAGTTTAAGTGTGTTCAGGAATGTTTCTTGACACAATATGTAGATAAGCCTGCAAGAGTAGATATTGTACTTACCATAGAACACTACAGCACAGTACAGGCCCTTCAGCCCTCCATGTTGTGCCGACCCATATAATCCTTAAAAAAAAGTACTAAACCCACACTACCCCATGACCCTCCATTTTTCTTACATCCATGTGCCTGTCCAAGAGGCTCTTAAAAACCCCTAATGTTTTTCTCTCCACCACCATCTCTGGCAAGTCATTCCAGGCACTCACAACCCCCTGTGTAAAAAAAACCCAAAAAAACCCCCTGATGTCTCCCCTAAACTTCCCTCCCTTAATTTTGTACATATGCCCTCTGGTGTTTGCTATTGGTGCTCTGGGAAACAGGTACTGACCTATCCACCCTATCTATGCCTCTCATAATCTTGTCGACCTCTATCACAAGATTGATTTGGTGTTGGGAAATTTCCCATAAGACAAAGGAGCAGAAGTTGACCATTCGGCCCATTTAGTCTTCTCCGCCATTTTATCATGAGCTGATCCATTCTCCCATTTAGTCCCACTCCCCAACCTTCTCACCATAACCTTTGATGCCCTGGCTACTCAGATACCTATCGATCTCTGCCTTAAATACACCCAATGACTTGGCTTCCACTGTCGCCCGTGGCAACAAATTCCACAGATTCACAAATGAACCTGGTCAGGTGTCAGATCTCTCGGTGAGAGAGCATTTTGGAAATAGTGATCATAATTCTATCTCCTTTACAATAACATTGGAGAGAGATAGGAACAGACAAGTTTGAAGAGTGTTTAATTGGAATAAGAGGAAATAATGAGGCTATCTGGCAGGAACTTGGAAGCTTAAATTGGGATCAGATGTTTTTGGAAAGGTACGGAAGAAAAGTAGCAAATGTTTACGGAATATTTGTGTGGAGTTCTGCATAGGTACATTCCAATGAGACAGGGAAGTTATGGTAGGGTACAGGAACCATGGTGTACAAAGGCTGTAGTAAATCTAGTCAGGAAGAAAAGAAAAGCTTACAAAAGGTTCAGAGAGCTAGGTAATGTTAGAGATCTAGAAGATTATAAAACTTAACAGGAAGGAGATTAAGAAGGAAATTAGGAGAGCCAGAAGGGGCCATGAGAAGGCCTTGGCGGACAGGATTAAGGAAAACCCCAAGGCATTCTACAAGTATGTGAAGAGCAAGAGGATAAGACGGGAAAGAATAGGACCTATCGAGTGTGACAGTGGGAAAGTCTGTATGGAACGGGAAGAAATAGCAGTGGTACTTAATGAATACTTCAGTTTTCACTATGGAAAAGGATCTTGGTGATTGTGGTGATGACTGGCAGCAGACTGAAAAGCTTGATCATGTAGCTATTAAGAAAGAGGATGTGCTGGAGCTTTTGGAAAGCATCAAGTTGGATAAGTTGCTGGGACCAGATGAGATGAACCCCATGCCACTGTGGGAGGCGAGGGAGGAAATTGCTGAGCCTCTGGTGATGATCTTTGCATCATCAATAGGGACGGGAGAGGTTCCCGAGGATTGGAGGGTTGCGGGTGTTGATCCTTTATTCAAGAAAGGGAGTAGAGATAGCTCAGGAAATAATAGACCAATGAGTCTTACTTCAGTGGTTGGTAAGTTGATGGAGAAGATCCTGAGAGGCAGGATTTATGAACACTTGGAGAGGTATAATATGATTAGGAATAGAAAGCATAGCTTTGTCAAAGGCAAGTCATGCCTTACGAACCTGATTTAATTTTTTGAGGATGTGACTAAACACATTGATGAAGGTAGAGCCATTGATGTGGTGTATATGGATTTCAGGAAGGCATTTGATAAGGTACCCCATGCAAGGCTTATTGAGAAAGTAAGGAGACATGGGGTGCAACGGTCCTTGCTTTCTGGATCCAGAACTGGCTTGCCCACAGAAGGCAAAGAATGGTTGTAGATGGGTCATATTCTGCATGGAGGTCGGTCATCAGTGGAGTGCCTCAGGGAACTGTTCTGGGACCCTTACTCTTCGTAATTGTTATAAATGACCTGGATTAGGAAGTGGAGGGATGGGTTAGTAAGTTTGCTTGTGACACAAAGGTTGGGGATGTTGTGGATAGTGTAGAGGGCTGACAGTGGTTATTGTGGGACATTGATAGGATGCAAAACTGGGCTGAGAAGTGGCAGATGGAGTTCAACCCAGATAAGCATAAAGTGGTTCATTTTGGTAGGTTAAATATGATGGCAGAATATAGTATTAATGGTAAGACTCTTGGCAGTGTTGAGAATCAGAGGGATCTTGGGGTCCGAGTCCATAGGACGCTCAAAGCAGCTGCGCAGGTTGATTCTGTGGTTAAGAAGGCATACGGTGCTTTGGCCTTCATCAATCATGGAATTGAGATTAAGAGCCGAGAGGTAATGTTGCAACTATATAGGACCCTGGTCAGACCCCACTTGGAGTACTGTGCTCAGTTCTGGTCGCCTCACTACAAGAAGGATGTGGAAGCCATAGAAAGGGTACAGAGGAGATTTACAAGGAGGTTGCCTGGATTGGGGAGCATGCCTTCTGAAAACAGGTTGACCAAACTCGACCTTTTCTCCATGAAGTGATGATGGATGAGAGATGACCTGATAGAGGTGTATAAGGTGATAAGAGGCATTGATCGTGTGGATAGTCAGAGGTTTTTTCCCAGAGCTGAAATGGCTGCCACAAGAGGGCACAGGTTTAAGATGCTTGGGAGTAGGTACAGAGGAGATGTCAGGGGTAAGTTTTTTTTACGCAGAAAGTGGTGAGTGCGTGGAATAGGCTGCCGGCAGTGGTGGTGAAAGTGGATACAATAGGGTCTTTTAAGAGACTTTTGGATAAGTACATGGAGCTTAGTAAAATAGAGGGCTATGCATAACCCTAGTAATTTCTAAGGTATGGACATGTTCGGCTCAACTTTGTGGGCCAAAGGGCCTGTATTGTGCTGTAGGTTTTCTATGTTTCTATCCACATGAACAATGCCTCTCATCCTGAAAAAAATAGTCCACTTTCATCTTGAAAGTGATCTCCATCCTTGGCATCATCTTGGTAATTCTCCAATGTAACCTTACCGAAACCTCAACATCCTTTCAAAATTTGTGCATGTCATTCCAGCTGGCAACCAACCAGTTTTATTTTTAGAGATAGGTTTAACATTGTTATTGTATTCAATGACATCTTTGACAAGCTGACAATCTGATCTGCTTTTTTAATTGTGATGAGGCTCACTCAGAGTACCTGTAAAACTACTATGTCTCTGGCAGGTGGGAGAAACTGGAGCATCAGGAGGAAACCCAATCAGAAATCAGCATCAGTTTGGTTGCCTCCTTATAGGAAGAATGTGGAAGCTTTAGCAGAGGGGATTTACCAGGATGATACCAGGATTAGAGAATATGTCTTACAAGGACAGTCAAGCAAGCTAGGGCTTTTCTCCTTGCAGAGGAGGAGGTTGAGAGCTGACTTGAACAAAGTTAAGAGGTATAGAACAAGTGGGCAGTCAAGGACTACCCTAACACAGAAAAGGCCAATTCAGGGAGGCATAACTTTGAGGTGAATGAAGGAATGGATAGGAGGATGCCAGAAGTAGATTTTTAACCGGTGGGTGTGTAGAATGCATTGCCAGGTAGGGGCAGATACATGTTTGAAACTCTTAACCACACAAAATGGAGGGTTGTATGGGAGGGAAAGGTTAGATTGATCTTGGAGCAGGGTAAAGGGTCAGCAGAGCATTGAGGGCCTATGCTGTTCTTTGTTTATTATCACTGATACATGTTCTGAAATGTGTTCCTTTACTGCAGGTAAAAATGCTAGACATTAAAATTACTCTCACAAAAATAGTGCAAATGAGGTCAGGCTCATGGGTTAACATGCTGTTCAGAAATCTGATGGTGGAGGGGAAGAAGCTGTTCCTGAACTGTTGAGAATAGACCTCTATCCGAATGGTATTCATGCAAAGAGGGCACGTTCCGGATGATATGGGCCTTCAGTGATGGATGCCATTCCTTGCCTTTTTGGAGAAATCCTCTGGTGGGAGGTGTGTGCACATTATGGAGCTAAACAATACAACGCAGCACAGGCCCTTCATCTGCGCTGTGGTCCCTGGTAGCACGTTCCATACAGTCCCCACTCTGTAAAAATAACACCTACCTCTGATACATCCCCTTACTTTCCTCTAATCACCTTAAAATTATGCCCTCTCATTTTAGCCATTTTGGCCTTGGACCAGCTGTACACTCTATCAATCACTCTTACTGCCTTGTACACCTTTATCAAAACACCTGCCACCCTCCTTCATTCCCAGGGGAGAAGCCCTAGCTGGTTAAGTCTACAACCCTCTGCAGCCTCTCGTGATCCTGTCCATTGCAGGCTCCGTACCAGGCGGTGACGCAGCCAGTCAGAATGCTGATGTACCAAATCTCTTCAGCCTCCCAATGAAGGAACGCCTCTGGCATACCACCTGTGTGATGATTGAGCCCGGGATAGACCCTCTGAGATGTTGACACGCTGGAATCTGAGGCTACTCGCTCTCACATCAGTAAATGGGTAACGTCACACTGACAGGAATCAACGCGGCTTGCTTGGACTGCCGCAGTAGCCCTCCTGCTTCTGTGCCATTTTGTTCAGACTCAGGCTGGGCAATTCCATAACCTCAAGCTGAGGCAGTGGATCCACCCTTCTCTGCCCCCTCACCTTTAACCCAAACCACACTGCAGCCCCATCAATCTGAATGCAGTCAAGAGCTCTCACTTTAAAAAAAGGGGTAATTGAACATAAGTAGTGTTTTTATCTTTTTTCATATTTTTCTTAGTTTGTCGAACTTTATAAATGTCAGATCACAGATATTGAGAGGGTTTCTGAGGACTGGAAGGTCAGGGTAATCTCTGCCAGTTGTGACCCAGGCCTTATGATGCACCATCAATAACTCTGAGACGTGGGTTAAGGTAGGCTTTTATTGGCTGGAAGAAAGCACAAGCAGCAATTGACCATCACACGACATCCTGGAGACTGAGGAAGGGTCTGTGCCTCCAATCGCCTTTATACCGGGGTCTGTGGGAGGAGCCACAGGAGCAGTCAGCGGGGGGGGGGGGGCATGTCCAGACAGGTATATGTAGTTCACCACACCCCACTCACTGTCAACCCTGTCAGAAGGGGCAAACTGCAAAAGGAGTGGGCAGCAACTGGATGACGTGGGCTGGATGGAGTGCAATTCAGCATGGTATTTCCATGATCTAGGGAAAAGCTTCTTCAAACCTTCTAGAGGTATATAAAATCACGAGTGGCATAGGGGAAGTGGATGGTCACAGACCTTTTCACAGGATATTAGAATTAAAAGTTAGAGGGTGGCGGGGAATATTAAGAGACCTTTGAGGGAACTTTTTCCACACAGAAGGCAGTGGGTATACAGAGCAAGTGGCCAAGGAAAGTGGCATAAGTGGGTATAATTACAATATCTAAAAAACATTTGGACAGGTAGAAAAAGTTCTGAGGGTTGTGAGCCAAATGCAGGCAGAAGAACGAATCTGGGTAGATACCTATGCCTACAGAAAGAGCCTATCTTTTCTGCTGTAGGTTTCTAACCATTGGTTGGGAGATCCTGATGATGTAAAATCCAAAACACTCATGGGTGAAAGGGAAATGGAGGGCTTGTTCGAGGGAAAGTAGACTGAAGGGTTGATGCAGCATTGTGGGCTGAAGGACCTGTACTATTCTACAGTATGTTCTATGATTCTAGTCTACTGTCCTCTAGGCCATCTCCCCCAGCTGTTCCACTTAAATAGTCACCTGCTTTTTGGTATGGTAATACAGTATTCCCAACTCAGGTCAGGTTGTAGAATTCTTTCATGAAATACATGATTGTGTTTACTTTATAAAGCTCATATCTTAACAGTTGCTAGAAGAGTTAATTCTCAACATTTCACTCTGGATTTAGTTCTCTGTTGTAAAATAAGTTCTTCCAATCTTTAGTTGGAACTTTTAACCAAATGCCCATTTGGCATGTTGAGGGGGTGTGGCACCAAGTCCTGGCTAAATGTCACATTCATGCCCATATCCAGGAGCGTTTTGTTACTTCTCACTTACAAAAGCCATTTGGCATCAGTACAGAGTTATTGTCACTCCACAGAAAACACCAGCTGGTGCTTTTTCCCTCCAAGCTGTAAAAGAGATAGGACTATAGCAAGTGGCTTCACAGTTGGAGTAATCTGAATTAAATGTGTTAATCTGTTGGCTATTGAGACCCCTACCTGTGAGTAGTTTGCAAGGAGTATAATGACTGTGAACTCGCTCAGGAGTGATCAATGTTGCCTAAGCGGAAGAACATCTACAGCATGTTCAAAACTTGTACAAAATAGATGTCTCTGTTTCATGCTCTTTCCTTCATTGCCCCCGGGAATGTTTCCTTTCTACCAGTATTTTAGCATGTGATCTGGGCTGACACTTAATGTATGAATGGTGAGACCTACTTTGCTATTGTATGAAGCATTGAGATAAGACCTGCATTTCCATCAAATGGTGGGAAAAAGATTCTTTTTTATGTATATTTATCTCTTGGTCTGAGTAATAGCATTTTTTAAAATTTTATTTTATTTTGAGATGAGGTGCAGAATAGCCCTTTGAACCTCACCACCCAGCATCCCCCATCTTTAACCCTCGTCTAATCACAGGGCAATTTACAATGACCAATTAACCCACTAACCACTACGTCCTTGGACTGTGCGAGGAAACCGAAGACGCCGAGAAAACCCATGCATTTCACAGGAAGGGCTCATGGAGACTCCGTACAGATGACATCAGAATTGAACTCCAAACTCCAAAACGCCCTGAGCTGCAGCAGCATTGTGCTAACTGCTGTAGTGCCTGGAGAAGGGTGCAGCTCGGGAACAGGGCCTTCTTCCTGTTTTTTGGAATTATGTGAATATTACTTAAAAACAAGAACCAGTCTTCAGTCCTTATTGTCAACTCAACAGTAAGTTGTCAACTCAAAGTACTTAAGTAAACAATGTCCTTGCAGCTATTGAAACTGTCTTAAATCACCTACTGAAAGCGTTGATCTTAACGGTATAAAAATGTGATGTACTCCTGCTGTCTGTGAGCCTCTACCGAGAGTATCTCCAGCTCGCTGTATCTTTTATATCACCAGCTTCAGTGTCCCTGCAGGACTTCGATCCCAGTCACAACACTCCCCTTCATTTTTGTGCTGACAATGATGTCGCTATAAAGCTAACCCCATCTACCGGCACTTGGTCTGTACCCCTCTGTTCCCTGCCTATTCTTGTGTACCTGCACTGCTGATATATATCTGCTTTTACTACCTCTCCTTGCAGCCTGTTCCAGAAACCTACCACAATAGGTTGGCCAAAAGAAAGCACTTGAACATCTTTAAACTTAACCCCTCTTATCGTAAACCAATGCACACTGGTATTTGACATTTCCCACTGTGAAAAAGACTCTGACACTATCTAAACTTCCCATAATTGTAAATACTTCCATCAGGTTGCCACTCTGCTTTTTGTACTCCAGTGGCAAAAAGTTCTTCTAAAACAAACTCCTCTCACTGACTCGGACAGTGTCTCTGAAGGCGAAGGAGTCGTCAACATTTCAGGTGAAGAGCGGTGTTGTTACATTCAAGGCTCTATGAACTTGCACCCCAAGATCCCTCAACATATTCAATTAACATATCCATTTCCTGTAGTCACCAGGAAACATTGCCTGGTAGCAGACCAAACTGTTTCCCCTTCACCGACTCTGCTAGTGGAACTGGACCTCACACTCAATTTCTCTTTCAGTTCTGCTCACAACCTCCAAACTCAAGGTGTAGCCATGGGTACCCACATGGGCCTCAACTATGCCTGCCTTTTCATTGGCGATGTGCAACAGTCCTATGTTTCAAACCTTCCACAAGACCATAAGACATAGGAGCAGAATTAGGCCACCTGGCCCATCAAGTCTGCTCCACCATTCAATCATGGCTGATGCTTTTTTTAAAATCTCTTCCTCAACCCCAGTTCCCGGCCTTTTTCCTGTAACCTTTGATGCCATGTTAAATCAAGAACCTATCAATCTCTGCCTTAAATACACCCATTGACCTGGCCTCCATAGCTGCACGTGGCAACAAATTCCACGAATTCACCAGCCTTTAGCTAAAGAAATTTCTCCGCATCTCTGTTTTAAAAGGGTACCCCTCTATCCTGAGCTGTGCCCTCTTGTCCTAGACTCTCCCACCATGGGAAACATCCTTTCTACATCCAGACATCCCACACTGCAAAAACTCACTTCAGGGAGGTAGTGCCATCAATTTGCGGGAGACTCCCGGGAGAGATGGGATGTCTGCAACAGAGTAGCTCCTTAGCAGCTAGTTTAAATAACGTTAGCTACGCTAGTGAATGAATGACACCTGTTAAACTCACCTCAACAGTGATTTAACCCACCATGGGCAATAGAAAAGTCACTGTTGCAGACAGTGCAGCGAGCAACACTGTCATTATTTTTGACCCCTATTAAGCAGGGGTACACTTTAGTGCAATCTGGGGTGAAGTACATTTTATATTTTCTTTTTTTTGGAATTCTTTGCCACGACGCTCTCTCTCGCTCAATCTCTCTCTCGCTTGCTCTTGAAAAATCGATTTTCGGTATATTGTATATAATTTCCGGGCGTCAAGGAGCCGCTATCAATACGCAGGAGACTCCATAACTTACGGGAGAGGTGGGATGTCTGTACATCTACTCTGTCTAGGCCTTTCAACATGCGTAAGGTTTCAATGAGATCCCCTTCATCCTTCTAAATTCTAGTGAGTTCAGATCCAGAGCCATCAAACGTTCCTCATATGATAACCCTTTCATTCCTGGAATCATCCCTGTGACCCTCCTCTGGACCCTCTCCAATGCCAGCACACCGTTTCTAAGATGAGGGGTCCAAAATTCACAATACTCAAGGTGAAGCCTCACCAATGCCTTATAAAGCCTCAGCATCCCATCCTTGCTCTTGAAATGAATGCTAACATGGCATTTGCCTTCCTCACCACTGACTCAACCTGCAAGTTAGCATTCAGGGTGTTCTGTTGAAGGACTCACAAATCCCTCTGCATCTCAGATTCCTGAATTTTCTCCCCATTTAGAAAATAGTCCACACGTTAATTTCTACCACCAAAGAGCATGACCATGCACTTCCCTGGCAACTCTTCCTCTGCCGCACTGACAACTGCATTGGTGCTGCTTCATGCACCCGCGTTGAACTTGTTGATTTCATCAACTTGCCTCCGACTTCCACCCTGCCCTTAAATCCACTCGGCCCATTTCTGACATCTCTCTCCCCTTTCTCAAACTCTCTGTCTCCATCTCCCGAGACAAACTGTCTACCAGATTTTTCTTAAACATTACTGATTTCCACCCTGTCTCCTGCAAAAGTGTTTTTCCCTTTTCTCAGTTCCTTTGCATCTGTTCCCAGGATGAGGCTCTCATTTCCAGGACTTCGGAAATGTTCTTTCTTCAAAGAACGGGGTTTTCCTTCCTCCACCATTGATGCTGTCCTTAACCATTCCTTCATTTCCTGGGCATCCACGCTTACCTCATCTTCCTGCTGCCTTAATAATGATAGAGTTCCTCTTGTCCTTGCCTACCACCTCATAAGCCTCTGCATCCAACATGTCATTCTCCACAACTTCTGCCATCTTCAACAGGAACCTACCACCTCCTCACCACTCTCCACTTTCCACAGTGAGCACTCCCTCTGTGATTCTGTTGTCCCTTAATCCCTCCTCACTAATCTCCATCTCAGCACTTACCCCCACAAGCAACAGGAATGCTATACCTGCCCATTCATCTTCTCCTTCACCTCCATTTGTGTCCCCAAGAGTCCTGCAATGTAGGCAACACTCCATCTGTGAATCTGTTGAGTATCCGGTGCTCCCAATGCGGCCTCTTCTACACTGATAAGACCCAACATAAATTTGAGACTACAATTTCACTCCATCCACCAAAAGCAGGATTTCCTGGTAGCCAACCATTTTAATTCCTCTTCCCATTCTCGTTCTGGCAGGTTAGTCCGTGGCTGCCTCTCTTTGCCGTGATGAGGCCACTCTCAGGGTGGAGGAGCAACATCTCATATTCCAACTAGGTAGCCACCAACCTGACGGCATGAGCATCAATTTCTCCTTCTGGTAATTTTCCCCTTCCTCTTCTATTTCCCTCTTACCTCATGTATTCACCTGCCAATCTCCTCCTCCTGGGACCCCTCATCCTTCCCTGTTTCCTATGATCCACTGTCCCCTCCTACCAGATTCCTTCATCTCCAGGCCTTTAGCTTTCCCACCCACCTGGCTTCACCTACCACCTTCCAGCATTTCACTGTATGTTCAATATTTTGATGAACGTGTGACAATTAAAGCTGATCTTTATCTGAATATACAGATAAGGGTAACTTCATCTGGCTTCATTGCCAAAATGATTGAACATCTAGTGGTGAGACTTTACAAACTTTCTCTCAGATAATAATTAGATAAGATTTTGGAAATGGAAAAAAATTCAAAAGAAAGTTTTTCAAAAATATCAATAGTAATAGACTGGTATATTCCACGAACTCTGAGCACTTACAGCCATAGAACACCGCAGCACAGAAACAGGCTGTGGTGAACTACAAATACCTGTCTGGACATGCCCCTCTGCTGACTGCTCCTGTGGCTCCTCCCACAGACCCCTGTATAAAGGCAATTGGAGGCACTGCTTCCCCCGTCAGTCTCCAGGATGTTGTGTGGTGGTCTCTTGCTGCTAATAAAAGCCTATCGTTCGCCTCCCGTCTCCGGGAGTTATTGATGGTGCATCACAGGCCCTTTGGCCCATCTAGTCTGTGCCAAAAACATTTATCTGCCTAGTCCCATCGACCTGCAGCCAGACCATAGCCCTTCATACTCTTCCCATCCATGTACATCAAAATTTCTTTTGAACGTTGAAATTAGACCCAAATCCACCACTTGTGCTGGCAGCTCATTTGATACTCTCACCACCCTCTGAGTGAGGAATTTCCCCTTAAACATTCCACCTTTCACCCTTAACCCATGACCTCTAATTGTAGTCTCACCCTAAGTGGAAAAAGCCTGCTTCCATTTACCCTATCTATACATCTTGTAATTTTGTATACCTCTATTACATCTTCTATGATCTAAGGAATAAAGTTCTAACCTATTCCACGTGTCCCTATAACTAGGGTTCTCAAGTCCTGGCAACCTCTTTGTAAATTTTCTCTGTACTCTCTCAATCTTATTCACATCTTTCCCGTAGGTCGGTGACCAAACCTGCACACAATACTCCAAATTAGGCCTCACCAACATCTTACACAATTTCAACATCACATCCCAACTCCTGTACTCAATACATCGATTTATGAATGCCAATATGCTAAAATCATTCTTTACAAACCGTGTCTGTGATGCCACTTTCAAGGAAATAAGGGATCTGTATTTCTGGATCCCTCTGTCCATTTCATCAACGTTCCTTGTAACTTCCTCAAAAGACTCTACAAGATTTTTGTTAGACATAACCTATGATGCACAAAGCCATTTAGATAATCTGTAAACGGTCCCTGTCAATCCAGACACCTATACGGTGCCTTGAGAAAGTATTCAGTTCCCACAACTACTTTCAACTTCTATTGTCTCATTTTCTAATTCTAAAATATATTGAAGTAGGATTTTTTGAGCTAATTGACCAAATATTATGCATCATGTCAAATCAAAAGAAAAACTTCAAAACCAGTCAACAATTTACAGTACTAAAAATTTTAAAATAAAATTGTGAGACTGAAAAAGTAATCTTCCCTTTTGTAATTACTACACTCACTTTGCTAAGGTGCAATGGAGGATCAGCTGAATAAACACCCCTCTCTCTGTAAGGTCCAAGAGTATGGTAGATTTTCAACAGACCAAACCAAAATGACGTCAAAATGCAAGTTAGGGAAATGATAATAGAGAAGCACAAATCTGGGGAAGTGTACAAGACCATCTCAAAGGCACTAAATACACCTCAGAGCTCAGTGTACTCCGCCGTGTAACCACAACTACACTGCTTAGGTCAGGCCACCCTGTAAACCTAGCTGTGTGAGAAAAATGACACTTTTACAAGAGGCTATTGTGATGCTAAAAGCTGCAGAAGTCAGTGGCTGCAACTGGAGATGAAGTTCATGGCTCCACAATCTCTAAGGCCTTGCACCAAAAGGGTACTGATAGAAGAATGGCAAGGAAGAAGGCCTGGTTTAAAAAAAAGCATATCCTCCTGTAAAAACTTCGCAAAGCATCACTGAGAAGATGCTGTAAAGATGTGAAAGAAGTTATTGTGGTGTTGGATGAGACTAAAGCGGGACTTCTGGCCTCCAAACTAAGCAGTTCGTGTGGTATAAATGTAATACTGCGCATCAGCAAGGTAACACCACCCTACTGTAAATTATGGTAGAAGTCGCTTCATGCTATGCAGATGCTTTTCATCAGCAGGGACTGGAAATCTGGTCAGGACTGATGGGAAGATGAACGCTGCTAAATACAGAGAGATCATGGATAAAAACCTGCTAGCCTCTGCCAGAAAGCTTAAACTGGGGAAGAAGGTTGACTTTCAGCAGGACAACGACCCAAAGCACACTGCCAGAGCAAGCATGGAGTGATTTCAATGAAGAAAATTGAAGTCCTTGAGTGGCCCAGTCAGAGTCCTGACCTTAACCTACCGAACATCTCTGGCAAGGCTTCTCCAACTACCCTGGCACAGCTTGAGCAATTTTGCAAGGAGGAATAGGCAAATCTTGCTCTATCACATTGTGCAATGCTGATGGAGACTTAATTCAGAAAGACTACTGGCTGTAAAAGCTGCAAGAGGTAATTCAACCAATTACTGAGTAAAGGGGGATGAATACTTTAGAAATGTTGACATATTAGTTTTTGTGTGTTACAATTTTCCCCTTTTTTTGGCTGTGCTGTGAATAAATGAGCATGTGAATCACAAATAAATATTTTCAGTTAAATTGATCAAAATCCCTGGGGGTTGTAATGTACCTTAATGTGATCAAAGGGCTGGAGGCTGAATACATTTACAAGGCACTGTATGTCCTGTCCCTTACAGACCAGCCTATAATTTCCTGGCTTATTCTCAGACTTTTTTTAAACAACTGAACAACATTAGCCATCCTCCAAACCTCTGGCACCTCACTTGTGGGTAAGGATGTTTTAAATATCTCTGCTGGGGCCCCTGTAACTTGAATACAGCCTCCCACAAAGTCCAAAGGAACATCTTGTCAGGGCCAGAAGATATATCCACCCTAATTAACCTCAAGACAGCAAACACCTCCTCATTTGTATTCTATATAGGGTCCATTACTTCACTATTGCTTTCCCTCACCTCTCTAGACTCTGTGTTCCTCTCCCGAGTAAATAAAGATGCAAAAAATCCATTTATGATCTCCGCATTTCATTCAGCTCCATGCATAGATTACCACTGTGTTCTTCCAGAGGACCAATTTTGTCCCTTGCTATCCTTTTGCTGTTAACATATCTGTAGAATCCCTCAGGATTCCCCTTCACCTTGTCTGCTAGAGTAACTTCATGCCTTCTTTTAGCCCTCCTGCACCTGATTTCTTTCTTAAGTGTTTTCTTGCATTTCTTATTCTCCATAAATAACTAATTTTTTCCTGCCTGCCTATACCACCTACGCACCTCCTTTCTTTCTTAACCAGGGCCTCAATATTTCTCGAAAACCAAGGTTCCATAGATGTGTTATCCTTGCCGTTTATTTGACAGGAACATACAAACTTCTGTTTTCACTTTTGAAGACCTCTCACTTACCAAGTACACCTTTTCCAGAAAACAACCTGTCCTAATTCACACTTGCCAAATCCTTTGTGATATACCATCAAAATTGGCCTTTCTCCAATTTAGAATCTCAACATATCCTTTTCCATAATTACCTTGAAACTAATGGCATCATGACCATTAGATGCGAAATGCTCCCCTACACAAACTTCCGTCACCTGCCCCGTCTCATTCCTTAATACATCTGGTATTGCATTCTCTCTAGTTAGGACTTGTATGTACTAATTAAGGAAACCTTCCTGAACACATTTGACAAGCTCTATCCCACATAGCCTTTTTAAATTATGGGAGTCCCAGTTAATATGTGGAAAGTTAAAATCACCTCCCATCCCAACCTTATGTTTCTTGCAACAGTCTGCGATCTCTCTACAAATTTATTTCACTAAATCCCAAGGACTGTTGCGTGGTCTATAATATTATCGCACTAATGTGGATATGCCTTTCTTATTCCTTACCCAATAATCCTCACTAGACATGTTATCTGGTCTGTCCTGCCTGAGCACTTCTGTGACATTTCCTGCTGATAATTTCATTGGTCCCCCTTTAATTCCTCATGCTCTATCACTTCTAAAACAATAGTACCTCAGAACACTGAGCTGCCCGTCCTGCCCCTCCTGCAACCAAGTCTTGCTAATGGCTATAATGTTATAATCCATGTTCTGATCCATGTCCTAAGCTCATCCACCTTTCCTACAATGCTCCTTGCTTTGAAATATACACAGCTCAGAACCTTAGTCCTACCATGATCAAACCTTTTGACTCCTGACTTTATATGCAGGCTTAACAACATCTTTCTCCACAACCACTCCAATATCTGTTCTGGTGCTCTGGTTCCCATCCTCCTGCAATTCTAGTTTAAGCTCCACCATGCAGCATCAGCAAACATTCCCAGAAGAATATTAGTCAACTTCCAGTTCAGGTGCAGCCATCCCTTCTGTACAGGTCCCACCTTCCCTGGAAGAGAGCCCAATGATCTAAAAATCTGAAGACCTCCCTCCTTAGCCACATGTTAAACTGTATAATTTTCCTATTTCTGACCTCACTAGCACATGGCATGGGTAGCAAACCTGAGATCACAACCTTGGAGGTCCCGTCCTCTAATTTAGTACCCAACTCCCTGAACTCACTTTGCAGGACCTCATCACCCCTACTGGCCATGCCATTGGTACCAACGTGGACCACAACCTCTGGCTGTTCACCCTCCTACTTAATAATGCCGAGGACTCGATCCAAGACGTCCCTGACCCTGGCACTGGGAGGCAACATACCATCCGGGAATCTCAGTCTCATCCACAGAACCTCCTTTCTGTTCATCTAACCAATAAATCCCCTATCACTACAGCTCAACCCATCCCCACCTCTTCACTTCTGAGCCACAGAGTGAGACTCAGTGCCAGAGACCTGAACGCTATGGCCTTCCTTGGGTAGGTCATCAACAGTATCCAAAGTGGTATACTTATTATTCAGGGGACTGGCCAAAGCAGTACTCTGCACTGGCCGCCTGTTCTATTCCTATACTCATCTATGATACAGTATATGTATCATGTATACCTTCCACTCTTGTCAACCAGCAAAGAGCTTAAGTAGTTAGCAATTCAAGATTAATTGCCATTCACCCATACACGAGAATACCACCAAACGCAAGTGTTTCTCTAAGAACAAGGTGCAAAACACAGAACCAACAGTGACACACTGCACAAGGTGCATATAGCACATATAGTCACAAAAAAACAATATTGCCCAAGTCCCTGAGTGTTGTGGCCTGTAGATTGATGGTGCTTGGAGCCATGTTCCCACGAGAAGACAGACGTAGCAGTTGCCCATCGTGCACTAGGGCAGATGAACACAGTCCAGCTAGACTTCCACTGAGTGAACACTGGTGAGCAGCATCGAGGGGTGGGCCCGACCTCAAACCAAACCGGGACGCCCGCTGTGCCCACGCTGCCGCTGATGAGACCCCGCGGCATGAAGGCCGGGTCCACGCAACAACTGAGACCACGTGGCTCCCTCTCTGTCCGTCTCACCAATGAACCGGTGAAACAGACTTGCAGTATTCTACATTACCAATCCCCAACAAGGTCTTGTGCGCACAAAAGAAATGTCCAAGGCAATTACCTGCATCGTTTGTTGGGCCGCGCACCGCCTCCGAGGCTGTGGTGGGCAGCAACAGGGTACGCAGCAAGTGCAGCTCGCATGTCTTCCAGCAACTCACTAGTGGGGTAGACCGGCTATACGATGTTCTTAATAACTAGCAGAGGCTTGCAATAAAAAAAAACAATTGCACCTTTGGTTGGAACCTGGGAGGCCACTGTGTCTGAGCATGCAGCCATTTTACCAGAGACGGTGCCAATCAATTGAATGATCAATTAACCAGGTGACATTAAGATTCTCCTATCAGATTCTTTCTTCTTCAGCACTTTACCTCTTCCACCTATCACTTCCAAGCTTCTTACATCATTCTCTTCCCAGTCCACCGTCCCCCTCACCTGGCCTCACCACCCACCCTCCCTCTTACCTGGTCTCACCTGTTACCTTCCAGCTTGTACTCCTTCCCCTCCCCCACCTTCTTATTCTGGCTTCGGCCCCCATCCTTTCCAAAACTGAAGAAAGGTTTCGGCCCTCGAAGAAAGGTTCCTTTCCATGGATGCTGCCTGACTGGCTGAGTTCCTCCAGCACTTGCGATTCTCTGTAATTCATTTTCCTTCATCCAGAAGGAATCTCAACTTGCGAGGTCAAAGTTCACTCGGTGCAGTACAGCAAGCTGAATGAAGTACCGGTAAATTGCTGTGTCACTGGCAGGGGCTGTTGGGTTCTTGGAGAGTGAAGTACTTGTTTACAGCGAGTCAGTTTTGCAAACAAAGGAAACAGAGCTGCTGATCCCAGAAACAAACAAGACCCACACTGCTCTATGGAGAGGTTGGACAGAATTAGACTGTTTTTTCCGGAGCATCGGAGGCTAACCAGGGACCTGACAGAAGTTTATAAAATGATGAAAGTCAGAGATAAGTAGACAATCAGAGACTTTTTCTCAGGGTGGAAAGGCCAAGTAAGACCATAAGACATAGGAGTAGAATTAGGCCACCTGGCCCATCGAGTCTGCTCCACCATTCAATCATGGCTGATGCTTTTTTAAAATTTCCTCCTCAACCCCAGTTCCCGGCCTTCTCCCTGTAACCTTTGATGCCATGTCCAATCAAGAACCTGTCAATCTCTACCTTAAATATACCCAACGACCTGGCCTCTACAGCTGCCTGTGGTAATACATTCCACAAATTCATCACCCTTTGGCTAAAGAAAATTTCTCCGCATCTCTGTTTTGAAAGGGTGCCCCTCTATCCTGAGGCTGTGCAGTCTTGTCCGATTCTCTCCCACCGTGGAAAACATCCTTTCCACATCTACTTTCTCTAGACTTTGAACATTCAAAAGGTTTCGATGAGATCCCCCCCATATCTTTCTGATTCTGGAAATACTGGAAGACATACAGTACTGTGCAAAAGTCTTGGGCACATACACATAGCTAGGGTACTGAAGAGTTTTGCACAGTACTGTAGTAAATTTATGTATTGCATTGTGATGTTGCCACAAAAAAAATCATGTCAGAAGTGAGTGGTGGTCAGCCTTCTTCTGATATGAGTCTCTATTGTGGACTGAGAGTGGGAGGGGGGCAAGGAGAGGGGAATTATGGTTGGGAGAAGGGACAGGGAGAGGGGAGGGAGCAGAAGGCACCAGAGAGACATTCTGTAGTGAGCAGTAAATCAATTATTTGTAATCAACTGACCTTGCCTGGTGTCTCAGGGCGGGGTGTGTTTGCACTCGTGCCAACCCCCAGCCCT
The DNA here is from genome assembly GCF_030144855.1 of Hypanus sabinus. Classification (NCBI taxonomy): domain Eukaryota; kingdom Metazoa; phylum Chordata; class Chondrichthyes; order Myliobatiformes; family Dasyatidae; genus Hypanus; species Hypanus sabinus. The sequence goes on along the minus strand of NC_082710.1, from coordinate 110,759,141 downwards.
GGCACTGTCTGCCACCTGTCCCACCCCTCCCATGGCACTCCACCCTCATCATTCCTTACATCCTTTGTTCCCGCCAGATTTACAAACTCATTCTCCACTCCACGTTGACAAATACAGTACTGTGCAAAAATCTTAGGTGTCATATATATATATATATACACACACATACATATATGTACATATACACATACACCTAAGGCTTTTTCATAGTATTCATAGTACTGTAGGTTTAAGGTGAGAGAGGGGAAGTTTAAAGGAGATGTGGAGTGTAGATTTTTTACCCAGAGAATGGTAGGTGTCTGGAATGGCAGTCGGGAGAACGGTTAAAGTGGGGTTTAAGAGGCACATGAACATGCAGGGAAAGAAAGGATGCGGATTATTTGCAGGTTAAATTTAATTTGGATCACGTTTGACACAGATATGGAGGGCCGAACAGTCTATCCTCTGGGGTTCCTGTGTATGTTTTAATGACTAAACAATCTGGTCATGATTGTTTAAGTGATACAGTATCCTAAGATCTTTAACAGTATTTAGGGAGAAGTTACCTCTAGTCAAATGACAATATCATACTCCCTTGGTACAGTCCAATACAAACATACATATTTGTGTTTAAATTTCTATAATGATTCTTGAACCCAGAGGATAAAGCCTGAATTTGCAAATGTCAGTATATAAAGCTAAATATTTACGAAAAGCAAAAGGGGAGGGGGGGAGGAATCTAATTATACTTTACATTACATGCAAATATTAACTTTCAAATAGATAACGATCGCCGCTCCATTACAACAGGAAAAGTTAATTGACAACTATTAATTTTTCCAGATTGAAAGCCCTAAAATGTGCCCTTGGAGAGTAAAAGCAGCGTTTCTCATCGCTATGGCCTGTCTGCTGACATCAATTCGTGAACGCTCAACCTTGTCGAATTTCAAGAGGTCTCTCAAGCGCGAAATCGATCATTAATAACGAGCCAGAGAGACCCGTGCGGCGGGTCGGGCGCGCACTTGGGACACACGTTACATATCGTCCTGCCGGCCGATCAGTTCCACTCGGGGGAACAGGAGACGGTTCACATCGTGCTTCTGAATCTCGCATCCCTAAATCCAGCAGGTTGGAAGTGTCTGACGCCATTTCCTGGGCTGTATTCACGCATGCCCAAGACCGCAGAGGGGATTTGGATAATTTCTTGCGGGACTCGCACCTCCGTTTGCCTGCAAGCTGCAATTTCAAGCCGGCTGGTGTGAGTGATCAGCCCGCCTTTCCTTACATTGTATCGGCTCCCTTGTTACCTTTCGATTAGCTTCCTTCCTCCCTGCCTGCTTCTCCCTCCAAGCGATCGGATCGCAGAGGGAGGAGGAGGCAGCGATGTTGGGCTTCTTGCGGCGGACACTCGGGCGCCGAACGGTGCGCCGATACACCGAGAGGGAGAAGCAGAGAGAGGCGCAGAGATCCGGCACTCACATCCCGGCGGCTGGCGACAGCAAGTCCATAATAACCTGCAGGGTCTCCTTACTGGACGGCAGCGATGTCAGCGTGGATTTACCGGTAGGAAAAAGTGCTTTCGTTTTTTTTTAAACCGGTGCGTTCCACTTCATTTCTACCTCCGTCACGCCAGTCTTGGTCGCGGTGCGGGTCTTCTCGATGTTAGTACACGGCTGGTTTCTGCTTTGCGAAGAGGGTGAGGTGCTGGGGCAGAAACGTGCTTAAACCTGGAGGCAAAAAGTATGTTAAAAATCTAACTATCAGAGCAAGATTGGTGGAACTCTTTCATTACGTGTGTGAACTTAAAGACAATAATTGCCGACTTCCCGACGAACTTGTGCAGGCGCTGTTCACGCCCGGTGATTAATTTCTCCAGCTTGTTCATTTTCTTTCGCGGGTCAGACTTCATGACCCAGTCTGGTGTAATCAGCGCTAAGTCTCTTTTTAAAAACTCTCATCCCGTTGAACTGAGCAAGCTTGATGCCTTTGCATTTAAAACAAAAACGGGAGTGCGTTTTACACAGAACATGGAACAGGACAGTACAGGCCCTTCGGCTCACGTTGTGCTGACCCTTTAACCTGCTCTAAAATCAGTCTAAAACTTCCCTCCCATTTAACCCTCCGCTTTACTATCACCCACGTGCCTATCTAAGAGTTAGTTCAATGCCCCTCACGTACCTGCCTCTCGCACTATGCACCCGCCAGTCTTTGTGGGGGGCGGGATTACCCCTGTAATTTCCATCGATCACCTTAAAATTCTCCCAGCTCCTATTAGCCGTGGGGATAAGTCTCTGGCCACCCACTCGATATGCCTTGTACACCTCTATCAGCTCACTTCTCACTCCCCTCTCCAAAGGGAAAAGCCTTAGCTCGCTCTACCTATCCTCTCCAATGCAGGCAGCATCCTCTGCACCCCCCCCCCCCCCACACACATCCAATGAGACCACCAGCTCTAAAAATAATACTCCCATCTCTGGTCTAGCCAGAGTTTTGTGAAGCTCCAGTTTGTCAAACTATTAGCTGTCTATCAGTCCAGCCATATCAACGTGACTGAATGGTGTAGGAGGTTTATGGAGTGGTCATTACAAGGACTAACCAGTGAATATTGAAAAGGTAATGTTATCCAGAGTATCTGCAAGGAAACTTTGAACGGGTTGAGTTGGAAACATATCCTTGTGCATCCCTGTAATGTGAAGAAGACTTCCATTTCTGTGATGTGTGCATTAATCTCAGAACATTGTGCACCTTGCGACCAACTATAAAAGTGACCGCACCAAGCAAACAGTTTGGAGGGCAAAAGGTGTTAACCTACCCAGAGCACATCTTTGGAATAGCTGGGGGCACCTGGGTTGCACCTGGGCATCAGGCACCATGCTGCCTGACCTGTGTTTCTCCCGCACTTTCTGCATTGCCGGTGTCATCTTGTAATGTGGGTTGCATGGAGAAATAGTGACCCGGGCACTGTGGTGAGCTCTCCCGCCCTTTGTACTATTCCATGGGGTCTTTTGTAATCGGCTTCGGCTTCACTCACAGAACAAAGTAGGCGTTTCTGTAGTAACACACACAAAATACTGCAGTGATTCAGCAGGTCAGGCGGCTGCCACAAAATGAACAGTCAGCACGTTAAGCTGAGACCCTTCTTCAGGACTGGAAAGGAAAGGAGAGGATGCCAGGATGGGAAGGAGGATGGCTACAGGATGACAGGTGAAGCCAGGTGTGTGGGCAAGGTAAGGGGCTGGAGAGGGTGGAGTCTGATTGAAGAGGTGAGTGGACCAGAGGAAGGAAGAGGGGACCCAGGGGACAGTAGGCAGGTGAGAAGAGCCAAGAGGCCAGAGTGCGGAATAGAAGGAGGAAAAGGAAAGGGGAGTAGAAAAAATTACTGGAAGGAGAGATGGACGTTCATGCCATCAGGCGAGGGGCTACCCAGATGGACTATGAGGTGTAGTTCCTCCACCCTGTGAGTGCCTCTTCTTGGCAGAAGAGGCCAGCGTGTCGGAACAGGAATGGGGATAGGAATTATAATGGTTAGCCATCGGGAAGTTCAGCTTTTGGCGGATGGAGCAGTGGAGTTCGACAAAACGATCCCCCAATTTACATTGGGTCTCGTCAATGTAAAGGAGGCCACATCGAGAGCACCGGACACGATAGACGACCCCGGCAGATTCTTGTTTGGGTCCCTGAATGGAGGTGAGGGAGGAGGTGAATGAGCAGGTGTAGCCTTTCTATCTCTTGCGGGGAGGGATGAATGGACGAAGAAATCACAGAAGGAGCGACCTCTGCGGAAAGCTGAGATTGAGGGGTAGGTAAAGATCTGTTTGGTGGTAGGATGCATAGACTGATGGGGTGGTAGGTAAGGACTGGAAGAACTCTATCACTGTTAGGTGATGGGAAGATGGATTGAATGCAGATGTTTCAGAAAGAGAGAGTATCTGGGTGAGGGAAACATTAATGGTGGAGCAAGGGAAGCCCTGTTCTTTGAGGTAGGAGGACATCTCTGTTGTCCTATTAAGGAAAGCCTCATCCTGGGAACAGATGCGGCAGAGAGGAGAATGCTTGTACACTTGGTAAGTCATTAATCTGGGGTCATAATGATTTGCCAAGAATACATACGTTTTGCTGGTGAAAAAGCACAGTGAACCAAGTAACAAAAATGTTAACTTTGGTCTGTGCATGAAGAATTAAACCCAAGTTCATTATAATCCTCTGGACCAAATGTTCATTTCTCTCAATAAATATGTAATTGTCATGGTACATCTACTATCCTATTGCATTGTATTCCAAGCAAAATGATAAGACTATAAGATACAGGAGTAGAAATGGGCCATTTGGCCCATTGATTCTGCTCCACTATTTCATCATGGCTGATCCATTTCCTCCTATGCCCCAGTCTCCATGTATCCCTTCATGCCCTGACTAATAAATAATCTATCGATTTCTGCCTTAAATATACCCAGTGACTTGGCCTCCACAGCTGCCTGTGGCATTGAATTCCACAGGTTCACCACTCTCTGGCTAAAGAAATTGCTCCTCATCTCCATTCTAAAAGGATGCCCCTCTATTCTGAGTCTGTGTGCATTATAGAAAACATACTCTCCACATCCACTCCATCAAGGCCTTTCAACATTTGATAGGTTTCTGTGAGATCCCACCCACCTACCCCTCATTCTTCTGAATTTCTGTGAATACAGGCACAGAGCCATCTAACACTCCTCATGTGACAAGCCTTTCAATTCTGGAATCATTTTTGTGAACTTCCTTTGAACCAGTCAAATTTCCAATGACCTTTCTCATTACTTTCTTGGTATCAGCTTTAAGTGGCCTATTTGGGGTGGCACTGTAGAGTAGAGATTAGCGTAACACTGTTACATCATCAGCAACCTGGGTTCCATCCACCTGCTGTCTGTATCGAGTTTGTATGTTTTCCCTGTGACCACATGGCATTAATGGGTCACATGGTTGTAATTGGGCAGCATGGGCTGGATGGACCGAAGGTCCAAAAAGGGAAAAAAATATATCCTTGTCACTAAATTCCCAATCAATGGCTTGGCCTACTTAAATCAAAAGTGACCGTAACTTGTTCCATTTCCTCTAAGACCTTTGCACTTGATTGGAAATAATCTCAGTATCCCAGTTTCTGGTTTAGTTTCTTGTTGTTGAATTTGCATGTTTTAATGCCATTTCTGGAAAGCAGAATCTGGTAATTGTGGCCAAAGCATTCCTTATCCAGCTAATGTTGTAGATGCATGATGACCATACTCTGAAAGTAATTTCTTGTACCTTGACGTAATTAAGTGAAAGTTTTATCCACATGTATTTGAAGATATTCATTATTCCAGTCATAGCTGACTAGTGTATCTGCTTACTGAGGAGGCTGAAGAGAACTGGACTCTGCACATCAATACTCACTTGGTACCTTGGGTGAGACAGACTTGCATTTGAGTCTGACTAAACGTCGAACATTATCTTTTGCCTCTCGCTTGGCTAAACGCTTAGTTCTTGTCAGGTGGAGAGATGTTGTCCCATCCACTCATGCTCAATGGCTTAGTGATATAATGTCCTGTTTAGACCTTGAAAAAATTAATTATTCACTTCTCAATTCAGACATAAAGTTTTATAAGGTGTGGGGACCTTTTCTGAAATACTTTCATAACTATTTAGATTAAGTTTATTTTTTTCTGTACCATAATTCCTTACTTTCAGCTTTTTTTTTCTGTAAGATTTATGGTTTCTTTTTGATGAGAATTACATTACAGTTTTGGTAGTAGGCATTATACTTTTTAAAATATGTATTTACAGCTCTGTGGGATCGAATGCTCCAATTAATTTTTTTTTGACATATTGTGATGGCTGGCTTGGAGTTTCGTAGTGGGAGGGTGGGCTAAATCATACTAACTTTGTATGATTTAATTCTTGGTGCTGTTTCCTTATTATGAATTATATATTTGATATGTTTGTTTTGCACTGTATTAATCTTCATTTTGTTGATGGTGTTTTTTTGTAGTTGTTTTGTAGAAACGCATAAAAAAAATTAATTTAAAAAAATCAGTACTCACCACCTTCTGCCGATGTGCAGTAGTGAGCATCCTAACAAACTGCATCACTGTGTGATAAGCAAACTGCACTGAGGCAGACAGGAAGGCACGACAACGGGTAGTTAAAACTGCCTGGTACATTACCAGCACCGGCTGACCCGCTGTCACGGACTTGTATGCAGACAGGTGCTGGAAGAAAGACAGAAACATCATGAAGGATCCTGCCTACCCTGTTCATGATCTGTGTCCCACTCCCATCAAGGAGCAGGTTAATCAACATCCATGCCAGGGCCACCAGACTCAAAAGAATTACTTACCCCACACATTAAGGCTAATCAATACTTTCACACCCCAAAACCACTAGTTTATAATTTGCTGTCAGTTACTGTATACACAGTCATTCCTCTGCCTGGTGTCACTTTATGGACATACACTAAGTCTATGTGTATAAGCTATCTGATGTGTTTGTATTCATTGTGTTCTTTAGGCTTATTGTGTTGGATCTGGAGTAGCAATCATTTCACTCCTCTTTACACTTGAGTACTGATAAACAGCAATTAACAATCTTTTTTTTTAAGGTTTCAATTGTATTGAATTCCCTTAAAAAATTTTCCCCAAACCCTTGAATCAGTGTTGGAATTATGTAAATCATAGCTTACAAAACAAGCATGGCAGAAATAAATATCGATATAATAACCATGTGTGTCTAATTAGATCTCTAATAATAGAAAAAACTGCCATTCAGCAATATGCTTCACCACTATTCCCCCTCCCCCAGGGTAATCTAAATATTTGCCCCACTTTTGTGTATAGCTGTCCAATCTATCAAACTGGTTGTAAGACATGCCTTCAAAAGTTGCCACTTTTGCTATTTCTGTGGCCCACTTCTGAAATGTTGGTCCCCCAAGTTCCTCCAACCTCTAAGTATAATTTGCCTTCCTACCATTATACTTGTCTGGATCCAGTTTTGAGAGTGTTTATCCCCAAGTAACCCAAGTGTGTCTCCCAAGACAAAATGTCTGGGGCAGAAAGGGAGCTGAATACCTGAAACTTCACCAATATACTTATGTATCATGATCCAAAATTCTTGAATTCTGGGACAGGATGAGAGCGCATGTACTAAGTCCCCTTTGTCCTTCTCACAGCGCCAGCATTCAGGGGTAATTTTCAACCCTAATCTATGTAACCTTGCTGTAATCTATGTAACCTTGCTGGAGTCCAATAGAAACGGTGTAGGATGTTAAACTGAATAAGGCTCGGGTCTCTTGACATTGTTTTGACATTTTTGCAAATTTTGTCCCTCTCCTTTGTGTCAAAAGTCACACTCAGATCTTTTTCCCATGCTCTTTTAAGACCCAACAGAATTTTGTCCCCAGAAATTTGTGTTAAAGCTGAATAATAAGTTGAGGCTTTGTGACCTTTACCATCTGCAGCCAGTACAGTAGACAGTATTGTAGCAACTTGTGGGGGTTGCTGAGTAGAACCAGAAGTTGTATGTAGCAAATGACGCAGTTGAAGATATCTCCAAAATTGTGACCTAGAGATGTGATACTGTTGGATTAATTGATTAAAAGATTTTAAACTATCACCATTATAAATGTCTCCCAATTTAATTATGTCTTTCCCTTGCCATTCCCTCCAGAAGAAAGGGGACTTATCAATACACAACTTTGGATCCATCCAGATACTTGAGGCTTCATTCAAATATGGATTGATTTAAATAATCTGTCTAGATTATTCTAGAACAAATGTATGCGATATAATTGGGTGAGACCTTGCCTCAGGAGGTAACTTGATAGACAGACATTGTAACGGAGGGATGGGAGGAGGAGCAGAGCACTCAATACGATATCAAGGAGGTGCTCATTCTGGAGGGAGAGACCAATGTGCTTAAGAGTAAAGGCATAGTAATAGTATATTAACTTTGGCAAACCTAAGCTCCCCCTTTCAACTGGCAATTGTAATTTGTTAAAGTTTAACCGTAGGCGTTTACCATTCCAAATAAAAGCCTTAATTATTTTATCAAATTGCTTAAAATATGTTAATGTGATTTGCGCTGGTAAGGATTGGAACAGATAATTAACCTTTGGAATGCTATTCATCTTCAAGGCATTTACTTTTCCTGACATTGACAAATACAATGATGACCATCTGTCTACATCACATGAAATTCTCTGCAATAATGGATCAGAATTTACCTTTACTAAATCCTAAATATTGTATACCCTTCTTTAGCCAATGAAATTGGCCTGGGTAAAAAGCAGATGCAGGGCAATATGCAGTCAACGGTAGCGCTTCTGATTTTATCCAATTAACCTTATAACCTGAGAATCTAGAGTAAGACTTTGTAATGTTAAAAAGACATGGTACTGACCAACTAGGGTCCGACACAAATAATAAAATATCGTCTGCATAAAGCATCAGTTTATGAACCTGTCTTCCCACAGATATCCTTACAAAGTTCTCATTCTCATTGGCTGCTGCCAGGGGCTTCAACGCCAGACAGAACAACATTGGGGAAAGTGGGCAACCCTGTCGGGTACCCCTTCTGAGAGAGAAGTAAGGTGAAATGTAACCACTAGTTTGAACTGCTGCTTCAGGGTTATTATATAGCACCATTTTTAAAAAATGGGTGCAAATCCAAAAAATTGAAGAATCTTAAACAGATAGCCCCATTCCACCCAATCAAATGCTTTTTCAGCATTGAGTGAGATAGCTGCTGTAGGTGACTGATTATCGGCCACCGACCACATAATATTCACAAGACGCCTGATGTTATCAGATATCTGCGGCAATCTTGAATCATCTGAACCTTCAGAATTTTTTTCTGTGATCTTGTACTCTTTCATATGGCAGCATAACTAGTCTCAGTCCAGTTGGCCCTCCTTATCCGTAAGGGATTGGTTCCAGGACCCCTCGCGGATACCAAAATTCATGGATGCTCAAGTCCCGTATTCAACCTGTCTCAATGCGGTGGACCTTAGGACCCAGTGGAACCCCAGACCTTATTTAACCTGTCTCAGTTCAAGTGGACATTAGGGCCTGGTGTCAGAGCTCTGAATCCACAGTGTTTCTCTTCACGAAAATGATCATGATTGAAAATGAAGTGGAAATAATAAAGTGATCAGAAAGAGGTGAAACGGCATCAGTCATTGGAAAAGCGTTAGGCTACGTCAGTCAACGATTGGAACAATTTTAAAGCATAAAGTGAGAAAGGCCCTGCCCCGATGAAAGCTACAATTATTACTAAGCAACACAGTGGTTTAATTTTTGGGTTTTTGATCCTCCACATCAGCCCGGCACAGTGGAGAGCACACTCGGTAGTGATCTGTCACTAGATCGAACTCAGGAACGTCCGTTCCCGAGCCGGGTGCTGAAACATACGTTCTTAAGTGTTTTATATGCATAGAAAGGTAAAATATATACTAGACGAAGACAAACGTTTGACTGACGTTAAATAATACCGGATGTACCTGTTTCAACTTACTTAGTAGGAGGACTTATGATTTTTTTTTCAATCCCCATCCATGATAACCCAAGCACATCCTCCCATATACTTTATGAGTGCCTATGCCTCCTTTGGTAGAGACATATCCCCACCTGCACCCAAAGAATATCTAAAAAAAAGTTCAGAACAAAGGCAATACAGTGAGGTAGTGTTCATGAACAATTCAGAAATCTCATGGTGGAGTGGAAAATGCTGTTCCTAGAATGTTAAATTGATGCATTTATTGAGATCACTACATTTACTGCTTGGTTACAATTATTGCAATAAGTTGGCAATTAGTTTTTGCTTACCATTTATTGATGCACAATAAGTTTGCATTGGTGTAGTAAATTTGAAAGTTGGCTCAGTGACTTGCTGGTAGCTAATCAGATTAACACTTCATACATATGAATGTTTACCAATTAGTTACATTCTAAAGGTTCAAAGGTTCATTTATTGTCTAAGTGTGTATGCAGTATACAGCTCTGAGATTCGTCTTCTCCAGATAGCCAGAAAACCAAGAACAAGTCAGTTTGGAAAGAAACAGCAGAACCCATCCCCCTGCAGAAAAAGGATGGCACCATGATCACCAAACTCCCAAACCCACCTCCCCCCCCCACAAAAAACTCAGCTAGAACTTTGGCCCCCAAATTCTCCCCCCCATACAAAAAAAAACTGACAAAAATGCAACAGGAACATCAGTTCCCAAACCCACCCTCCCCCGCACGAAACGCTAAAAGAACATCAGCTCCCAAACCCTCCACCTGCATGAAACGCAAAAAGAACATTGACCCCCCCCCACACACCGCACAAAAAAACTTAACAAAAACACAGCAGGAACATCAACCCCAAATCCCCCACTCCCCACACAAAAAAAAGACAATACAAAAGAATGGGTAACAACACAGAATATTAAAAACTATTCAGTCTGAACAAGTCTACAGTCCAAATCCATTATCACAGAACCTCAGTAACATTCTCTGACATTGTCAAAAGAGGGATACTGCTGGACTGCAGAGGCCTACCCTCTGGGAACAGTGATAGGCTACACAGGCTCCTTCTCCGGCAGCAGAGAGATCCCATCAGCAAGCAAAAGGCAGGTAGTTGGCGCTGACCCCTTGCTTGTCTTCCACATTCATCTTGATGTTTTAATCTTCCTTGTTGCTTTAGTCGGCTTTAATTGGCAAAATGGAGTGTAACATTGGTTTGTACCCTGCCTCGTCGTTTCTTTACCTTGAGGCTGTGCTTGCTTTCCAGAATCTTCTCAGAGACGGCAAAGATCTGGATCACTCAGTTGATTACCAAACTGCGAATCGCAGGTTATAACAGTTCCCGAAACACAGTTAAGATGAAAAAACAGAAGTAAAGGAAGTGAAGTAAACGGTTTCATGGTCTAACCAGAAGATGTTGACCCAGGGAGTGTTGTGCGCTGGTGCCAGCTTGACCCAAAACATGCACACTACGCAAAGACTGTGGTCATCTGTCGCTTTGTCTGTGGCTTAAAGTTGTACCACCTTGAGTCTGGTATTGGAACCTGGTCCCATTGAAGCCTAGCCTGTCAGAAGATTGCGGGTTCATGCCTGACTGTAGGATTAGAGCACATAGCATCCAGACTATTGAAAGGGAGTAGAGAAAATTTGCAAGGATGCTGCCAGGGCTTGAGGTCCTGATTTATGTGAAAGGTTGAATAGGTCTTGGCTCCCCAGAATGTAAGAGAATGAGGGGAGATGTGATATAGGCATAAAAAGTTATGAGGGGTATAGATAGGGTTGTCTGTTAATTTTGACAATGACAATAGGAGCCTGTGAGGGTAAGCTTTTAAAGTGGAAAAGCCGTTGCACTGGGGCAGTTCCACTCTCTCTACCTCAGAAGCCCTATTACAATGGTACAAGTGATCGTCATGACTAGAGAACTCCTCGGTTGCAGTGGGTGGACATGATGTCTCTGTGCCCAGCCATTCCTTTCACGTTCTATGGACCACTAGACTATCTTTCTGGGCGTTGGATCTCCCTGGTGATCTTATCCTATCTCACTGGTTTTTGAAGCAAACTGCCTACCCTCACCCGGTTTAGCCTGCCTGTTGAAGTGGTACACCGGGGTGTGGCTGCTGGGATAGGGTAAATGCAAACAGGCTTTTTCCACTGACTACAACTGGAGGTCATGGGTGAAAGGTGAAATGGTTAAGGGGAACATGAGGGGAAATTTCACTCAGAGGGTGGTGGAACAGGTTACCAGTGTAAGTGGTTGTCATGGATTCAATTTCATTGTTTAAGAGAAATTTGGACAAACGTATGATGGGAGGGGTATGGAGGGCTATGACCCAGGTACTGGTCAATAGGACAGGGCAGATTAATAGTTCATCATGGACTAGATGGGCTGAAGGGCCTGTTTTTGTGCAGATGTGTTCATTGACTATAATTACTCTGCAGCTTGAGATATTGGATGAGGGAAACTGAGGTTTTATCTCCTGCTTCAGCTCGCTCTAACACAAACTAATCCCATGGCAATGTTTGAAGGGGAATTACGCTGATCAGTATTCAGCCTTCAGTCAGCATCACTGAAACTGGCAGGTTTCCCCTATTACCTTGTGCTTCTTTCCCCCCCAGCCCCCGCCTTTTAAATCTACCCCTCAGCTTTTTCTCTGTAGCCCCGCCGAAGGGTTTCAGCCTGAAACGTCGACTGTACTCTTTTCCTAGATGCTTGCCTGGCCCTGCTGAGTTCCTCAAGCATTTTGTGTGCGTTGCTCGGATTTTCAGCATCTGCAGATTTTCTCTTGTTTGTAACTCGATACTTATCTCGGTTATTGCAATTGTGGACTCTTGGCTGGGTTCATGTCTGCTGTTGGGTCATAATGACTTGTTTGTACCGTGGTACTGTGTTTGTACTGTAAGACTCTACATCCAGGGTCAACTTCATTCACCACATGCATGTACATGGAGTAGGAATTTGCTGTGGTGTGTTGGCATGGCAGGCTATAAAAATCAACAGCATTGAATAATGGTAAAGAATAACAGATTGTATATAAAATAATGTTAGAGGTCAAAGTGTGGATATGGAATAAACTGTGCATAAATACTAGCTTGCATTTACAATGTAAACAGCATTATATCTCTGAACTGACTACAACTACTTTAAGGGGCTCTGTAGCTCATGTTCTCAGTGTTTATTTATTTATGATTTTGTATTTGTAGTTTGTCTTTTTTTGCACATTGGTTGTTGGTCTCTGTGCAGTTTGTAATTGATCCTATTGTATTTCTTCTACTGTGAATGCCTGCATGAAATTACTGCACTTTGACAATTTGTTTTGAACTTTGCAAAGTGGGCTGGTGACTGGGGTAATAGACAGAGGGAGGGGGCAGGGCTAATGAGAATGGTAGGGTCAGATGAGCTGCCTGAGGGAAGGAATTTTTTTTAAGATGGTGTGAAGTTTTGTTTTAATAGCCCTGCAACACTTTACAGAAGAAAGCTTTTAGTAAAGGCAGCTTGCAGGGTGGGCAGAGTGTGTTCCCTTCCTAAGAATGTTCTCACTAATACGTGATAAGGCGGCTGGAATGTCTCTGTATTTCTGCTCATTGTTGATGTTATCATTCTGCCATTGAGATTCATACGTGGCTGGTCACTGCTTTCAGTTTCTCTAATTTTCCATTCAGTTTATTTCTTTCTAGCCATATGATTTCATTATTACTTAATTATTTTTAAAATTTCCACAGTTTTTCTTTTGGTTGGTTGTCAGTCTTTGTAGATTTTTGTTGATTCTACTGCATTTCCTTGTTCTACTGTAAACGTCTGCAGGAACACGAAACTCAAGCTAGTATACGGTGACATGAGTCAAAGAAAATATGTCACCATTTACAACCCTGAGATTCATATTCTTGTGGACATTCACAGTAAATATAAAGAAACACAGTAAAATCGGTGAAAAACTACACACAAAGACTGACAACCAACCAAAGTGCAAAAGTCAACAAATTGTGCAAATATAAAAAAAAGCAGTAAATATTGAGAACATGAGATAAAGAGTCCTTGAAAGTGAGTCCATAGGTTGTGGGAACAGTTCAGTGTAGGGGTGAGTGAAGTTGAATACTTTGGTAATAAATTTTCTTTGAGCTTTGATATTATTTTGGGCAGATGTGAAGTTCTGTGCTTGAAGATACAATTGCAAAGTGGCCCCATGCAGAAGTGTTGCGGAACCCTTTCAGTAGCATTCTGTCAGATCTTTATAAATCACCAGTCACTACCTTCCACCACTCTAAATGCCTGCTCCCTGTGTTTTTCAGTACCAGCCCTTCCTAGATTTCTAGTAGTGCGTTTAGTCTGGCCCCTTACAGGAAGGATGCGGAGGCCATGGTGAAGGTGCGGACATGGGTTACAGCTTGACAAACAAGGTTCTTTCTCTGAGGCAGCAGGTGGCTGAGATCTGATAGAGGTTTATAAGATTCTGAGAAACATAGATCGAATAGATAGCTAGTTTCTTTATCCCAGGATTGAAATATTTACAGGGCATGCATTTAAGATGAGAAGTTCAAAGGAGAAGTGTGTGGAAAGTTTTTTGTGGAGGATGGTGGCTCTCTGGAATGCGCTATCTGAGGTGGTGGAGACAAACACAATGCAGGCATTCGAGAGACTCTTGGACACATGAATAGGAGGGTACGGACATTGTGTAGAAGTAAGAAATTAATTTACTGGGCATTTGATTACAATTTGAATTAGATTGACTCAAGATTATGGGCCGACGGGCCTGTTCCTGTGCTGTAATGTTCTGTGTCTTACTTTTCAAAGACCCATGACACCTTATATTAACTCAGGTATGCTCCTTTGGGGAAGCTGGTATGTTTATTTATTACTGTTCAATGTACAGTGATGACCCTGTTCCCCATGTCTTCCATATAGAGCGTATTGTTGTAGTACAAGGGAAAACAGTAACACAATGTAGAATACAGAAATCCACAGCCTAACTACTGCCACGATGAGGCCACTCTCAGGTTGGAGGAGCAAAACTCCATCTTCCATCTGGGTAGCCTCCAACCTGGTGGCATGTACATCAATTTCTTTTAACTTCTGGTAATTCCTTCCCCATGCCCCTTCTTTATTTTTCCATTCCCCATTCTGGCTCCCTCTTACTCCTTTTCTCTGCACCTGCCCATTACCTCCCTCTGGTGCCCCTTCTTCCCTTTCTTCCATGAGCTCTCCTATCAGATTCCTCCTTTTACCTCTTCCACCTATCACCTCCCAGCTTCTTACTTCATCCCCCTTTCCTTCCCCACCCACCTGGCTTCACCAGCCATCTGCCATCTTGTACCCCGTTCCCTCTACCCACCCTTTTATTCTGTCTTCTTCCCTCATCCTTTCCAGTCCTGAAGAAGGGCTTTGGCCCAAAACATCGACTGTTTATTCCTCTTCGTAGATGCTGCCCGACCTGCAGAGTTCCTCCGGTGTTGTGTGTGTTGCTATAGCTTAAAGTGTTACGGTTACAGAGAACACTGCAGGCAAGGTGCAAGGCCATAATGAGGTAAACTGTCAGCGCAAGAGTCCACCTCATTGCACGAGGAGCTATTTAGTAGTATTTTACTGTGGGATAGAAGCTCTACTTGAGCCTAATGGTAGGTACTTCCAGTAGTTTGGGTCACCTGCCCGATTTAGTTGGGGGGAGGTGTGGGAGGGGAGAAGAGATGATATCTGGGGTAGGTGGGGCTTTTGCTTTTTCCCAATGCAGTGAGAAGTGTGGACAGTCAATGGAGAGGAGGCTGGTTTTTGCGATGTGCTGAGCTGTGACCACAACTCTGCCGTTACTTGTCACAGGCAGGACAGTTGCCACGACGAGCTGTGATGCATCCAGATTAAACTAGATAGGCATATCGTTAACCCACGTAAGCTACATTTTATGATTTCTCTCTCAGTTGCTCTACAATTATTTCTGTTAATGATATTTCACCTGTGGTGGTATCATACTCATGGGTCTATGTTGATCTTTTATATGACAAGAGTATTTTCTCAATATCATGGGCCAGCCTGAAGAAGGCACCGTCTCTGGCTCTTCAGATGAAAAGAATAACGTCAGATAGTGACAACTCCTCTCAAATTCTGGCCTCCACCAGCTGGTATGGCAGCTGCTCTACACGTGACCACAAGGGACAGAAGACATCCCAGAAACCGTGAACTCTGTCTATACATCCCACTGCCTTGGTCAGCAGCCGGTGTAATCAAACACCCCTCTCATCCTTGTCATTCATTCGCTCTTTTCCTTTTTCCCCTTGGATAGATGATGTAGAAGTCCAAACCACAAACCTCCAGGGTCTAGTACAGCTTCTATCCTGCTGTTGTAAAGAGTAAGAGTGGATATTGGACCACTGGAAAATGATGCTGGAGAGATATTAATGGGGAACAAGACTACTGAATGGTTCTCTAGTATAAAAATTTGGACCCTTGACCTCTGCGTCTACCTGTTAAGGCAACTTTCTGTCTGTCTGCACTGCCCTTCTCCTGCAATTGTAACACTTTATTCTGTATCTGTTTTGTTGATCTCCCTTGTACTGTATGGGCGTCGCGGTAGCGTGGCACGTCGCTACAGAGTGGAGTGTCAGAGTTTGAAGTTCAATCGCAGCGTCCTCTGTGTCCTTCCCGTGGAATGTGCGGGTCTGTTCCCGGTGCTCCAGTTTCCTCCCACAGTCCGAAGATGAGCCAAGTAGGTTAACTGGTCACTGTAAATTGTCCTGTGATTAGGTGGGGTTGAATCGAGGTTGCTGGGTAGTGTGGCTTGAAGGGCTTCTTCTGCGCTCGATGTTTATTCCTCTTTTATAAAATAAATACTATCTTAATCCACAATTGTAATGAAATTATCACAGTGGATGGCAGGCAAAACAAAATTTTTCACTGCATTGCAGTATAAGCGACAATAAATCAATTTACCTTCTGAGATGAATGTACAGTGAAGTCCGTGTCTCCTTAGTCCTTAAGTATACAGCTCTATTTCAATTAATAGAAATGCATTTGTTTATGTTAAAACTTTGTCTTTATTTAGGTTGATTGTTGCTGGTCCTCCATCAAAATAGTCAGACTGTGAAAAATGTACAAACATGAATAAATCTCTTAGTGACAGCATGAATATTCGATTACTGCAGAAGGACCATTGTATTGTGTGCTGCTGGGCATGTCTGCCTCTACTGAAACTTCAGTGGATGAAAGGTTTTAATGACACATCCTATTACATATTTCAAAGGATGTCTCCTAACCCTGGGAAGTTGAGGGCTGAGAGCACGTGGAAGCATTCTTGTAGTGGGTAACTGGAGGTATCATGTTTATTCAAGACAAATCATTAAATTTCACATGTTCTGTCTGTGAATCTTCAGTTTCATATTTGTTTTTGACAATCATAAAGCGCGTCTGCTTCAGCGACCATGTGCAGTTCTGCAAGTCTCCACAAGTGCAGTTTGTCAATGCGTGTCAGCTGTTCGGGCAGGATATCTTGTTTCCACAGTAGCGCCACAAGATGCTGGAGGAACTCTGTGGGTTGGGCAGCATCCGTGGGAAGAAATGAGCAATTGATGTTTCGGGCCAGAAGAGGGGCCTCAGCGTGAAAGGTCCACAGTTGCTCCTGACCCACTGAGATCCTCCAGCCTCTGATGAATTTCTCCAGATCCGGCACCTGCAGTTTCCTGTGACTCTACCCTGATGGGTTTTCACTCCTGTTTCTAGAATTAGAATCAGGTTCAATGTCACCGGCTTATGTCATAAAATTTGTTGTTTAGTGGCTATAGTACATTGTAATACATAATGAGAAGTAAGTATAAATTAGAAGTATATAAAAAAGACAATTAAATAATACAAAGGAGAGGGAAAAGTACTGGGATAATGTTCATGCGTTTACTGTCCATTCAGAAATCTGATGAAGGAGAAGAAGCCATTCCTGAAACATTGAGTGCGTGGCTCCAGGCTCCTGTACCTCCTCTTTTATGGTAGCAATGAGAAGTGGGCATGTCCTGGGTGAAGTGGGCATCATCCTTAATGATGGATGCCACCTACCTTGGGGCATTGCATTTTGAAGGTGCTGGGGAGGCTAGTGACCAAGATGGAACTGGCAGAGTTTACAACTTTCTACAGATTTTTCCAATCCTGTTCAGTGGTCCCTCCGTACCAGAGAGAGTTGCAACCATGTTCTCCATGTGCCACCTTTAGAAATTTTCAAGAGTCTGGTGACAGTCGAAGTCTCCTCAAACTCCTATTGAAATATAGCTGCTGTCGTGCCTGCTTAGTAATTACAGAAGTATGTTGGGCCCAGGGTAGATCCTCAGAGATGTTGACACCCAGGAACTTGAAACTGTTCACTCTTTCCAGTTCAGACCCCTTGATGAGGACTGGTGCCAGTTCCCTCAACTTCCTCTTCCTGAAGTCCACTCTCTGGGTTCTGAGGCCGAGGTGGGAGTTTTTCCACCAAGGAAGACAGGAACTGCTCGATTGTGGGGAGTGGGTGGGGGTTTGTGAAGTGGTCCACGCCCTCTTTTAACGAACTGAGCTGCAGTAGTGCAGATGAAAGATTTTGGTAGAGAACACTGTCCATTTCCCTCCACAGATGCTGCCTAACCTCCTGTGTTCCTGCAGCATTTTGTTGGTGCTCCAGATGCCAGCATCTGCATCTCTTGTGTCTTCAACTTGCAACTCTGTGTTTGACCCAAATAATGCTACTTCTCAACTGGATAGACACAAAATGCTGGAGGAACCCAGCAGTCCAGGAAGCATCTATGGAAAGGAGTACTGTTGACATTTTGGCTGAGTTCCTCCAGCATTTTGTGTCTGTTGCTTGGATTTCCAGCTTCTGCACATTTTCTCTTCTTTCTCAACTGGATAGCATGGAGGTTTCTAGGTATTGGCTTCTCTGGAAGAAAACAAGAGAGCCGTTTATCAATTAATAACAAGTCATAGAAGCCGCCTGCCACTGAGGAGTTGCACAGTGGTGTAAAGGATGGCATCATCAAATGGCAGTGCCAGCTGTACGATCAGGGTTCAATTCCTGCTGTGGTCTGTAAAGAGTTTGGATGTTTTGCCTGTGGGTTTCTTCTGGGAGCTCTGGTTTCCTACATTGGAAAGACGTGTGGTTAGGATCAGTGAGCTGTGGGCATGCTACGATGGTGCCAGAAGCATGCTGACACTTGACCGCCACAATCCTTGCTGAGTTGATTTGACGCAGTTGACACATTTCACTGGATATTTCCGTGTATGGGACAAATAAAACTAATCTGGCTAACCTAAATTGGTCTTGGTGACATTCACATAAACCCTACCAAAATTCAGTGGTGCTGTATTCCGTGTCGAGTGTACTACGGATACTGAAAGTAATTCTGCACTGTCTTCCATTAGATGACCATGAATCAGTACCTACTCTACCTGTTAGTGGTAGTTTCTTGATGTTCTGGCCAAGGTTCTCTCAATCTAGAGCGAGTCATCTCATTTGTCGTTTGGAGGATTACTGCTGTGCGAAGTTTGACGTAATGTCGTTGATGGTGTCACTAATGTGAATGACCCAGGGATTTAACAAGTTGCAGTATGGAAGACTGCTTTCTGTTGAGACCAATCAGTGTGGCCAAACTGAATTGAATAGCTTGTTTTCTTTTGGGGAAAGGTGACATTATACACCAATATGCTGTTCTTCTGTCTTGTGATGCACTGCCTGTTAAATGGCACTTCTGTGTTAATGTTGAGTGTTAGACAGAGGGTATAAAACAATACAGCACAGTAAAGGCTCTTCGACCTCGGCAAGATCAATCTAACATTTCGCTCCCACATAACCCTCCATGTTCCTGTCATCCATGTGCCTATCTAAGAGTGTCTTAAATGTCTCTAAAGTATCTGTCTCCACCACCACACTGGACAGGCATTCCATGCACTCACCACTCTGTGTAAAAAGGACCCTACCTCCAACATCCCCACTATACTTTCCTCCAGTCACATTAAAATTATGCCCTCAGCGCAGACTTCCACGGCTACCTTGCTGCCTCTCTGGAGCACCCGGAAGTAATGACACCTACGTTAGCTTATGTTGGTTAGACTAGTTGTGGACAACTCCTCCTTCAGTATCATAATTCATAGCAAACTCTTCACCAAACTCCTAGATCTGGAGCACAACACCTCCCTTTGCAACTGGATCCTTGACGTTTTGACCATCATACCACAGGGAACAACAATTTTACCTCCCATCTGGGACCCCACAAGGTTGAGTTGTCAATTTCCCCTCTTTTAATTCCAGCTGTTTGGCCGGATACTACTCTTTCTCTATCCTGACATTTGCACATGATACCGCCTCTGTGGGCCGTTCTCAAATAAGACCATATGACAAAGGAGCAGAAGTTGGACATTCAGCCCATCGGGTCTGCTCCGCCATTTTATCATGAGCTGATCCGTTCTCCCATTCAGTCCCACTCCCCCGCCTTCTCACCATAACCTTTGATGCCCTGGCTACGCAGATACCTATCAGTTTCTGCCTTAAATACACCCAATAACTTGACCTCCACTGCCGCCCGTGGCAACAAATTGCACAGATAAACCACCCTCTGACTAAAAAAAAATTATTCTTCTCTGTACTGAATGGGCGCCCTTCAATCCTTAAGTCATGCCCTCTCGTACTAGACTCCCCCACCATGAGAAACAACTTTGCTACATCCACTCTGTCCATGCCTAACCAACATCAAATAATGATGAGTTGAAGTACTGGAAGGAGACCAGGCTAGTAACATGGTGTCAGGCCAGCAACCTGTCCATTAATGTCCGCAAAACAGAAGAGTGGCCATTGACTTCAGAAAGGGAACAGTGCCCACAATCATGTTTATTTCATTAGTGCTTTGTGTTCCTAGATTTGAACATCACCAGTAGCCTGTCTTGGTGCTGTGGCCATGGAAGCTCACCAGTACCTCAGGTTCTGCAGGAGGATGAAGAAAATTTTCACATCCCCTTTGATCCTTGTCAGTTTTTACCAATGCAGCATAGGAAGCATTCCATCTGGATGCGTTGTGGCTTGGGATTACACCTGACGCACGACACTGTAGAGTCGTGGAAGAGCTCAGCACGTCACAGAAACCAGCCTTCCGTCCATGGACTCTGTCTGTACTTCTCACTGCTTTTGTAAAGTAGCCAGCGTCATCAAAGGCCCCACCGACTCTGGATGTTCTTTCTTCTCCCCCTCCCATTGGGCAGAAGATAAAAAGCTTAAAAGAATGTACCAGCAGGTTCAAATTCAGATTGTTATGCTGCTGTTATAGACTATTGAATGGTTCCATAGTGCGGTAAGACGGACTCTTGCCTTCACTACCTTGTTATAGCCTTGCCACTTATTGTCTACTGCATACACATTCTTTGTAGCTGTACTACCTCAAAGTTCAAAGTAAATTTATTATTGAAGTAGACATATGAGATTTATTTCCTTGCAATCACAGTAAAAACAAGAAACACAGTGGAATCTATGAAACACCACACCCAACAACCAATGTGCAATGGACAGCAAATTGTAAATATGAGAAGAATAAATAAATAAGCAATAAATATTGGAAACATGTGATGAAGACTTGTTGAACGTGAGTCCATAGATGGTGGTGATTGGATTTGTATGGACAGCTTTTACACTGTACTTCAGTACGTGCGACAATAATAAACCTGATTTATGAGCTGTGATGTACAGTGTTGCATGTTGAGAGGGAGAGGAGTTTGCCCGATGAGCAATCCACTGTGTGCTTGATGCAGAGAACCTCAACTGCTTCTGTGAATGTTGAAGAGTGAATGCTGTATGGACGGCCTGTGAAGCTGAACTTGCCTCAAGTTGTGAGCAGAATGTAGTTTTCACAATGATGCAGTCTGTGGTTTGTGTGTTTTTGTGAATTCTGTTTTGCATGGTTGGGTAGTTCAACCTAGTATTAAATCTGTAGGGTGAAGCAATTTGCAGAGAGTAGCTAATTAGCAAAGTGCATTAAGGTCACAGACGGAAATATACTGTAAGTGTTCAAGGAGGACATGGGTGATGGGGAGATCAGGCAGGAGTATATTGATATTCTAGGTCATGTCAATATTAATGAGGAGGTATTGTGTGTCATGTAAAAACTTAAAGTGAATAAGTCCCTAGAACCTGATGGAATCTATCCCAGGGTGCTGAGGGAGCCAAGGAAGAAGATTGCTGGGGATCTTTGACAGAGATCTTTGTGTTCTCTTTAGCCACAGGCAAGATACAAGAGACTGTAGAAATAAAGATTAAAGAAGAGCTTTATTTGCCTCGCATGCATTGAAACATATAGTAGAATGCGTTGTTTGTCTCAAATCAAATCAGTAAGGAATGTGCTGGGGTTGGCCCACAAGTGTCACCATGCCTCCAGAACCAGCAGTGTACGCCCACAACTTATTGGCCCTAACCATATGTCTTCGGAACGTGTCAGGAACCCAGAGGAAACTCATATGCAAACACCTTACAGACGGCAGCAGGAATCGAACTCCAATTGTATCGATCACCACACTACTGCGCTGCCTGAATAGCCAACATTGTTCCTTTAGTTTAAGAATGGCAACAAGGATAATCCAGGAAACGACAGGCTAGTGAATCCTGGACCAACGCTGGGCAAATTATTGGAGATGATTCATTGGGGACAGAATTTATAGTATTGGTGAAAATACTATACATTTTGTGTAGGTGTTCTATAAATACTAATAATTTTGTGTTCACCTACAGCTTTGTGTAGGTGAAGTCCTGTCTCTCAAAAGCTTTTTTTCAGTAATTGACAAAAATGAGTAAGAATATGGTGGTGGAAGTTGTCTACCTGGTCTTTAAAGCATTTGTAAGGTTCCTGATGGTAGACTGGTCCAGAACATTAAGAACCAAGGGATCCAAAATTGGCCTCGTGGTTGAAAATGGGGGTGTGGGGGAAAAGATGTTTTTTTGACTGGAAAAATTAATGATTAGTGATATGTAGCAATTGCAATCTTGACAAATGAGGTAATGCATTTTAGGAAGTCAACTCCAACAGCAAAATAGACAGCTGATAGTGCAGAGGGATCTTGGGATTAAAGTTCATAGCTTCCTGATAGTTGTACACAAGGCGGTGGGGTAGTAAAACAGGCATGCTTGTCTTTCTTAGTCGGGGCATTGAAATTAAAGTTAGGAAGCCACATTGCTGCTGGGTAATACTTTGTTTGGTCCTCATTTGGATATTGTGTACAGTTATGGTTGCCACACTGTAAGGAAGGATGCTGAAGTTTGGAGAGGGTACAGAAGACGGTCGTCGGGATGTTATAAGACCATAAGACATAGGAACAGAATTAGGCCATTTGGTCCATCTACTTTTCTCCACCATTCCATCATGGTTGATTTGTTATCCCTCTCAACCCTATTCCCCTGCCTTCTCCCCGTAACCTTTAATGCATTAACTAATCGAGAACTTATCATCCTCACTTTAGGTACCAACTATCGTATCTAATGACTTGGCCTCCACAGCCACCGGTGGCAATGAATTCCATAGATTGACCACCCTCGTGCTAAATAAATTCCTCCCCAGCTCTGTTCTCAATGGACGTCCCTCTATCTCCGTCGCCCACTGTTCAGTGAATACAAGCCCAGAGCCATGAAATGCTCTTCACATGTTAACCCTTTCATTTCAGGAATTATTCTCATGCAACTTCTTCTTCACCCTCTCCAACGCCAGCACATCTTTTCTTCGCTAAGGGACTCAAAACTATGCACAATACTCCAAGTGCAGGCTGACCAATACCTTATAAATCCTCAACATTACGTCCTTGGTTTTATGTTTTAGTCCTCTTGAAATGAATGCTAAATTTGCATTTACTTTCCTTAATCACCAACTCAACCTGCCTAATTCTGCTGCTATGTCTTACGGTTTAGGTTCCAGAGGGCATGGTTTTATGGGGAGAGAGTTGCAAGGCAGATTTTCCCCACACAGGAGTAGATGCGTGGAGCGCATTGCCGGGGAAGTGGTAGAAGCACGTGATTGAGGCATTAAGCAGGCAGGGGCTGAAATGTGCAGAGATCTACACATTTAATGGCAGGGCCCTGCTCAGTGTTGATGTTGGAATCTTGGGACCCAAGTCTAAAGCTCCCTGAAAGTGGAGAGGGAGGTAGAGAAAGCATATGGCATGTTTGCCTTTACTAGGAGAGGCATTTCAAGAGTCAGGAAGTTGTGCTGCAACTTTATAAAACTCTGGTTCGGCTGCATTGGGTTTCATTCAGTTCTGTTCGACTCGTTATGGGAAGGACGTGGAGGCTTTTAGAGAAGGTTCAGAAGCGGTTTACCAGGATGTTGTCTGCTTCAGAGAGCATGAACTGTTGAGGGGAGGTGGTCTGTCTTCTCTGGAGAGATGGAGGCTGCGGAGAGATCTGATAGAAGTTTATGAGAGACAGATGGTATCGTTTGCCCAGGGCTAGAAATGCCTAATATCAGAGGGCACGTATGTAAGGTGAAGTGGGGAGGGGTGGTTTGAGTTCAAAGGAAGTGTGCAGGGCACACTTTTACACAGAGTGGTAAATGCCTGGGATACACTGGGGTGGTAGTTGAGGCATGTAACAGGCGCTTGGATGGGCATATGAACGTGCAGAGAATGGAGGGATATGGACATCCTGTAGGCAGGAGGGATTGGTTAATCTGGCTCAGAGGTGATGGGCTGAAGGGCCTGTCCTGTACTGTACAAATCTATGTTCTGTAGGGATCTGGTCTTTAGAGAGCTTGAAGGTTGAAGGGAACGTGGTAGAGCCTTTGAATTGGCGGCAGGTTCTTTTTAACCTTGGAAAACAGGGGTGGCAAAATGCAAGTGTGACGCACAATATGCAGAAGCCTCAGTTCTCTGCCTCGAGTTCGGCTAGATATTATTCAGTAGAAATACCCTTAAAGTCAACATTCAACAACTGCAGAGTGAACTCCTACAGGTGACTGCTTTGCAACATCCATGTTTCCTCCTGATGGGTGATTTGGCTAATGGTGGAAATATGCCCATAGATTGTTGTGTTCTGACTCTGTGAGCACACTCTGCTGAATGTCAGTGTTTACAGGTTTACTAATCTGTCTGAATGCAGGCTGTTAACCATCCATTTAATTCTCCTATCCTGTTTTGGGGAAGAACGTGGGGTTGATTTTGCAACTCCCTGCGCAATAAAAAGTACCCAGTAAAGGTGAGAAAACACACCTTTAGATCTAAATTATAATGTCACCAAGGTACTTCTGATGGTGCAAGGATTCAAGTATGTTATTTTCATGCAGAATTGACATCATAGTTGTTTTTTATTCCCTATGGGAGCCTAAAATTTCTCTTTTAATGGTGTGCTTATTGGGCTTCAATTCTGCACTGTGGTGCTGTGTTCCCCACACAGCTTTGTAAATAATAATATATGATACTTGATGCCGTAAAGCAGCACAAAACCTCATCAACGCATCTGAACTCTTCTCTGGGTCACTGTCTTGATTCTGTCCCATCTGAACATTTATTGTTGAAGAGAAACATCGCTGAAGCCCCAAGTGCAAGCTCTAGTCTTGCTCCATCAAAAGTTGTTTCTCTTGTTGCACTGGACGTTATTCCTGAGCCCCCAGCGTGCATACGTATCCCCCAGTGACTGAATGTTGGGACATGAGGGGAGGCATTTCACTCTGTGTGCAAACGGACTCCATAGCATCTTCGATTTTCTTCCCTGCTTTTTATAATTGCTTTATTCTTATTGCATTCTGAAGTGTTTCTATTACAAAATGAGGTAGACATTTGACACTGGCCAACTGTGGAATTTTAAATTCACAATCCTTACCTTTGTAGATCAAAAATTTCAATTGATAATCCAGATTACAAATAAATCTAGTGAGAGTTTCTCTGTCTGGCACACCCTCGGGCAGTGCCTCAGTCTTCTCCTACTTGGACATTTTCATCTGAACTTTCTGATCCTTCTGTCAGTTATCCATAAACCCTAATAAAGGGTTTCGGCCTGAAGCGTTGACAATTCCTTGTTCCCTCAGTTCAAAGCTGCTCAGTTCCTCTAGCAGACTCTTGCTTTGCAGTTTCTTGTGTGTCCGATATAAAATTTTCCTTCTGTAGACCACAAACAATCTCTTTGAAAGAAAGTGGTCCTTAGTGTTTGCCCTTCCTGAGCTGCTCACTGCTTTATATACCTTGAACAGGCAGTTCATTGGAAGTATTTAAAATGGAAATGGATGAATACTTGAAAGATCATGGAATTGAGGGTGCTGGGGATCAGGCACGGAAGAGGATTTAAGGGCACGTAGATCAGCCATATTGAATGGCAGGGCAGGCTTGAAGGTACTGGTGATCTCCTCCTCCTCCTCCTCCTACTTCCCATCCCCTTGTTTTCCATTCGGTAAGCTCTGCTCTGAAGAGAACAATCCCGGCCTAGTCACAAATGTCATTCTCCAACCCTGACAACATTTTCATCAATTTCTAGAGGAGTTAAGCAAGTGTTGTCTATTTAATATTTCAGTGATATTGTAAATATATTGTTTACATAGTTAATTATGGGTTATATGTAAAAGTACGTGAATGACAAACGTCATCACCCCACCATCTTAAGTTTGTGCCTCACTAAAATAAAAATGAAGAGTACACATTTGGCCCGGTCTCCCTGTGTTTTTCTTTTGATTAGTTTTATGACTTGCAGTTACAAAACAGAATGGGAAGCATTGTGGAACCTGTCTGTTCTGTTGCTCTATGACATGTATGTTTGTTTAACAGCATGAACAAGTCATAGCCTGCTACCCACTTGAACTGCATTCGATAATGTAAGCTTCTCTTCTGCACAGCCTGAAGTCCCACACCGCCAGGTTCAAGAACGGCTACTTCCTTTCAAACATGAACCAACTGGCAAAACTGGCAAAATAAATGGGGTGGGGGGGATCTCACTGAAACTTATTGAATATTGAAAGCCCTTGATAGAGTGGATGTGGAGAGGATATTTCCTATAGTGGGAGAGTCTAGGAGCAGAGGTCACAGCCTCAGAATTAAAGAGCATCCCTTTAGAACAGAGATGAGGAATTTCTTTGGCCAGACGGTGATGAATCTCTGAATTCATTACCACAGATGGCTGTGTGGTTTTTAAAGCAGAAATTGGTTGTTGATTGGTAAAGAAGTTAAGGGTTATTGGAAGAAGATGTGAGAATGGGTTTCAATGACAGAGCAAACTCAGTGAGTTGAATGACCTAATTTTGCTCCTGTATCTTATGCCCAATAATTCTGTGGGTTATCATACTATTAGTCAAGATCTAATTAATTAATTAGAACTTTTTTTGGATTGTGCACAAACCTTGGGAATTTTTTAGCTGGTGATTTAACCACTGCTGTGCGAGTTTTTCCTCCCGTGCTAAAACCAATCTTGCAGGAGAGATTGTAGTACGTCATTTTGAACTCAAAAGTGAGCTTGAAGCTTTGGACGTGAGCATTAACATGGGGCACCTTTCCGGTCCTGAGAGGAAGCACAATATTGGTATGGCAGTGAAAAGCCTGCCTCGTATACTGTTTGCACAGATTACATCAGTACACAGTGCACTGAGCTTGAAAAAGGTAAAACAATAGTAATGCTGAATAAAGTGTAAAACTACCGACAGAGTGCAGTGCAGGTAAATGATAATATGCAAGGTCAAAGTGAGGCAGATTATGAGGTCAAGAATCCATCTTGTTGAACAAGAGGTCTGTTTAAGAGACTGATATTTATATATGGAAGCTGTCCTTGAGCCTGGTGGTACATGCTTTCAGGCTTTTGCATCTTCTGACTGGTGGGAGGGGGCGAAGGGAGAATGTCCAGGGTGGGTGGGGTCTTTGATTGTGCTGGCTGCTTTTCTGAGACAGCAAGAAGTGTAGACAGTCCATAGAGGAGATGCTGGTTCCTGTGATGCTCTGGCTGGTATGATGAATGCAGTTTGCTATAATGGTCATATCCTTGGCTTATACTAGCTGATTTTACCATGTGCTGGCTGCTTGAATATCAGACGACAAATTGGACCCTTTCCTTGCTAGCATTGCTTTCCCTGCGGCAGCTGATTTAAAGTCCAAGGTAAATTTATTATCAGAGTACATATACAGTATGCCACCATATACAGCCCTGAGATTCTTGCTGTCGTTCTTGCCCTTGAGAAGGAGTAAGGTTTATTATGATGTTATAGAAAGGTTGGCCACTACTTTCTGGGGAAACTTGGCGCTTCAAGGTAACTCATGAGGCACAGTCATCAGCAATACTGTGGACCTGATGCCATTGGAGCCAGAAGATCAGAGGGCTAGTACACAGTTCTCTTTGGTGCTGCGACCTTCCTCCTCTTCTGCCATTGTGGCGTGTCATCATCTTCCATCAACTTCACCGGTGAGATCTTGGTTGGATGGCTGTTTGTCTGGAACCTCCCCCATGACCTTCCCACCACGGGTGACTTTCCAGGAGCTAAGCTCCAGGCACCATCGCTCTTGGGATCTCAGGAACACACCACCAGCCTCTCCACTATCGATCCTTGGAGAAGGGGGAAATTAATAAGTTGCAATGGATGGACGTAAACACAGATTCTGCAGATGTTGGTCTTCAACGTCACACACAAAATGCTGGAGGAATTCAGCAAGTCAGGCAGCATCTACAGAAGGAAATAAGCAGTGGACATTTTGGGCTGAAACCCTTTATGATGGACGTAATATTTTTACACAAAAGTCACGGTAAGTGACAAAGCAGAAAGCGAAGGTGCTAGAAATCTGAACTAACAGAATTCTGGAAATCCTCAGGAGAGCCTGCAGTATTTGTGGAGAGAGAACCGGTCTTCGCCTTTCAAATCAGTGACGTTTTGGGTCTGATGGTAAAAAAGCATGGAACCTGTTTCTCTCTACAGAAGCAGTCTGACTGAGTTTGTGAGATGTGACCAATCAACCTACTAACCCGTACATTTTGTGGAATGTGGGAGTAAACCGGAGCATCCAGAGGAAATCAACGTGATCATGGGGAGAACGTACAAACACCTTACAGACAGCAGTGGGAATCGAACCTGGGTCGTTGGTGCTGTAATAGCATTATACTAACCACTACGCTGCTGTGCTGTTTCACTTCTGCTCAAAGGTTTAACATAAGCATTTGATTGTCAGCTGATTATATGGATGAACTGGCCATCTTCCAACATCGTGGGCTGAAGCAAGTTTGCAGATTAAAATACTGCTGCTCCACGAAGTGTAGCCCGTGGGATCTTTGCCTCCTTGAACTGTCTTCATTCCTGTAGTATGTTTACAATAGCAGGCTCTGCCTTTCATTAATTCTGATGGGGGCTGAGTGAGGTAAGCTCCACTTGTGTCAGCTACAGATGCGTGAACTATCCAACCAACCACCTCCTCTTAGCAGTTTGCGTAGAGTTAGTTGCACCTTAAGTGTTTACCAGGCAAAACAGAGGAAAAATGTTTAAGGATATTCCCGAAGCCTTCTTGAGGTCAATACCACACCATCACTAACTGGTGAGAGCCCCTGACCCACAACCACTCGTGGCACTGAGAACCTTGAGTCAGCACTTTGAGAGCACGCAGGAGCCCAGCACGAGTGGTGGAAGAAACCTCCAAACCTGCCCTAGGTGGCAGTTCGTGTCTCCCGCGTTGACCTCATCGACCACCTGAATTAGAATCAGGTGTAATATCACTGATGTGTCATAAAATTTGTTGTTTAACGGTAGTAGTGCAATATGTAAAAAAACTATAAATTACAATAAGAACTATATGTTAAAAATTATATTAAATTAAGAAAGAGAGGGAAAAACTAGTGAAGTAGTGTACATTCTCCGTTCAGAAATCTGATGGTAGAGAGGAAACGTTTTCAGTGTGTGTCTTCAGGCTCCTGTGCCCCTTTCTTGATGGTAGAGAGCCATAGAGAAGAGGGCATGTCCTGGGTCATGGGTCCTTAATGATGGATGGTGCCTTTTTGAGGCACGACCTTTTGAAGATGTCCTGGGTGCTTGGGGAGGCTTGCTCCCATGATGGAGCTGGTTGAGTTTTTCCGATCCTCTGCAGCAGCCCCTGCACACCAGACGGTGATTCAGCCGGTCAGAATGCTCCCCATGGTACATCTGTAGGAATTCATACCGAATCTCCTCATACTCCTAATGAAATATAGCTGCTGTTATGCCTTTTCCATAACTGAATCATCAAACGTGGTTGGGCCCAGGATAGATCTTCAGAGAACCTGGAGAACTGGGATACAAGTATACTCACCCCGAACGGAATACTTTAGGAGAGGACAAGATTTTGAGCTGTAAACCACTTAACTGATTATAGATCTGTCGCTTTTTGCAATGAGGTGATCATGTGGCCTTAATTGGTTGAAGTTCAAGTTTATTATTAAACATTAGTGTTAATACACAAACAATTTGCAAAGCCCATTCATCTTTTTCCTGAATGAAAGTGCTGGTAATGTTTCCTTGCCGAGCGCAAGCTTCAAACCTAGTCAACCAGATATCAATGGTTACAAATGTCTTGAATCCTGGTGCTGGGATACCAGTCCTGATAGTGAAATGATCAGCAGCCCATCTCTGTAATAATTCAGCACAGAATTACTGTCCAGTTTTGTTCAGTAGAGCATGAAATGTCTTGAAATGGAAGAAGTGTTTCTATTCAAGATTGATTGACCTTGCAAACGTGTTCAGAACGTTCTGTTCCACTTCACCAGTGCTGGCCTTGTCAAAAAAAATTGGGACTCTTTTCTGAGTGATAGTTAATTACAGTGACGTATTACAGAAATAATTCTCTTCGCTCTCAAACATTTCATTCATAATGGTTGTGGACAGCACTTTTTAAAAAAAAAATGAAAACTATGAAAGTGAAACTGGCCTTGATCTGGGTTCTGGCTTCTGCAAGTGGGTATTAGTCATTTGGAAGGCTGCCATCTTTTGCTTTGTCTGTTCTCATCTTCGAATCCAATTAACCACCTTAACGGACTTCTGAAATGACATTGCAAAGTACTTAATGCAGGGGGAGAATAAGGGATGGAAAATAAAAGTTGGCCTTTTGACTCCTGCGAATAATTTAAAACTCGTAGTTATATATAAACTTGACCAGACTTGGTGGTACATTACAGAAGCACAGTGCAGGCTCAGAGTCTGTGAGATACCAGGGTCACTAACCAGAAGAATAGAGACAGGGAAGGTCATGGCAAAGGTCAAAGGGGAGTTGAGATGGTGAGTACAGAGCTTTAAACTCATGTAAACAGGCCCTTCAGCCCATCTAGTCGATGACAGACTGGTTTTCTGCCTAGTTCCATGTACTTATCCAAACTTCTCTTTAAGTGTTATAGTGAACTAGCCTCCACCTCTTCCACTAGCAGCTCATTCCATACTCATATCACCCTCTGAGTAAAAGAAGTTCCCCCTTCATGTTCCCCTTAAATATTTCACCTTTCACCCTAAGCATGCGACCTCTAGTTCTAGTCTCTTCTTTTTCAATCTTTTTATTAAATTTCATATATAAAAAAAAACAACACATAATAATGAATAGATTACAGATTCAATAAACTTGAGATTACATTAGTAATAGGATAATAATATCCTATTAAAACATCCATCAACAAAAGGTACATAAATCAATCAAGTCTATATAAATATATATGAAAAAAAAACAAAAATAATCATCGAAAAAAGAAAAAAAAAATTGAAATTATATATGAGAAAAAATATATATTGAAAAAAAATACTAAACTAAAACTAACATGGGCAATAATAGCACTTTATAAATATATAAAGGTGTCAAGAAAAGAACTCCGGAACTCCATACCTGAACAAGTATAAGTAGAGAAAAGGATCTGAAATAGGCCAAATTAATTCATATGAAAGTGTCGAATAAATGGCCCCCAGGTTTCTTCAAATTTAATTGAAGAATCAAAGATAGTGCTTCTGATTTTTTCCAAACTCAGATAAGAAATAGTTTGGGAGAACCACTGAAATGTAGTAGGAGGATTTACTTCTTTCCAATTTTGTAATATAGACCTTCTGGCAATTAATGTTACAAAGGCAATCATTCGTCTGATTGAAGGGGAAAGCTGATTGCCATCTTCATTTGGTATACCGAAAATTGCAGTAATAAAATGGGGTTGTAAATCAATATTCCATACTGAGGAAATGACATCAAAAATGTCCTTCCAATAGTTATGTAAAGTGGGACATGTCCAAAACATGTGAGTCAATGAAGCCACTTCTAAGTGACATCCGTCACATTGAGGATTAATATGCGAATAAAATCGGGCAAGCTTATCTTTAGACATATAAGCTCTATGTACAATTTTAAATTGTATTAAAGCATGTTTAGCACAAATAGAGGAGGAATTAACCATTTGTAAAATTTTTTCCCATTTATCTGTTGATATATTACATCGAAGTTCTTTTTCCCATTCTTGTCTAATTCTATCCGATATTTCTGGCTGTATCTTCATAATCATGTTATAAATAAAAGCTGCTAATCCCTTCTGACAAGGATTAAAAGTAAAAATCAAATCTGAAAAATCCGATGGAGTTGAATTAGGAAAAGACGGAAGAATTTTATGTAAGAAATTTCTAATTTGTAAGTATCTAAAAAAATTAGATTTAGGTAATTCAAATTTGTTGGATAGTTGATCAAAAGACATCAAAATACCTTCAAAAAAAAGATCACGAAAACATTTTATACCTTTCCTTTTCCATATACTAAAAGCTTGATCTGTCAATGAAGGTTTGAAAAAAAAATTACATAAAATAGGGCTGTCCAGAGCAAAGTTTTTCAGATTAAAGAATTTGCGAAATTGAAACCAAATTCGTAGTGTATGTTTAACAACAGGGTTAGATATCTGTTTATTGAATTTGGCTAAATCAATAGGAAGAAAAGAACCAAGAACGGAAAATATAGAATATCCCTTAACCTCACTACATTCCAAATTTACCCACTGTGGGCACACAGGTGAATCCAAATCTAGTTTCCAGTACATTAGGTTACGAATATTATTCGCCCAATAATAAAATCTAAAGTTAGGTAAAGCTAGACCACCATCTTTTTTAGACTTTTGTAATTGCCTTTTGCTTAACCTAGGATTTTTATTTTGCCACACAAATGAGGAAATTTTTGAATCAATATTATCAAAAAAAGATTTAGGAATAAAAATTGGTAAAGCTTGGAATAAATATAAAAATTTCGGTAAAATCATCATTTTAATAGCATTAATCCGACCAACTAATGATAAAAATAAGGGAGACCATCTAGTAGTAAGTTGCTGAATTTGATGAAGCATAGGTAAAAAATTCAGTCCGAATAAATCTTTATATTTCTTGGTGATTTTTATACCTAAATAGATAAAGTTATCAGTAACAACTTTAAATGGCATCCTATCACTCAATAAGGTTTGCGCGTTTAAAGGGAATAACTCACTCTTATCTAAGTTTAACTTATAACCAGAAAAGCTACCAAATTGAGCCAACAAGGATAAAATAGCAGGAATAGACCTACTAGGATTAGAAATATATAACAACAAATCATCAGCATAAAGCGATAATTTGTATAACTTCTCATTACGGGTAATACCAAAAATATTAGGAGACTCACGAATAGCAATAGCTAAAGGTTCTAATGCAATATTAAATAATAAAGGACTTAAAGGACAACGTTGTCTCGTACCACGAGATAATTGAAAAAAAGAGGATCTATAATTATTTGTAAGAACAGAAGCAACAGGTTTATAATATATTAATTTAATCCATGATATAAAATTAGGACTAAAATTAAAGTTTCTCAATGCATTAAATAAATATGTCCATTCAACTCTATCAAAGGCTTTTTCAGCATCTAATGAGATAACACATTCTGGGGTTGTAGGTGATGAAGTATAAATTATGTTAATCAATTTTCTAATATTAAAAAAGGAATACCGATTCCTAATAAAACCAGTTTGGTCTTCTGAAATAATCTGTGGTAATACCTTTTCTAATCTAATGGCTAAAATTTTTGTAAGAATCTTAGAGTCTACATTTAATAATGATATAGGGCGATAAGATGCACATAAAGTAGGATCTTTATCTTTTTTAAGAATTAGAGAGATAGTAGCTTCATAAAACGATTGAGGTAGTCTCTTCTTAACAAACGCATCATTAAAGATTTCACATAGCCAAGGAGAAAGCAATAAAGAAAAAGTTTTAAAAAATTCTACAATAAAACCATCAGGACCAGGAGCTTTCCCTGAATTCATTGATGAAATAGCCTCTCTTATTTCATCCATAGAAATAGGAGCATCAAACAAGCTACAATCTTCATCTATCAGTTTAGGAATATTCAAGTTATTAAAAAAATTATCCATCGTAAACCGGTCACCGTCAAATTCTGATTGATATAAAGATTTATAAAAATCTTGAAAAGTGTTATTGATTTCTTTATAATCAGTAGTTAAATTACCGTCTTGTTTACGAATTTTAATAATTTGTCGCTTAGTCGAAATAGCCTTTAATTGATTAGCTAACAATTTACCAGTTCGATCACTATGAATATAAAATTGAGCCCTAGTCTTAATTAATTGATTCTCAATTGAAGAAGATAATAATAAACTATGTTCCATTTGAAGCTCAACTCTCTTCTTATAAAGTTCTTTGGTAGGAGTAACGGAATAAATCTTATCAATTTCTTTAATTTTATCCACCAATAAAGCTATATCTGAATATCTTTGTTTTCTTTTACCAGCGGAATATGAAATAATTTGTCCACGAATAAAAGCCTTGAAAGAGTCCCAAAGTATTCCTTTATCAATCTCTTCATTATAGTTTGTTGAAAAAAATAAGTCAATTTGCTGTTTTATGAAGGTAATAAATTCTGGATCTTGAAGTAAAGTAGCATTAAGTCTCCAAGATCTAGTATTGATAGAAGAGTCCGGAATCTTGATAGATAACTTCAAAGGCGCATGATCCGAAATAGCAATAGAATCGTATTTACAATCAATAACATCTGTTAATAAACGATGATCAATAAGAAAATAATCAATTCTAGAATAACTATGATATACATGTGAAAAAAATGAAAATTCTTTATCTTTAGGGTTCAAAAACCGCCATATTTCAGTAATTCCAGAATCAACCATAAAAGAATTAATAAGTAAAGCTGATCTATTCGGAAGAGTTCGAATAGGTTTAGATCTATCCATCGAAGGATTCAAACAACAATTAAAGTCTCCACCCATAATCAACATATATTCATTCAAATTAGGAAGAGAAGTAAATAAACGTTTAAAAAATTCAGGACAATCAAAGTTTGGAGCATAAATATTAACTAAAACAACTTTCCGATTAAAAAGTGAACCAGTTATCAACAAAAATCTACCCTGTGGATCAGAAATAATTTCATAATGTGTAAACGAAATTGAGGCGTCTATAAAAATAGACACACCCCTAATTTTAGCGGTACAATTTGAGTGAAATTGTTGACCTTTCCAGAACCTAAAAAAACGTTGATTATCCTCCCTCCTAATATGGGTCTCCTGTGCAAAAATAATATTAGCGTTCAATCTATGGAATACTTTAAATATTTTTTTACGTTTAATCGGATGATTTAAACCATTAGTATTCCACGAGATAAAGTTAATAGATTTATCCATCATACCAATATTAATTGTGTGTATCATAAAAGGTTAAAAAGACACATAACCCACAATTCAGGAAGAAGGAAAATTGATTCAGGAGCAACCGGAGATCCTGACACCTCAACAATATTAACAATTTAAAGTCAGCCCATAAACTAAAAGCAAAAAAATAAAAAGCAAAAGCATGAAAAAAGATCCCTCCCCCCTCCCCCCACCCTTTGAAAGAAAGCCAAGCGGCAGGCGCATAAACTAATACTAATATTACCCCCATTTCAAGATGGCAGCTCCATAAGAAAATTTTTTAAGAAAAAACTATATAACACCCTAATTAAAATATAGAGTTGCAAAAAAAAAAAAATATATATATATATATATATACCTACATATATATATATACATACACATACACACACATATCAGACAAATCAAAAAAAAACTAAAATAGTAAAACCAGAAAAATCATTAATAAAAAAAATGAACATTAAAGTTTAAAAATGTAATACCCCTTTAAAAAAGAAATTCCATATTCAGATACAAAGATGACGTTTCACAAGCCAAGACTTATGGGAAGAAGAAACGACATTTTGAGAAAGCCATATTACAAAATATGAATATAAATTCAGCAATCTAATAAGAAAATTTAATTAAAAAAAAGTTATCAAAATAGAATTTTTTTTTAAAAAAAAGATTTAATAGACACTACAACATATATAAAAAAAAACTAAAAAAAAAGAATTCAAAACCTTTGTTCCATTTCTAAATACAGGCAAGCAAATAAACGCTTATAAAAAGTAAAGACTTATGGGAAGAAGAAACGACATTTTGAAAAAATAATTCATTATTACAAAATACAAACGTGTATAAAAAAGGATATTATAAAAATTAAAACAGCATCTATAAGCAATAATAATAGTAGTAAAAAAAAAAGACCCAGACCCATAGTTCAAAATAAAAAGTTATAACCCAACTTCCAGGGTTAAAACTTAAAATGAAATGACATCCTCTCTCCAAAAAAAATCTTCAATGTAACTCATAGTTCAAGTTGCACTAGAGGATCGATATTCTTCAACAAATTTCTTCGCTTCTTCAGGAGTGTTAAAAAAGTGTAGACTGTTGTCGGGCAGCACCATTCTAAGCTTCGCTGGATACGTTAAAGCTTGTTTAAATCCAATCGAATGAATCTCTGCCATCACTGGTTTAAAAGCGATCCTGGCTTTCATTACTTCATAAGAATAATCCTCAACTATTCGAAATGAGTAATTTTTGAAGGAGATCATACCTTTTTTACGAGCTAACCGAATTAGAAGCTCTTTCTCACGAGGATAATGAAGGCGAACAATCACCGCTCGTGGTTTATCAGGCACAGACGAAAGCCTCGCAACTCTATGAGCACGGTCGATAACAGGTTCATTTTTCAAACCTTCACCACCGAAAATTTCCCACAGTAATTTAGAGAAAAATTCAGTTAAATCACCGGACTCAACTTTTTCGGGAATTCCGATGATGCGCAAATTCTGTCTGCGAGAACGATTTTCAAGATCAGTAATTTTAAACTTATACTGATCTAAAGTTTTAGCAGTCGACTCTATCTTCTTCTCTAACACTTCAATTGTACGTGCTTTTTCACAAATTGATTGTTCAAGAGTCGTGATCTTATTTTCATGCTGCTGAACCACTAACGCCTGCGACTGAAACTTAGTTTCAAGCGATTTAACAACTCCTTCAAGATCGGATATTTTCGAAGTAATCCTCCTTTCCAAATTTAACAGTTTACTGTCCAATTTACCTTCTAGTCTGTCTTCCAGACCCGCAAATTTAGCATCCAGTTTATTGTCCAATTTACCTTCCATACCCGCAAATTTAACATCCAGTTTAATGTCCAAAAGACCAGAAATTGCGTCGATGGATACAGGATCCTTAGCCGATTTCTTACTTGTAGCCATTTTAGGTTTGACAAGATTAGATCAACTATTATTTTAGGAAAAAAGGGTCAATCAAAGGTAGCAACTCATATGATTAAGTTCGAAAAGATCTAATTAAAGGGTGATTATAGTTAAAATAAAGAGCGCCTAAAAGGCAGATGCTTACGTCGCCATCTTGAAACTCCACCCCTCTAGTTCTAGTCTCATTCAGCCCGAGGGGAAAAAGCCTGTGGGCATTATCCTTATCTGTACCCTTCATAATTTGTATATCTCCAGAAAGTCTGCTGGCATACTCTCGTGTTCCACAGAATAAAGCCCTGACACATTCCGTTTATTACTGTAACTTGGGTCATCAGGTCCTGGAAATACCTGTTGAGAGAGGGAGTTTCGGAGAACATGTGTCGTTGGATAGCAAAGGAAGGGATGCTAGATTGATAAATGATGTTTTTACATCCATCGAAGTCCTTGTCCCGTGTTACAGTCAGTCATGCCCTGTACTACAAGGGTCTAACTGCCCTATTTTTTCTAATTCCCCTCTGCAAATTACTACAGTATTGAAACTGTTTACATCCTGTCTTCAAATTGATCACTGCTGACCGAATATAAAAGGAAATGTTTCCTTGAATTGCTTTATTTTTATCTGTCACCTACAAGTCTGCTGAGTGATAGTCGAAAATACTTCTTGAAAACGCCACGTACTATTCAGTCACACTGTCCATATCATCCTCTCCTCAGAACTAATCTTTTTCATTTTCCCCTACGTTCTCAGCAACTCCACCCAGATTCCACAACTGGCCTGCACACCAGGGGCAATTTGCAGCTGTCAGTAAACCTGCAGGCGTTTGGAGCTGGATTTCTGCTGCCGTCTGGATCCAGCGGTCGCGAGGCGGTTGCTGTTTGGATCCCGCGGCCGTGAGGCGGTTGCTGTTTGGAGCCCGCAGTCGCGAGGCGGTTGCTGTTTGGATCCCGCGGCCGTGAGGCGGTTGCTGTTTGGATCCCGCGGCCGCGAGACGGTTGCTGTTTGGAGCCCGCAGTTGCGAGGCGGTTGCTGTTTGGATCCCGCGGCCGCGAGACGGTTGCTGTTTGGATCCCGCGGCCGTGAGGCGGTTGCTGTTTGGAGCCCGCAGTTGCGAGGCGGTTGCTGTCTGGATCCAGCGGTCGCGAGGCGGTTGCTGTTTGGATCCAGCGGTCGCGAGGCGGTTGCTGTTTGGAGCCTGCAGTCGCGAGGCGGTTGCTGTTTGGATCCTGCAGTCGCGAGGCGGTTGCTGTTTGGATCCCACAGCCGCGAGACCGTTGCTGTTTGGAGCCCGCAGTTGCGAGGCGGTTGCTGTTCGGATCCCGCGGTTGCTGTTTGGATCCCGCGGCCGCGAGGCGACAGCTCTCCGGGCTCTGGAGCCACTACTTCATTGAAGAATCAAGCAAATCTGTGCTGCCTTTATTAATCAACACTTTTCTAATGAGCTTGTCTCAGTTTCTCCACCACTGATGTTGGTCTGTGTGCTCCATGGCGGTTGGGTTTATTCCCCCTACTTGGGTCTCTTTTATTTGGAGCATTCTTCGTGTCATCTGATACTACCTTCCGTTCCCAAGGAGGCCTGGCAGAAGACAAAAGATTAACTTTTATCTGTCACATGTACATCGGAACATACAGTGAAATGCATCAAATCAAATCAAATCAGTAATTGCTGTGCTGGGCAGCCCACAATTGTCACGCTTTTGTAGCATGCCCACAACCGACTAACCCTAACCATTCATCCATTCGTCATTGCAATGTGGGAGGAAACCAGAGCTTGTGGAGGAAACTCACAGGGAGAACGTAGAAACTCCTACAGGCAGCAGCAGGAATCAAACCCCATCTTACTGCCAGCGCTGTAAAGCAATATTGTGATTGCTACGCAACTACGCAGTCACGGGGAGAGCTCACAAACTCCTTCCAGGCGGCGGCAGGAATCCGCTGTATGCTAACCACTAGGCTGCCAAACACCCCTATGAATGTGATGTAAGCAGGTGGTTTTGGCATGTTCGACTGAATGGTAAAATGTTTGGCTCGAGCTGTACCCACAGTAATCATAAAACAGCAGCACCGTTCGGCATTGTTGGCTGATTTAATGTATTCAAGGCTAATTCTTTACAAAAGCTCTTTGTAAGTAGAGTAGATGGTACTTGTGTTTGAAGACTCTCACAGCAGTTGGTGTAGGTGATGAGTCTGAGTACCAGTGGTCATGGACTGCTGTGGAAGAGTGAGGAAAATGAGGTCTTCTCCCTCCCTCTATCCCCTCACCTCACCTCTCTCTCCTTCTTTGACTGGCTATAATTTGGAGTGCATTGTGTTGCCTGTATGAACTTGGAGTATCATAAAATCGGATCAGAGCCTGCATGAATAAACCATGCCCTCTTGCCCAGAAGTAGAGAAGCCAGAGTGGTTAAAAAGACTGGGAGATGTTTTGCAAATAATTGTCACGCTAGCAGAGTGGTTAGTTTTACAGTGTCCATGATCACTGTGTTCAATTCCCTCTGCTGCTTGCAAGAATTTGTACTTTCCCTTGTAACTGAGTAGGTTTCTTCCCACGTCCCAAAGTCCTACAGTTAGGGTTAGTGAGTTACGGGCATGCTACGTTGCCATCTGGAGTGGTGTGACACTTGTGGGCTGCCCCCTGCACAGTCTGTGTTGTTCATTGACAGAAAGCCATGGCTTTCACTGTATGTTTCCATGTACGTATGATAAATGATCCTTGAGGCTGTGGGAGAAGAAGCAGTCTGCACAGCTTTGGATGTGGATGATATTTGAAGGATCTTGTGATTGATGAGAAATTGGCCTTCCAGTTATTAGTCAACTTAGATCTTTGTTTTTTCAAAATATTTCTTTTCATTACAAAAGTATTGGTGCTGGTATCAGTATTATCTCTGGTGTTGACCAGTTTATTAGATTAGTTACAAGTCCCACTGGTTTAATAACGTTGCTTTTGGAATCAATACTTCTGTTCTGAAATGTCAGCTCTTGCTGTTTAATACCTGTCCCCCAGGGTTGTTATGGACTTCCCATTAGTGTCTGTATGTACACAGCTTGGCCTCAACGCTGATCAATATTGCTGTTGACGATAGTACTGAGAGTGCTCAAAGCTCATCACCTTGGCTTGGTCGTGATAGCGCTTGCCCTCTTGGTCAGGAACTAGTTTTGTGGTCGTAGTACAGTGCAGGCATAACAAATTATTATAAGTTACAGTATAAATAAAAGCACAAAAGAGGATGAGTGACTTAGTGTGAACTGTCTAAAATTCAAAGTAAATTTATTATCAAATTACATAATGTCACCTTATACAACCCTGAGATTGTTTTCTTGTGGGCATAATCAATAAATCTATAGGATAGTAACTATAACAGAATCAGTAAAAGACTGCACCAATTTGGGCATTCCACCTGTGTGCAAAAGACAACAAATTGTGAAAGTGCAAAAAGAAATAAATAATAAGAAATAAATAAGCAATAAATATCGAGAACATGAGATGAAGAGTCCTTGAAAGTGAGTCCATAGTTTGTGAGAACAGTCAGTGACGAGGCAAGTGAAGTTGAGTGAAGTTATCCCCTTCGGTTCAAGAGCCTGATGGTTGAGGGGTAATAACTGTTGTTGAACCTGGTAGTGTGAGCCCTGAGGCTCCTATGCCTCTTTCCTGATGGCAGCTGTGAGAAGAGAGCATATCCTGGATGGTGGGGGTCCCTGATGATGGATGCTTCTTTCCTGTGACAGTGCTTCATGTAGACATGCTCATTGGTGGGAGGGCTTCACCCATGATGGACTGGGCCGTATCCACTACTTTGTGTAGGATTTCCCCTGGTGTCTCTGTACCAGGCTCTGATGCAGCCAGTCAATATACTCTCCACTGCGTAGCTACAGAAATTTGTAAGAGTTTTTAATGTCATGCCACAACCTCTGAAGCTCCTAAGGAAGTAGAGGTGCTGCTGTGCTTTCTTCGTAATTGTACTTGTGTGCTGGGACAGGTCCTCCAAAATAATAATTACTGAGGAATTTAAAGTTGCTGACCCTCTCCACCTCTGATCCTCCAATGAGGACTGGCTCATGGACCCCTGGTTTCCTTCCCCTGAAGTCAATAATCTGTTCCTTGGCTTTGCTGACATTCAGTAAGAGATTGTTGTTATGACACTCAGCCTCCCTCCTATATGCTGATTTATCATTTGATTTGGCCAATGACAGTGGTGTCATCAGCAAACTAGAATATGGCATTGGAGCTGAGCTTATCCATACAGTCATAAGCATAAAGCAAGTAGAGCAGTGGGTTAAGCGCACACCCTTGTAGTGCACCTGTGTTTTTGGAGATGTTGTTGTCAATATGAACTGACTGGGGTCTGCAAGTAAAGAAATAGAGGATCCAATTGCACAAGGAGGTATTGAGGCTGTCTAGAGTTTATTGACTAGTTTTGAGGGGACGATGCTATTGAATGGTGAACTGCAGTCGATAAGGAGCACCCTGATGTGTATATCCGATGGCAGAGGGGAAGAAGCTGTTTCTAAAACATTAATTGTGGGTCTTCATGCTCCTGTCAAAGTTGAAAATAAATTTATTATCAAAGTGCATACATCACCATATATAAACCTGAGACTCATTTTCTTGCAGGCATGCACAGTAAATACAAGAAACACAATAGGATCAATGAAAATGGATGAGCAATTAATATGTAATAGATAACAGACTTGTGCAAGTACAAAAGAAAAGGAAATATAAATAAATAAATAAATAAATAAATAAACAAACAAACAAGCAATAAATATTGAGAACATGAGATGAAGAATCCTTGAAAATGAGTCCATAGGCTGTTCAGTGATGGGGGTGAGAGAAGCTGAGTGAAGTTTACTCCTCCCTGGTGGTAGGAATGAGAAGAGAGTATGTCCTGGATGGTGAAGGTCCTTAGTGATGGAGGCTGCCTTCTTGAGGCAATACCTCTTGAAGATGTCCTCAAATAGGGGGAGGGTTGTATGTGTGATGGAGCTGGCTGAGCTTACAACCTTCTGAAGGTCTTGCGATCCTATGTGTTGACACCTCTATACTGTTTGGTGTTGCAACCAATCAGAATGCTCTCCTTGATGCAAGTTTCTGGGTGGGCGGACTCTCCCAGTTGCAAGGAGATTAAAGTGAGTTTTGAATCCTATATAGTAATGGTGTTTAAAACCAGCTAATCCAACATAGACCTCCTCTTTGTCAGAGAGGAATGAGTAATTCTAAGATTCATACAAAACAGGTGGCGAAGGCTTTCATAGCCAGGGTGGGGGGAAATGAGCTTCCACTGCCTATTAAATGCTGAAATATTCCCAATGTCATGTGCCTCAAATAACCTCTGGTAACCAAATCCAGATCCTGGCCAGCACATGTGGCTTGGGTACTAAGCCCAGCGGAACAGTTTCTACTGACAGGAGAAGGAGAAAATGTGGGTTACTTAAAATCACTTGCTTTGGGAAGGTGGGGCTCTTCAGCCATGGTTGGCAGCCCATCTAGGAGAGGGAAAGCTGTAATCTTAAACCCCCAGTGTCTTACGGCTGTGCCCACTCATGGGAAGTAAACCCCGAGAGAAAAATCCAGAGCTGGAGATCCTCACTCAGGCAGTCCTATGTTGAGTTCAACGCTGACAGGCAACTCCGGCAACGCTGCTGGTACCAAACTGTATCGGCCTCTGCTGTTCATTTGGATTCATCAGCTGCCTGGAGAGGGGAGCCTGCTGCGTGGGAAACAGCTCGCTGTCCATATTGTACTG
Source organism: Hypanus sabinus (assembly GCF_030144855.1). Lineage (NCBI taxonomy): Eukaryota > Metazoa > Chordata > Chondrichthyes > Myliobatiformes > Dasyatidae > Hypanus > Hypanus sabinus. The sequence continues at coordinate 110,716,406 of NC_082710.1, read as the reverse complement.
CCCTGGCTTACGTATCATGTAGACAGCTGGGACGCAACATCTGTGGCCGACCCAGACCAGTGAAGGGGACCTTGTTCAAAAGAGTGGAATTTGTATGCAGCTTTTAAGAAAAAAGTGCTGCCAAGGGGTGTATGGTAAGTATTTGCAATACCAGCCAGTTATTGGAAGAATATTTCTTCAGCATTGCTTTCTGATTCTGATTACGGTGCAGAGTATCCCATAGTCGATGTTAGACACCAGCTGAGAAAACTTGCAGTCCCCTCCTCCCTTAGCACTTGATTCTAATGTATGGCCATCTCTTGTAGGTCCCTTTGACTGTAAATGTAAACACCATTTTCCCCATAGAACTTTCTTCCAGATAATGTTGTCAGTGTCAGTGGTTTGCATCTGTAGCCTGCTGCCTGCATTCTACGTACTGGGGAGATTGGACTCGGCTGTGATCCATCCTTTTGTTTTAATTATACCTTTAGTTAAGAAGAAGGTAGCTTCATCGATTTACTGATGCTGGAATTATTTGAATCATTTGACCTTGGGTGCAATTTGTCCATTGAATATTGGATTTGGGTCTTTTTTTCTCATTCACCTTTTGACATCTTGTTAGTCAGATGTTGTTAACTAATCAGAGAAATAGATTCTTCTCAGTCCATCTACGCTGACTTGGATAAGGCAAGGCAAAAACTGAACTGCTGTCGAGCTCTGAGAACCACAAATTTAAAGTCATAAGCCTTTTACATTTAAGGGTTCATATTTCAAATTGCAGGAACTTAAATCCAAAATGTTACTTTCCAACATAAATCAAATTTGGACTTTTGACAAGTGAATTAACAAACTGAAGTTCCATTTTGTGTAGGTTTGTATTGAACACAGGATTTGAATATCATTATTATTATTTCTTGTGGGTGCCGATTTGACCCTTGATTTGAGCTACCAGCTCTGTTTACTGTAGTTGACCAGGAGGCACATTTAGGATAGGGATAGCAGATTTCTTTGAATGATATCAGGGACACAATTATCATGGGAATCAGTGCTGGATGTTTGTTGCAGATTTCAAAGTTCAAAATACATTTATTATCGAAGTACATATACCATATAGATCCTGGTATATACCATCTTCTTGTAGGAAGCTAGAAATCAAACACAAAAAACCCTTTTTAAAAACCCCACACAACAAAGACCATCAAAACACCCGATGTGTGGGGGGAGAAAAGAATAAATCATGCAAACAATAAAAAAGTAAACAAATAACACACAGAACATGAACTGTGGAGTTCCCAACAGGAGTCCCCAGCCACAGAGCCAGTTCAACACCCCAATCGACCCAGGAGCCAGATTACCTCAGGCCACAGCCACGGAGCCAGTTCAACACCCCAATCGACCCAGGAGCCAGATTACCTCAGGCCACAGCCACGGAGCCAGTTCAACACCCCAATCGACCCAGGAGCCAGATTACCTCAGGCCACAGCCACAGAGCCAGTTCAACACCCCAATCGACCCAGGAGCCAGATTACCTCAGGCCACAGCCACGGAGCCAGTTCAACACCCCAATCGACCCAGGAGCCAGATTACCTCAGGCCACAGCCACGGAGCCAGTTCAACACCCCAATCGACCCAGGAGCCAGATTACCTCAGGCCACAGCCACGGAGCCAGTTCAACACCCCAATCGACCCAGGAGCCAGATTACCTCAGGCCACAGCCACGGAGCCAGTTCAACACCCCAATCGACCCAGGAGCCAGATTACCTCAGGCCACAGCCACGGAGCCAGTTCAACACCCCAATCGACCCAGGAGCCAGATTACCTCAGGCCACAGCCACGGAGCCAGTTCAACACCCCAATCGACCCAGGAGCCAGATTACCTCAGGCCACAGCCACGGAGCCAGTTCAACACCCCAATCGACCCAGGAGCCAGATTACCTCAGGCCACAGCCACAGAGCCAGTTCAACACCCCAATCGACCCAGGAGCCAGATTACCTCAGGCCACAGCCACGGAGCCAGTTCAACACCCCAATCGACCCAGGAGCCAGATTACCTCAGGCCACAGCCACGGAGCCAGTTCAACACCCCAATCGACCCAGGAGCCAGATTACCTCAGGCCACAGCCACGGAGCCAGTTCAACACCCCAATCGACCCAGGAGCCAGATTACCTCAGGCCACAGCCACAGAGCCAGTTCAACACCCCAATCGACCCAGGAGCCAGATTACCTCAGGCCACAGCCACGGAGCCAGTTCAACACCCCAATCGACCCAGGAGCCAGATTACCTCAGGCCACAGCCACGGAGCCAGTTCAACACCCCAATCGACCCAGGAGCCAGATTACCTCAGGCCACAGCCACGGAGCCAGTTCAACACCCCAATCGACCCAGGAGCCAGATTACCTCAGGCCACAGCCACGGAGCCAGTTCAACACCCCAATCGACCCAGGAGCCAGATTACCTCAGGCCACAGCCACGGAGCCAGTTCAACACCCCAATCGACCCAGGAGCCAGATTACCTCAGGCCACAGCCACGGAGCCAGTTCAACACCCCAATCGACCCAGGAGCCAGATTACCTCAGGCCACAGCCACGGAGCCAGTTCAACACCCCAATCGACCCAGGAGCCAGATTACCTCAGGCCACAGCCACGGAGCCAGTTCAACACCCCAATCGACCCAGGAGCCAGATTACCTCAGGCCACAGCCACAGAGCCAGTTCAACACCCCAATCGACCCAGGAGCCAGATTACCTCAGGCCACAGCCACGGAGCCAGTTCAACACCCCAATCGACCCAGGAGCCAGATTACCTCAGGCCACAGCCACGGAGCCAGTTCAACACCCCAATCGACCCAGGAGCCAGATTACCTCAGGCCACAATCACAGAGCCAGTTCAGCACTCCAGTTGGTCCAGGAGCCCAGTTGCTTCAGGCCACAGCCACGGAGCCAGTTCAACACTCCAGTTGACCCAGGAGCCCAGTTGTCTTGGGCCACAATCACAGAGCCAGTTCAGCTTTGAGGAAGTGCCAATGGCTTCAGCTGCAGACTCATTTCAGCGCTGAGGTAATGAGTTCATACTTTGCCCTCGGCCTCTGCCTTGATCTTTTAATCTGACTTGGTGCTTACTAATTAATTTTCTTAATTTAATTACTTGAATTTAAATTCTTCATCTGCCCCACTGAGGTTCAAGCTTGTGTCTCAGTAGTCTAGGTCTCTGGATATTAATCCAGAATCTTAATCACCATGTTGTGAACTGTTACTGAAATAGCGAAAGGTTTCTTCCCTGCCAGGAATTTTTATTGGATTACACTAGAGATTCTGCGGACGCTGGAAATCTAGAGCAACACACACAAAATGTTGGAGGAACTTAGCAGTTCAGACAGCGGCTAGAGAGAGAAATAAACAATTGATGTTTTGGGCCAAGGCCCTTCATCGTCATGGCATAAAAATGCTGGGAACCCCTGTGGTAATGTAATAAAAACAGGAATTGATGAAAATACTAAGCCAGTTGGTCAGCAGCTGTGGAGAGGGACATTTAGTGTTTTGTTTTTTAATAAAAGTTTCCAACACCTGCCGGTCCCCATTCACAACCTGTACCCTACCTTTGCCAGAGTGATAAGAGATACAAGACAGAAACTTGCCATTTATCGCAGTTTGCACCAACCAACAATCACCCATGATTCCCGCCCTCCTCCAATGTTAAAGCCATTTACTTAATGGAATTCACAAATCACTACCCAAAAACTGAGTAACAGAGTAAAATTTTGCTATCGCCGATTTTATGTTAAAACAGATGAAGGAGAAGTTTTATTTTTCATCTAGTGTTCCTTGACACATCTGCCAATGCAGTTGCATTAGATTATGAAGACCTGCAGTGCAGTTTGCTTTCCATGAATGCAACACCCCCTCTCCCATCCCAGTAACCCCAGGGTTGCCTGTTTTCCAAGTATCTGTTCAAATGGCCAGGGGAGTACGCTGATGCACGAAGGCTGGGGGAAGCACGGTGACACGCGAAGGCTATGAGCTGAGGAAAGCCAGTGTATAATCAGTGTTTCTAAACTTCTGCACCAGGCAAAGGGACAGCAGTAATGTGTGAAAGAAACTAATTTAACTGGTGCCCATCACACCTTGGCAGATCACAAAGGGGCAGACAGTGAATTGTGAATTTAATAGTGAACTCACAATCTGTGTTCTAGAACAGGAACTACAATAACTAATTTGTGCACAGAAAATTTTACAAAGAGCAGTGAGTGAAACGAGTAGGTCACTGCTTTTAGTGGTACTTAGATTTGGAGATTGGTCAAGGTAAGCCTTCGGCATGTCTAATGTGACAGATTTGGAGACTGGCCAGGGTATGACATTGGCATGCTTCATGGGACTAAGATTTGGAGACTGGTCAGAGTAAGACATGTGCATTTGTGATGAAACTAAAATAAGGTTTCAGGGCACTTTGTTTCTTTCGATATCTTGGCTATGAGAAAATAGAAACCGTGAAAAGGGACATTTGGCCCATCAAATCCATGTTGGCTGTATGCCAGAACAATCCCATAATTCTCACTGCCAGTTTTCTCCCCAAAATCATACGAACTCTTTCCTCAAGTATTTACTCATTGTCCTGTAAACATCATGTATTTATTGACATGCAGTGCAGACCAGGGCCTTCCAGCCCTTTGAGATGCATCTCCCAGCAACCCCCGCCTTAACCCTTGACTAATCACGGGACAAATTACAATGATTAATTAACCTACTAACCTGCATATCTTTAGACTGAGGGAGGAAACCAGAGCACTCGGAGGAGAGGCATGCAGATTGAACCTACTTTCCTCATCTCTGCTCCGGCAGTGCATTCCGTTCCCTAATCACCTGGTCCAGTAATTTTTAAAATTTAAAAAAAAGTAGGATTTTCCTCAAGTCACTCTGGTTGCGGTTCACGTATTATTGAAGTATGTGTGTGGTATACAACTCTGAGATTCGAGGAGCATGGTGAATGAAGCTAATTATCCGCCAGACCCACCACAGCATCACCGGTAGTCCCCTGCACTTCTGTGATCAGCTCGTGGCTGCCGCAAACACTGAGGTTTGAGACTGACCTCAACACTGGTGTTCCTGCATTGTGCTTGGCAGGGTACAGTGTACAGAACATGGCGGTGTGGCAAGGTCTTGCGAGATCAGGTTAGGAAGAGCACTTGTTGATGTGTACTCGCTGATTCTTTGTATCTTCAAGCATATTTAGTGATGGTATATGGCTGAAGGTGGAAAGTTATTGAAGCTGAGAGCTGATTGGGGGTGGGGGGGGAAGCTTCTTTTGCACTTTCTATTCGTCAGGATGGGAATTTTTGTGCCACTGTTTCAGCTTCATGTCCCTGAATCCCAGATAAGTAGAATTTTGTTTTTAATGTGCCCTGAACTCTTTGAAAGAAGTTCCAGCCTTTTATTTATTCACCCTGTGTATATAGTAGTGGGGCCAACAGCGAGAACCACCTGCAGGGTAGTTGATGGAAGGATTAGAAAAGATCGAGAGAGCATACTTCTCATTCGTTGTGTGGTGGGGGCCTGGAAGTCCATGGAGTTGGAGACACTCGTTACATTCAAAAGGTTCCAGGATGAGTGATCGATGTGCTGTACCCTCCAGAGAGCTGGCATGTGAGATTAATTTCAGACACTCTCCTTATGGCTGTAATGGCCTGAATGGTGACCTCCCGTGTTAGCCTGTCACTTCCACATTGGTCAGTTCTCAAGGTGGTGATTTTTGTGCATTCGCGAGCGCGGTCAACAGTAAAGGAAATGTTAATTGTCTCTCGGAAGGTTTTAACGTAACTGTGCATTACCTTAACCATAACGCACCTTCCAAAGAGCAGCATGTGTGTTCAGTTATATCAGGCTGACACTCAAAGTGTCAAGTAGCTCAAGTGGAAGCAAAGTAAGGATTAACTCAGCGGGCCAGACAGCATTCTTTGGCAAGAAGTACTGAGTTAACATTCAAGTCAACGCCGTTCAGTGGAACTTTTCCAGTTACAGTAGTTCATTGAATTTCAAACCACTGGATGTGTTGAATATGGATTAGAGATGTTCACCTCCTTCTGTGTAACTTGAGTTTTTATAACCTTAGTGAGACTTCTGGCTCTGAGAATATGTTGATCTGCCTGATATTCTCATAATGTATGAAACGGAGAAGATAATGCGTGAGTTGCCCAATGATGCGGCTTTTGGTAAAAGGAATAAAAAGAAAGGCTGCTGGGGAAGAAAGTTGTCATTCCTGTGGTCACTGTTTCCATTATCCTGAAGAGACCAGTTGGCTTCTAGAAAGAACGTTGCAGTCTTAAATATGGCAGACAATTGGCAAGAACTCACCTAACACATTAAATCAATATGCACCGTTCTATCAGAGATTTAGACCATAAGGCATAGGAGCAGAATTAGGGCATTTGAACCATCAGGTCTGTTCCACCATTCCAATATGGCTGAGTTCTTATCCCTCTCAACCCCATTCTCCTGTCTTCTCCCTGTAACCTTTGACATCCTTATGGATCAAGAAGCTGTCAACCTCCACTTTAACTGGTGACTTCCACAGACATCTGTGGCAATGAATTCCACAAATGAGCCACCCTCTGGCTAAAGAAACCCCTCCTTCTGCTGAAGGGACGTTTTGAGGCTTTGCCCTCTGGTCCTAGATTCCCCCACTATAAGGAACGTCCTCTCCACATCCAGTCAATATTCATTAGGTTTCAGTGAGATTATTGGCTTTGATGAAAGGTAGAGCATGTAATCTTATGTCTGTGACTTCATGGGGAACATGCATTTTTGACTGCCTGTCATGGCCTCAGTGTTCCAGAGTGCTTTCTAGCCACTGGAACACTTCAGAAGTGTGGACATTGCTGTTGTTAAAACGTGGCAGTTGTTTTGTGTACGTACAGCTGCAAACAGCAGTGTGGTGCAAAACAGGTAACTTGTTCTGTTGGTTGAAGGATAAACTTGGGTCAGCACATTGGGCCTAATTCAACAGCACCTCTTTGACACAGTGTCAAGGGATCTGATACAAATTCACATTTTTCCGTGACTCTCACAACATGTTAACAACCAACACAACCCCCCTGGGACAGCCCGCAAGGGTCACCCCACATTGCGACGCCAACATTGGATGCTCACGAACAGAACAACACGAACACAACACGACAGAACACACCAATTGACAAAGCAACAATGAAACAAGCCTCTTTCCTCTCTTCCACACACCCACCGACCTCAACGCAAGCGCACTCACACCCACCCGCCCACCCCTGCACATGCACAATTCTAGCAACCCCCATCGTCATGCATGCACCTTCCTCTAACCTGAAGACAGGCTGTGTTTGGCCTCCAGCGGACTTGCAGATTCGCTAGATGTTGGGCTTTCGACATGGCCAGTGGGCTCGCAGAAATTAGCAGACTGGGCCGTGACCTCTGGACTTCTGATTGCCCTTTGGGTTCAGTCTGGACCTTCGACTGAACTTCAGGCTATGATCTTTGGTATTGACTAGGAATAACCAACAGTGACGAATGTGGACCCTGCATGAGAAGCCGAACTCTAGGCTTTGAGCTGCGAGCTCGTCAATGACGGGAAAACGGACACTGGGCCTCGAACTTCGGTCTCACTCACTCATGTACCTAAGGGTCCCCCTTCTTTGACGGTTTGCCATTCTGACATCTGACCACATCAATATCGCTGGTCTTTGAATGAGGAATGGAGGTTTAGACTCTGTTCTCTAACTGCCCCACGTCCCTGTCCCTAAACCCTGACCTGACCCCTTACTCCCCTCTCTGTTCCCAAACCATCTATACAAACCTAAAAAAATCCCAAAAATAATGTCTGAGCTGTCAGCAGAACTACAGCTCGGCACCATCTTGGAGAACACTTTACAAAATGCTTTTTATATCACCTGAAATTCTAAGATACCATATTTTCTGCTGGGATAGCAGTAACACACTGAAGCATCGCCCCAGAATTTCGTCTAAGAGCCCTGAGTGACATTGGAACCCACTACCTTCAGGCTGTAAAGCTCAAAGTAAGTTTATTATCAAAGTACATATATGTCACCATATACAACCCTGAGATGTTTTTTTCTTTCAGGCTGCACAGTAAATCCGATAACCACAATAGAATCAATGAAAGACCACAGCCATCAGGGCTGACAGCCAGTGTGCAAAAGACAACAAACTACAAACGCGAAAAGAAAAAAATAAGAATAAGTAAGCAATGAAGAGTCCTTAAAAGTAAGTCCTTAGGTTGTGGGAACAGTTCAGTGATGGGTCAAATGGAGCTGAGTGAAGTTCAGGAGGTGTTAATAACTGTTTCTGAACCTGGTGGTGTGAGTCCTGAGGCTGCTGTACCTTCTTCCTGATGACAGCAGGGAGAAGAGAGCATGACCTGGGTGGTGTAGGTCCCTATTGATGGATGCTGCTTTCCTGTGACAACACTTTGTACAGATGTGTTCAGAAGTGAGGAGGGTTTTACCTGTGATGGTCTGGGCTCTCTCCACTGCTGTTTGTAGGATTTTCCATTTAAGGGTATTGGTGTTTCCACACCAGGCTGTGATGCAGCCAGTCAATATACTCCCCACTTCATATCTACAGAAGTTTGTCAATGTTTTAAATGTCATGCTGTATCTTCACAAACTCCTAAGGAAGTAGAGGTGCTGCTGTGCTTTCTTCCTAATTGCACTTTCTGGATCCAGAGCAGATCCTCTGAAGTAATAACACCGAGGAACTTATCTTTGCTGACTCTCTCCACCTCTGATCCCCCGATGAGGACTGGCTCCTAGACCTCCAGCCTCCTCCTCCTGAGTCAATAATCAGCTCCTTAGTCTTGCTGACATTGAGTAAGAAGTTGCTGTTGTCTCTGCGTTCAGCTAGGTTTTCAGTCTCCCTCCTATATGCTGGTCTGTCATCACTTTTCGATTCTGCCAACGATAGTGGTGCTGTCAGCAAGCGTAAGTATGACATTGGAGCTGTGCTTAGCCTCACAGTGGTAAGTGTAAAGCGAGTAGAGCAGGGGGCTAAGCACACAGCTTTGTGGTGCATCTGTGCTGGTGGAGATGGTGGAGGAGCTGTTGTTCCCAAGAGGACTTCTGGTGGAGCCATAATTGATAAAATACATAATTTTTTAGATCAAAGATCTGGCGTGAAGGTGTTGGTGTTAGAGATATTCAGGACAAAACCAGGCTCTACTATGTCCATACTGGCTATCATACACGTCTCCTCAAGTGCTCTGTAATCTTGGATGTTCAGCTGTTCATATTTGATCCTTTAACCTTGTGTAAGTTTTCACCCTGGCTGTGTTTTTCAAGTTCTAGCCACACTCTTGAGTGAGATTATACTGCTTCAGATCATCTCAAAACCACCGTTCCATAATCTTTACCCTATTCTCTCTACAATCCTACACCTATTAGAGTGACAGGTTGGGTTCAAGGGGCTGAATAATCTTTTCCTTTTTCTGTGTCCTGCTTGAGGGAAAAGGATGAGAAGGAAACTGTTTTCTAAGGAAAGAAAATATCTTTCCTATGAGTAATAGGGCGTTTTGTGAATGAGATGTTCCAGGAACCATCTAATCACCAACACATGCACTAGATTTACGTGCTTCCAGTCACAATCCAAATAACCGTGTCAGTGCCTCAAACATTCAGTGAACTGCTGTTGAATCTGAAGGTTTGTTAGTTTGTTTACATCCCTATATTTTGTAAAAGAAGTCATCTCTATATTTTATATTATGAAAAAGAAAAGTTTGTTGTCTTTTCCACATTGGTTGTTTCTTGGTCTTTGTGTCTAGTTCTTCATTGATTCTATTGTGTTTCTTTGTAAATGCCCACAAGAAAATGAATGTCAGAGTAGTGTATGTATTTTGCTATAAATTTACTTTGACCTATGTTTACAGACCAGTGGAAAGACGTGAAAGAGGTGGTGATTTGCCCATTTGTTTCAAACTGACCAATGATATTAAAAGCCTAGAATACAGATTTACAAAGGCAATTAGGTGGAATTTGAAGCACTCGTCAATATGTCAGTTTCACATCTCCTTTTCCCACTGATGGTGAGCAGGGTCTGGGCATTACACACCACTGACCTGATAGTTTATCTTTTCAAGAAACAATCCTGAAGGCTTGCATTTCCATCTTAACTTTAATAAGTCCAAGATATTCCAACCTCACCGTTTAACCATGAAGTTCTTCCAAAGTGCAGTCACTCCATTGAGTCCAGTTGGCTCAACAAAGTTACAACTGCAACATGTGTATAACAGCAATATATATTTTTAACCATCTGAGTAGTCTCCAGCCCCTTGGTATGAACATTGAATTCTCCAACTTCCGGTAATTCCCTCCCTCTCCCTTCCACCATCCCACTTTCATTCTGCCTCCTCTTCTAACTGCCTATCACCTCTCTCATGATTCTGTCGTCTTCTACTACCCATAGAGCTTTCCCTTTACATTCCTTCTTCACCTCTCCTGCCTATCCCCTCTCTGCTTCCCCTCCCCCACCCCTTGATCTTTCCTCTGATTGGTTTTTCACCTGGCACCTTCCCCCTCCCCCCCACCTTCTTTATAGGGCCCCTGCCCCCTCCTTCTTCAGTCCTGATGAAGGGTCTCGGCCCGAAACGTTGACTGCTCCTTTCAACGGATGCTGCCCGACCTGCTGAGTTCATCCAGCTTGCTTGTACGTGTTGATTTGACCACAGCATCTGTACTTCGTGTTTATATTTTTAACTGTTGTTGGTTCAGAGACCATAACACATGGGAGCAAATTCTTTGAGTCTGCTCTGCCATTCATTCATGGCTGATTTATTAACCCTCTCAACACCATTCTCCTGTCTTCTCCCCATATCCTTTCTCCTGCTTACTAGCTTTAAATACACACTATGACTTGGTCTCCTCAGCTGTCTGTGGCAATGAATTTTGCAGATTCGCCACTTTCTGGCGAAAGATCAAGTAGCTAACATCAGGGATCATCCAATACTGTCGGCCCTCCTTAACCCAAGTTCCCCATGTGCGAATTCAACCAACCGCGAATCGAGAAAACCCGGAAATGCTCTTCCAGCACTTGTTGTTTGCGCATCTACAGACCTTTTTTCTTGTCATTATTCCCTAAACGATGCAGTATAACAACTATTTTACATAGCATTTACATTATATTAGGTATTATAAGTAATCTAGAGATGATTTAAAGTATACGGGAGGATGTGTGTGGGTTTTCGTGGATCAGGATCGAAAAAATTCAGAAGTTCTCTTACTAAGTAAGTCGGAACAGGGACATCTGTTATTATTTAGCATCAGTTAGTCAAACGTTTTTCTTAGTATATAGTATATATTTTACCTTTCTATGCATATAAAACACCTAAGAACGTATGTTTCAGTGCCGGGCTCGGGAGCCAGTGACAGACCGCTTTCGAGTGCGCTCTCCTTCCGTGCCTGGTTGACGTGGAAGATCAAAAACCCAAAACCCCAAAATCCAATAATTAAACCACTGTGTTGCTTAGTAATAATTGTAGCTTTCATCGCAACAGGGCCTTTCTCACTTTATCCTTTAAAATTGTTCCGATCGTTGACCGACTGTAGCCTAACGCTTTTCCAATGACCGATGGCATTTCACCTCTTTCTGATCGCTTTATTATTTCCACTTAATTTTCAATCGTGATCGTGATTATTTTCATGAACACAGTCTGTTTCAAAGTACGTGTCAAATAAAGCTAATCTTTAATCTTTAAATCATTATCCTCTTATGATCTAAAAGTTGCTTGTGATGTTGTAGCAGTCCCTCAAACCTGCCCCAGTTCCAATTTGATTCTTCTCTTTGAGGAGTGGGGCTTCTGATTCCGAGAGTGCCTGCAGCTGAGCCGAAGCAAATATTGTTCTTAGCAGAGATCATATACTTGGCTAATCTTTCAAGTTGTGTGCTTTTGGAATTGGAGCTGACATCTGCAGAGTGAAAAGTAATGGTTTACAGAACAGTGCTTAAAGTAGCATAATGTGGTTTGAATGGAAGTTTGAGAAATGTTGTTCTTTGATTTTATTAAGGATATTTTTTAAGAAAACATTGCCGTTGAGTTCTCTTGACAATTAATCACTCACTATCTGTGGGTGTGGTTGGCCAGGCTGACACATTTATTGTCCATCCTTAATTGTCTGTGCAGTGAGGGTGCAGTTGTGGGGTTGCACAAGGAGGGAAGGAGGTATAGGAGCCTCAGATCCCTCACCACAGTTAGTACCCCTCAACCATCAGGCACCTGAACGAGAAGGGATAATTTCACTCATCTCAACTCTGAACTGATTCCACAACTATAAGACTCAATATAACTCTTGTTCCCAGTATTATTTATTATTATTACTATTTGCAGATATAACCATATTACAATTACAGCAGGAAACAGGCCATCTCGGCCCTTCTAGTCTGTGCCGAACGCTTACTCTCACCTAGTCCCACTGACCTGCACTCAGCCCATAACCCTCCATTCCTTTCCTGTCCATATACCTATCCAGTTTTTTTAAAATGACAATATCGAACCTGTTTCTACCACTTCTACTGGAAGCTTGTTCCACACAGCTACCACTCTCTTAAGTAAAGAAGTTCCCCCTCGTGTTACCCCTAAACTTTTGCCCCTTAACTCTCAACTCATGTCCTCTTGTTTGAATCTCCCCTACTCTCAATGGAAAAAGCCTATCCATGTCAACTCTATCCCCGTCATAATTATAAATATCTCTATCAAATCCCCCCTCAACCTTCTACGCTGCTAAGAATAAAGACCTAACTTGTTCAACCTTTCCCTGTAACTTAGGTGCTGAAACCTAGGTAACATTCTAGTAAATCTCCTCTGTACTCTGTTTTGGTGACACCTTTCCTATAATTCAGTGACAAGAACTGTACGCAATAATGACATACTGTCATCTTTTGTATACTGATTGTAGGTTTTCATTGATTCTATAGTATATCTTGTTTCTATTGTGAATGCCTGTAAGAAAATTAAAACATGTACATTCTTTGATAAAAGATTTATTTTGTACTTTGTGACCCATACTAAATTATTAAAGTCATAACCTGTGAGATTCAGAATCAATTTTATTATCACTGACATATGCCATGGTATTTGTTGCTTTGCGACAGCAATACAGTAAAAAATATTGAGGCACAATTAAACCAAAAATAAACCTGTAGAGCAAATAGTGTTCATGAGGCCATGGTCTGTTCAGAAATTTGATGGCAGAGGAGAAGACGTGGGTCCCTGATGGTAGTAATGAGAAAAGGGTGCTACCTAGATGGTGAGGGTCTGTAATGATGGATGTCATCTTTTGAATATGTCATTGACGTTGGGGAGACCAGTGGAGCTGGCTGAGTTTATAATCCTCTGAAACGCAAGAATACAAGAAAGAAGAGCTTCAATTGGCCCATTGGCCCTCGAGACCGCTGGATCCATTTAATAAGACCATGGTTTGGTTATCCTTGCCCTCAGTACAACTTCCTCATTTTTTCCCCCGTGCCCCTTGGCTCCCTTGCAATTCAAAGTTCCCTTGACAACTTTCAGTGGTTCAGTGTGTATCACCAGGCTCGAGGATGGCTTCGATCCCTCTGATTGGATTCTTGAGTGGCCACTTTATTAGGTTCACCTGTATATTACTTATAAATGCAAATGTCTAGCCAGCAACCCAATGCATTAGCTGTTGCTCAGAATGAGGAAGAAATGTGATCTAAGTGATTTTGACCATAGAACAGTTGTTGATGTCAGACAGGGTGGTTTGAGTATCTCAGAAACTGCTGATCTCCTGGGCTTTTCATGCACAACAGTCTCTAGAGTTGACAGAGCGGGACGTGATAAACAAAAAACATCCAGTGAGTGGCAGTTCTGTGGGTGAAAACGCCTTGTTAATGAGTGAGGTCAGGGGAGAATGGCCAGACTGGTTCAAGTATTAGAACAGTGGTGTGTAGAAGAGCACCTCTGAATGCACAGCCGGTTGAACCAGGTAGACAAAGTACCTATGAGATGTACGCTGACTGAAGACCATGTAATAAAGTGGCCGCTGAGTGTGTATCTCTTAGGCACTTTGTCTACCTGCACTGCACTCTCTCCGTTATCTAATCGAGAAAATAGTTGGGATTCCTTTTGTTTATTTGCCAGCTGCAATTGAGGAAGGGCATTAAATGCTGGCCTTAGCAACATTCAAAGTAAATTCATTATCAAAGTACACATACATTACTATATACTACCCTGAGGTTCATTTTCTTGCGACTTTTCACAGTATATATAACAAACACAATAGAATCAATGCAAAATTGCACACTAGCAAAGATGGACAAACAACCAATGTGTAAAGGACAACATTGTACAAATATAAAATGTAAAACAAAATAATAATAGTTAATAATTAGTTTTGTAAACAGGAGCCTTGAAAGCGAGTCCATAGGTTGTGACATCAGTCTGGTGATAGGACAGCTGAAGTTATTCACTCTGGTTCAAGAGCCTGATGGCTGGAAAATAACTGCTTCTGAACCTGGTGGTGTGGGACATAATGCTTCCGTACTTTCTGATGGCAGCAGTGAGAGAGAGCATGGTCTGGATGGTGGGGGTGGTCCTTGATAATGGAGGCTGCTCTCCTGTGACAGTGCTCCTTGTAGATGTGCTCGGTGCTGGGGATGGCTTTAGCAGTGATGGACTGGGCTAGGTCCACTGCCTTTTGCAGGCATTGGTGTTTGTGTATCCAGCCGTGATGCGGTCATCCCGTCAATATACTGTCCACCACACACCTGTAGCGGTTTGTCAAGGTTTTAGATCATCTGTGCTGCAGATATGAATGTAGGCTGTCTCGTTGAAAGTGCAGTTGGATTGCCAGAAGGAATCGCATCCAGCTCCATTTTCCTCTTCCACGTTTGGTAGCACTTGCTTTGCAATGCTTTTGCAATTAAACTTCAAAATTAAGCTTATTCGGGGTTGACAGAAAACAAGACCAGCTTGATTTTCTCAGTTTCTTAATTTATTGAGCACCCTCTGATATGAAGTCAGCTTCAAATGGTATTTGTCTGGAAGAGCCCTTTTCCTCCCGTTTGCCTGTGTTAAGTTCATTGAAGAGTGATAATGGTTGTGGCATAAGGCAGGAATGTTAAACGACCTGTTATCTTGACTGATCCTGGACATTGCTGTTGCCTGCTGCATACCAAAGCTCTTGTATCATCTCTGCCTGTTGGATTTCGTTCTTCAGGGAGGTCATCAGCATGAAGAACGCTCGTGGTGGACGATTCGTTCTTCAAAAATGAAAGCCAGTACTTTATGAAGTGTTGTGTGAGTGATGAATTAACTGAATTCTGTACTTTTGTGTAATTAATTTAGAGGCAGCATATGTTCAAGGGAGTTAAAGTAATGAATTGGAATCAGGTTTAATATCACTGGCATGTGTTGTGAAATTTATTAATTTTGTGGCAGCAGTACAATGCAAGACATAATAATAGAGAAAAAAAATGCTGAATTACAGTATGAATACATATATATTAAATAGTTAAATTCAGTAAGTAGTGCAAAAACAGAAATAAAAGCAGCAGTGAGTTACTGTTCATGGGTTCAGTGTCCATTCAGAACTCTGATGGCAGAGGGGAAGAAACTGTTCCTGATTCACTGTGTGTGCCTTCAGGATTCTATACCTCCTTCCTGATGGTAACAGTGAGAAGAGGGCACGTCCTGATGGGCCTCCTTTATGATGGGTGCAGCCTCCTTGAAGATGTCCTGGATAATACAGATGGTGATGAGAGGGCATACTGGAGATGGAGATATACCAGCTTGTTGAGTGGTGTCACAGCGACAACCTTGCACTCAACATCAGTAAGATCAAAGAACTGAATGTGGAAGGAACACACAACAGTACTTGTAGAGAGATCAGAAGTGGAAAGAGAGAGCAATTTCAAGTTCTTGGGTGTCATTACCAATGCAGCAGTAAAGAAGGCAAAGTGGCAGCTTGAGTATGGATCTGTGGGATGTAGGTCTGTTAGAATGCTTACCTTCTAATACAGTGGATTCCGGTCAGTTGGGCCATCGGTTAATCGAGGCAGCCACTTATTTGGAACAGCTCTTAAAGAACAAAATCTAATCGAGAAGATAGCCGGGTTCCTTTTGTTTATTTGGGACACTGAACTGCTTAATTGGGACAGGAGACTGTTGCTGAGCATTTTCTAACTAGTGTCAGTCACGTGCACTTGTTGCTGTTAGATACCACACCATGCTTTGAGTGAGCAATTTTTTAACGGTGTCAGTTGTGTGTTTATGTTTTAAAAAAAGCTAACAAACGTGTAGTGCGGTAGTTGGTGAGTAATAAGCAGTAAGACAATTCAGAATTGTTTTGTTCACCGTGGTTTCAAGCGTTCAGGTTTGGAGATGTCAGAAGTGGCTGGGAGGGAAAAGTTTTAGCAACTACGAAGGATTTGAAAATATCAACAATTGTCTTGAATGTTACAATGAAAATAAAGATTTTGAGGATGCATCTTTGAAAGCGTGTATGAAAGCAGTCTCTGTATCTGCACTTGGAGTCTTCATTGATTTTGTTCATTGACAGTCAATCAAAAGAACACAGCAACACACACTGAATGAATTCCTCTTGACAACTATTAAGAACTAATACAGTTTTATAGAAATGGTAGTGTTCTAATTTGGTCTGTGTTTCATTTAAGTACATAATTTGTTTCTCAATTTGTCTCTTTTATACATTTTAACTATTTCCATGAAACTTTGGCTAATTGGGGCAGCTGTTTAATTGGGCCAAAACGTACTGGTCCTGATGTGTCCCAATTAACTGGAATCCATTTTATTTTTTTCCAGCTATTAAATATAGGAGCAGGTTTCCAAGAAAGCGAGCCAAAGGCTAGAAGCAAGCAGCAGTTCAGGCAGCATCTGTGGAAACAGGAAAAAGGATTACAATCAGGTTGGAGATACTTCAGCAGAACAGGAAAATAAAGAAAATGATTTTGTTTTGTGTATCCAAGAGGCCGAGAAGGGGGTGGATGGGGCAAAGGGAATGTCACCGATAGGATGAGCCACATTGCCAAAGATGGTAAGCTTTAATTGAGGGCATCTGTTTGATAGGTTAAGGGGCAGTTATGGAGAGAGAATATGTTCATGTTAGTTGAAAGTTTGAGAGCACAAAGACATGTAAGAGTTGTGAAACTGAGGGCTACAGGAGGTACCCAGCAGGTCAGACTGTGTTAATGGAGGGAGGGAGAACTGAAGCCACAATAGATGACATAGCTCATTCTGTGAGTTGCACAAAATTGTGAAATGTGATCGGAACCAGGTTTATTATTACTGATGTATGTTGTGATTTTTTTTTGTTTTGTGGAAGTAGTACAGTGCAAGCCATAAAAATGATTATAATTAGAATAAAAAATAAAATAAATGAGTAATAGTGAGATGTTCATTGTCCATCCAGAGATCTGATGGTGGAGTGGAGGAAGCTGTACCTAAAGTATCGATTGTTCAACCTCGGACTCTCATACCACCACTGGGATGGTTGTAATGAGAAAAGGGCATGTCCCAGATGGTCTGAGTCCTTAACGATGGACGTTGCTGCCTTGATACACTGTATTTTGAGGAAGTCTCCTTCGGGAAGGAATGTGCCCATCTTGGAGCTGGCTGAGTTTACAACTCTGCAGCCTCTTGCGACCCGGTGCATTCCACACCGGACAGTGATGCAACCAGATTGCTGTCCGCCGGACATCAGAAGTCTTTAGTGTCATGATTGAGGCTCTAGTGGAATATAGGTGCTGGCACGCTGCCGCCTTGATCACATTAACATGTTACGCCCAGTATAGATCCTCTGAGATATCGACACCCAGAAATTTGTATCAAGAAAGCTGCAAACTGATTGGGTAGAAAATGAGATGTTGTGCCTCAGGCTTGTGTGGTAACAGTGCAGGAGGCTCCAGACAGACAGGTCAGAATGGGGGTGGAGGTGGGATCTGGGAACTCTGAATTGCCCTACTTGCACTGGATGTATTAGGGTTCAGCCACCAGGTTTGAGATGAAATATGAGGTGTTGCTCCTCCTACCTCAGTATGGTCTCATCGTGGCCATGGACAGAGATATCACAATGAGATACTCTGATATGGTGCTTGAGGAAGCGGTCTGTCTTTTTGATAACCCTTATGTTTAAATCTAACATTTAGGAAATAGTGGAAGGAGTGAAGGACAGAGTACAGGGTTTTGTGAAGCCCCACTGGTGACAGTCGTTCAGCTGCAAAAGCCCGGTCAATTAATATCCCATGACCCCTGCCGTCAGCTCGGTCTGCATTCAATTCGACACACCTATGGGTTTAACTCTTCAGCCAGCCTGCTGTGTGGGACCTTGTTACAAGTATTGCTGTTGACCCTCCTCCTTACTTCATCAGAACATTACTCAGATGTGTCTTTGCCTCAGCCATTCTATTCTGATGATCTTTCATTAACCCATGCTTTGCTTTTCAATCCTTGTCCAGTTCTGATATAACAGCATGACTCTCGCTCTGGATTTTCCTGGCGTTCATCTTGATTTCAGCATTCCAGCAACTGCTTGTGTGTCTTACAATTCTGGCATTCTCTCTCAGCTTCAGAGAAATAGTAGTCATTACCCTCTATCTGATCAGCTCCGTTTCTGTTGGTTTCCTTACAATCAGGCATACTGGTTCTCTGCTTCCCAGCCTTTGGGCTTCTCTGCAATTTGAACGTACATGACCTCTGGAGTATGTGTAGCGTTTGTTGTGTCTGTGCACAACTACATATCAATTAAATAAAAGCGCACATGGGAGATGGCTTTAACTGGTGTATTTACATTGCAGTGAGAGAGAACAATGTGCATGCATAGACAACAGGTCAATTTGTTGTGCTAAGGGGGGGGGGTCATTGCTCTAAAAGAAATAAATTCATACATTACACTTTCTTCCCCTTAGATTAATGCACCTCACAACTGTATATGTACAAAGCATTCAATTTCCTTTTCGCAAACCCATATTCCAAATAAACATGCTTTCACAATAACAGTCCATAACTAACTTCGCAGTTCTAAGGATTCAGTCTTTTGGGTGGTGCTCTGTTTCTTTCAGGGTAGCGCCTCTGGACCTCTGGAGTGGCTTCAGGTCTGGTAGGCGTCTTATCTAAGACAATGTTGTCAGTTTCCAGTGTCGCGTTGCTGTCAGTGACATCATCACTGTGAGTGATGTCCAGTGACTGTAATGTGTCCATCTTGTTGGATGCAGTTGACTCAGTGTTTTTCAGTTGAGAATCCTGTAGCTGTAGCTGGCCCAAATGATGTCTCCATGTCTGATCTCCACCATCCACTGTGTATATCAGTGATCTAGTGCTTATAGTTATCCTACTGGGTGTCCATTTGTCTCTTCAGTAATCATGCGTTAGGATTTCCTGTCCAATCTCAAAGCCCATTGCTGCTTCACTTGGCAACCGGCCGAACTGTTTATTCTGTACTTCCCTCCGGAGGTCTATGCAAGATCTCAGATTCCTGCTCATGAACAGCTTTGCAGGTGTTTAATTTGTCGGCACATTAACAGAGGTCTGATACATAAAAGGGAAGCTGTCCACCTTGTGCTGTAGAGAAATGTCCTTCTTGTCCATAGCTTTAAAGGACCTCTTGAAGGTTTGGATCAACCTTTCAGCTATCCAAATTGTTGCTGGGTGGTGAGGAGATGACTTAAAATGTCTGATGCCATTTTTCCTCATGAACAGTTGGAATTCCTCTGACGTGTATTGTGGTCCATTGCCACTCACGGACTTTTCTGGTAAGCAATTTCTGGTGAAAATTGTCCTCCGAGCAGAGACAGTCTTTGTTGTGGTGGTTGACTTCATTTGTATAACCTCCAGACCCTTCGAATGAGCATCCACAGCAATCAGAAATGTGGAGTCCATGAGTGACCCAGCAAGGTCAATATGTACTCTTTGCTGTGGTGACAATGTGTGTATCAGTGCCTGAGGGGGTGCATTTTGGCATCCCAAACAGCTTTTGGCAAAGTCTTCGATCTGTTTATCTATTCCTGGTCACCGCATGTAGTTACGGGCGAGTCTCTTCATCTTGACTGTACCCAGGTGTCCTTCATTCAGATTCTCTAACAGTCTGGTGCGCAGTTCAGAGGGAACCACAACACAAGAGCCACACATCAGTGTTCTTTGACAGACTGACAGTAGGTCTCGTCTCGCTGAGAACTCTGGAAATGTAGGTTTACCACGAGCTGGCCACCCTTGTCTAGTGATTTCACAAACTTCTGATAATGTCGGGTCATTCCTTGTTTCCCTTTGTATTTCGGAATTTGTTACTGGCTGCTGGGTCACGATGTGAAGACTTTTCTTCAGTTGCCAATAGTGGAAGACATGACAAGCCATCAGTGTTGCTGTGTTGTTTGGTACCCTTGAACTCTATGTCGTAAGAGTGGGCTCCTAGGAACAGTGCCCAAAGTTGTAACCGGGTAGCAGCATCACTGGGATTCCCTTCCTGGGATTGAAAATGAGCCCAAGGGGCTGGTGATCTGTCACTAACATAAGCTTTTGTCCGTAGAGGTAGTGGTGGAACTTCTTTATTCCCCATACGAGACTAAGGAGCTCTCAGTCGATCTGTGCATAGTTGCATTCTGTGCTCATCAGTGATCTTGAAACCAATGCAATCAGACTTTCAGAACTACCTTTCATAATGTGTGACAAATGGCTCCAATGTCATAAGGGGACGCATCGCATGCCAGTCTGATGGGCAGAGATGGGTCATAATGGATGAGCAGTTAATCAGATGTTATTAGTCTCTTTGTTTCCTTGAATGCTCTTTCACATCTCTGACCATTCCCACTTAGCTCCTGTCTGTAACAGTGTATTTAATGGGTGCAGCACTGTAACAATGTTTGGGAGAAACCGGTGGGAGTAGTTTACAAGGCCCTAGTATGACTTCAGTTGTGACACATTTTCTGGTTTGGGTGCCCGTAGCACTGCTTCATTCTTCTCTTGTGTATTATGTAAGCCATGCTTGTCAATGACATGTTCACAATGTGAGATTTCATTGTAGAAATAATCAAGTTTTTCTCTCTATGCGTGCAGACCGTACTCACTCATCCTGGTAAGCACTTTACCAAGGTTCTGGAGGTGCTCTTCATTATTCTTGCTGGTCACGATGATGTCATCAAGGTAGTATTGTGTTCCTGGGATATCCTGGAGCATTTGGTCTATTGCTCTTTGCCAAATTGCTGGAGCTGATGTGATGCCAAAGACAAGACAGTTACACTGGAACAGTCCCTTGTGAGTGTTGAATGTGAGGAACTGCCTGCTTGACTCCTCAATCTCCGTTTGCAGATAGGTTTGTGACAAGTCAGTGTTTGAAAGCCTCACCCTGCCTGTCAAAGATGCAAAAATGTCTTCTATTCATGGCAGGGGATACGGTACAGTGCACAGCACCGGGTGGATGCTCACTTTGAAATCCCCACATATGCAAACAGCTCTGACTTTCCTTTCTTGATCAGCTGGACAATGGGCGTGGCCCAATTGCTCCACTCAACCTTGGAGAGAATGCTAGACGTCCCCCAGTTCTGAAGTTCAGCATCTACACGCTTTTTGGAATCTTGGTGTTGCTGATTCATCCAGTTCAATTCCGGCCTTTGTGCCTTTGAATATACCAGTATGCATCTCAGACTCCTTTCCATTAGCATTAAGCAGCTGTGCCAGTTTCTGGTCAGTGCCATTGCCTGTTGATGCCACACTGAGAGCTTTGATTGAGTGCCAGTCTAGTTGGATTTTTCTCAAACATTCACATTTGAAAAGTGCAGGCCCTCCATTTGTCAGTACATAAAGCTCGAACTGTTGTGTTTGGTTTCCATACGTCACATTTACTTTCAGTTTACCTTTGGGCGACACTTTTTCGCCTGCGTAAGTCTTTTGCATCACTGAGGTTTTCTATAATGGTATCTTAGAAAATGGTCTGTTGTAGTCAGACTCTGGAATTATGGACAAACTGACCCTGTATCCAGTTCCAAGAGTGAACAGAATGGGCTCAACCCTAGTCTCCGGTCCCAACACCTTGTCTTTTCAGTCTATCTAGGCCAGAGTTTATATCGTCCAAACACTGGGTCTCCCCTCACACAAGGACCCGGGCACCGCTGCAGTGATATGCTCTGGGCCTGTAACCCACTGCCCAGCCCTTTCCAAATTGGCTTGGTGCTAAGATACATCCAGCCTTGCTCCTGGTTTAGGTGGACGGGCTATGAAACTCCTCCGCACCGACTCCTCTCCGATTCATGTGCTCCAACCCCATCTTCGACGATGTCTCCATCTTGATCATGCCTCGACCTCACTTCTCCTGGGACGTGCTAAGCTCCGACTTCACATTGCACCCACGTGGCTCAACCCTGGAGTCAGCCCCACCCTCGCTGGCCTCTTCATTGTTTGCAGTGATAGTTCACCACGACTTACCACAGAAAAAGTGTTGTCAATTACTCGTATTTCTTGTCATTGACCACCAGTAAGCTGTCACTCAACTTCAGTAACAGTAGACGAAAAAACCCACTTTAACCAGCTTTTCTAAACAGCTGCTTGATCCAGCAATTAGTATGGTAAAGTGAACTCATTTTGAAAAGGACTGATGATGCTTTTAGTTTGTGTTTTTGTTTGGGCAGCGACTCTATATTCTTGTTGTAAACTACCCCAAACTTATTCAATATTTTGCTGCTTTGTGACAGAGCTTCAGAGTCCTTGCCAGAGTTCTTTGTCTTCCATCCCACCCTCCAATACCGTTATCACTGCAAACATCTTCCTCAAAGTGTCATTTATTATCGGAGTATACAATGAGAAATTCTTCTCCAGGTCGTCATGAAACCACGAAAGAGAAGAAAGGCAGCACAATCATCAACCCCCAAATCCTCCTCCCCACCCAAAAACAGCACAATCATCAACCCCCAAATCCTCCTCCCTACACAAAAACAGCACAATCATCAACCCCCAAATCCTCCTCCCCACACAAAAACAGCACAATCATCAACCCCCAAATCCTCCTCCCCACACAAAAACAGCACAATCATCAACCCCCAAATCCTCCTCCCCACACAAAAACAGCACAATCATCAACCCCCAAATCCTCCTCCCTACACAAAAACAGCACAATCATCAACCCCCAAATCCTCCTCCCCACACAAAAACAGCACAATCATCAACCCCCAAATCCCCCTCCCCACACAAAAACAGCACAATCATCAACCCCCAAATCCTCCTCCCCACACAAAAACAGCACAATCATCAACCCCCAAATCCCCCTCCCCACACAAAAACAGCACAATCATCAACCCCCAAATCCCCCTCCCCACACAAAAACAGCACAATCATCAACCCCCAAATCCTCCTCCCCGCACAAAAACAGCACAATCATCAACCCCCAAATCCCCCTCCCCGCACAAAAACAGCACAATCATCAACCACCAAATCCCCCTCCCCGCACAAAAACAGCACAATCATCAACCCCCAAATCCTCCTCCCCACACAAAAACAGCACAATCATCAACCCCCAAATCCCCCTCCCCACACAAAAACAGCACAATCATCAACCACCAAATCCCCCTCCCTGCACAAAAACAGCAGAATCATCAACCCCCAAATCCTCCTCCCCGCACAAAAACAGCACAATCATCAACCCCCCAAATCCTCCTCCCCGCACAAAAACAGCAGAATCATCAATCCCCAAATCCTCCTCCCCGCACAAAAACAGCACAATCATCAATCCCCAAATCCCCCTCCCCGCACAAAAACAGCACAATCATCAATCCCCAAATCCTCCTCCCCGCACAAAAACAGCACAATCATCAATCCCCAAATCCTCCTCCCCGCACAAAAACAGCACAATCATCAATCCCCAAATCCTCCTCCCCGCACAAAAACAGCAGAATCATCAACCCCCAAATCCCCCTCCCCGCACAAAAACAGCACAATCATCAACCACCAAATCCCCCTCCCCGCACAAAAACAGCACAATCATCAACCCCCAAATCCTCCTCCCCACACAAAAACAGCACAATCATCAACCCCCAAATCCCCCTCCCCACACAAAAACAGCACAATCATCAACCACCAAATCCCCCTCCCTGCACAAAAACAGCAGAATCATCAACCCCCAAATCCTCCTCCCCGCACAAAAACAGCACAATCATCAACCCCCCAAATCCTCCTCCCCGCACAAAAACAGCAGAATCATCAATCCCCAAATCCTCCTCCCCGCACAAAAACAGCACAATCATCAATCCCCAAATCCCCCTCCCCGCACAAAAACAGCACAATCATCAATCCCCAAATCCTCCTCCCCGCACAAAAACAGCACAATCATCAATCCCCAAATCCTCCTCCCCGCACAAAAACAGCAGAATCATCAACCCCCAAATCCTCCT
This sequence comes from Hypanus sabinus, assembly GCF_030144855.1. Classification (NCBI taxonomy): domain Eukaryota; kingdom Metazoa; phylum Chordata; class Chondrichthyes; order Myliobatiformes; family Dasyatidae; genus Hypanus; species Hypanus sabinus. The sequence goes on along the minus strand of NC_082710.1, from coordinate 110,692,051 downwards.
CCCCGCACAAAAACAGCACAATCATCAACCCCCCAAATCCTCCTCCCCGCACAAAAACAGCAGAATCATCAATCCCCAAATCCTCCTCCCCGCACAAAAACAGCACAATCATCAATCCCCAAATCCCCCTCCCTGCACAAAAACAGCACAATCATCAATCCCAAAATCCTCCTCCCCGCACAAAAACAGCACAATCATCAATCCCCAAAACCTCCTCCCCGCACAAAAACAGCAGAATCATCAATCCCCAAATCCTCCTCCCCGCACAAAAACAGCACAATCATCAATCCCCAAATCCCCCTCCCCGCACAAAAACAGCAGAATCATCAAACCCCAAATCCTCCTCCCCACACAAAAACAGCACAATCATCAACCCCCAAATCCTCCTCCCCGCACAAAAACAGCACAATCATCAACCCCCAAATCCTCCTCCCCGCACAAAAACAGCAGAATCATCAATCCCCAAATCCTCCTCCCCGCACAAAAACAGCACAATCATCAATCCCCAAATCCCCCTCCCTGCACAAAAACAGCAGAATCCTCAATCCCCAAATCCTCCTCCCCGCACAAAAACAGCACAATCATCAACCCCCAAATCCTCCTCCCCGCACAAAAACAGCACAATCATCAACCCCCAAATCCTCCTCCCCGCACAAAGACAGCAGAATCATCAATCCCCAAATCCTACTCCCCGCACAAAAACAGCAGAATCATCAATCCCCAAATCCCCCTCCCCGCACAAAGACAGCACAATCATCAACCCCCAAATCATCCTCCCCGCACAAAAACAGCAGAATCCTCAACCCCCAAATCCTCCTCCCCGCACAAAAACAGCAGAATCATCAACCCCCAAATCCTCCTCCCCGCACAAAAACAGCACAATCATCAATCCCCAAATCCCCCTCCCCGCACAAAAACAGCACAATCATCAATCCCCAAATCCTCCTCCCCGCACAAAAACAGCACAATCATCAATCCCCAAATCCTCCTCCCCGCACAAAAACAGCACAATCATCAATCCCCAAATCCTCCTCCCCGCACAAAAACAGCAGAATCATCAACCCCCAAATCCCCCTCCCCGCACAAAAACAGCACAATCATCAACCACCAAATCCCCCTCCCCGCACAAAAACAGCACAATCATCAACCCCCAAATCCTCCTCCCCACACAAAAACAGCACAATCATCAACCCCCAAATCCCCCTCCCCACACAAAAACAGCACAATCATCAACCACCAAATCCCCCTCCCTGCACAAAAACAGCAGAATCATCAACCCCCAAATCCTCCTCCCCGCACAAAAACAGCACAATCATCAACCCCCCAAATCCTCCTCCCCGCACAAAAACAGCAGAATCATCAATCCCCAAATCCTCCTCCCCGCACAAAAACAGCACAATCATCAATCCCCAAATCCCCCTCCCCGCACAAAAACAGCACAATCATCAATCCCCAAATCCTCCTCCCCGCACAAAAACAGCACAATCATCAATCCCCAAATCCTCCTCCCCGCACAAAAACAGCAGAATCATCAACCCCCAAATCCTCCTCCCCGCACAAAAACAGCACAATCATCAACCCCCCAAATCCTCCTCCCCGCACAAAAACAGCAGAATCATCAATCCCCAAATCCTCCTCCCCGCACAAAAACAGCACAATCATCAATCCCCAAATCCCCCTCCCTGCACAAAAACAGCACAATCATCAATCCCAAAATCCTCCTCCCCGCACAAAAACAGCACAATCATCAATCCCCAAAACCTCCTCCCCGCACAAAAACAGCAGAATCATCAATCCCCAAATCCTCCTCCCCGCACAAAAACAGCACAATCATCAATCCCCAAATCCCCCTCCCCGCACAAAAACAGCAGAATCATCAAACCCCAAATCCTCCTCCCCACACAAAAACAGCACAATCATCAACCCCCAAATCCTCCTCCCCGCACAAAAACAGCACAATCATCAACCCCCAAATCCTCCTCCCCGCACAAAAACAGCAGAATCATCAATCCCCAAATCCTCCTCCCCGCACAAAAACAGCACAATCATCAATCCCCAAATCCCCCTCCCTGCACAAAAACAGCAGAATCCTCAATCCCCAAATCCTCCTCCCCGCACAAAAACAGCACAATCATCAACCCCCAAATCCTCCTCCCCGCACAAAAACAGCACAATCATCAACCCCCAAATCCTCCTCCCCGCACAAAGACAGCAGAATCATCAATCCCCAAATCCTACTCCCCGCACAAAAACAGCAGAATCATCAATCCCCAAATCCCCCTCCCCGCACAAAGACAGCACAATCATCAACCCCCAAATCATCCTCCCCGCACAAAAACAGCAGAATCCTCAACCCCCAAATCCTCCTCCCCGCACAAAAACAGCAGAATCATCAACCCCCAAATCCTCCTCCCCGCACAAAAACAGCACAATCATCAATCCCCAAATCATCCTCCCCGCACAAAAACAGCAGAATCATCAATCCCCAAATCCTCCTCCCCGCACAAAAACAGCAGTATCATTAATCCCCAAATCCCCCTCCCCGCACAAAAACAGCAGAATCATCAACCCCCAAATCCTCCTCCCCGCACAAAAACAGCACAATCATCAATCCTCAAATCATCCTCCCCGCACAAAAACAGCACAATCATCAATCCCCAAATCATCCTCCCCGCACAAAAACAGCACAATCATCAATCCCCAAATCCTCCTCCCCGCACAAAAACAGCAGTATCATTAATCCCCAAATCCCCCTCCCAGCACAAAAACAGCAGAATCATCAACCCCCAAATCCCCCTCCCCACACAAAAACAGCAGAATCATCAACCCCCAAATCCTCCTCCCCGCACAAAAACAGCACAATCATCAATCCCCAAATCATCCTCCCCGCACAAAAACAGCACAATCATCAATCCCCAAATCATCCTCCCCGCACAAAAACAGCACAATTATCAATCCCCAAATCCTCCTCCCCGCACAAAAACAGCAGTATCATTAATCCCCAAATCCCCCTCCCAGCACAAAAACAGCAGAATCATCAACCCCCAAATCCCCCTCCCCGCACAAAAACAGCAGAATCATCAACCCCCAAATCCTCCTCCCCGCACAAAAACAGCACAATCATCAACCCCCAAATCCTCCTCCCCGCACAAAAACAGCAGAATCATCAACCCCCAAATCCTCCTCCCTGCACAAAAACAGCACAATCATCAATCCCCAAATCCTCCTCCCTGCACAAAAACAGCACAATCATCAATCCCCAAATCCTCCTCCCCGCACAAAAACAGCACAATCATCAATCCCCAAAACCTCCTCCCCGCACAAAAACAGCAGAATCATCAATCCCCAAATCCTCCTCCCCGCACAAAAACAGCACAATCATCAATCCCCAAATCCCCCTCCCCGCACAAAAACAGCAGAATCATCAAACCCCAAATCCTCCTCCCCACACAAAAACAGCACAATCATCAACCCCCAAATCCTCCTCCCCGCACAAAAACAGCACAATCATCAACCCCCAAATCCTCCTCCCCGCACAAAAACAGCAGAATCATCAATCCCCAAATCCTCCTCCCCGCACAAAAACAGCACAATCATCAATCCCCAAATCCCCCTCCCTGCACAAAAACAGCAGAATCCTCAATCCCCAAATCCTCCTCCCCGCACAAAAACAGCACAATCATCAACCCCCAAATCCTCCTCCCCGCACAAAAACAGCACAATCATCAACCCCCAAATCCTCCTCCCCGCACAAAGACAGCAGAATCATCAATCCCCAAATCCTACTCCCCGCACAAAAACAGCAGAATCATCAATCCCCAAATCCCCCTCCCCGCACAAAGACAGCACAATCATCAACCCCCAAATCATCCTCCCCGCACAAAAACAGCAGAATCATCAACCCCCAAATCCTCCTCCCCGCACAAAAACAGCAGAATCATCAACCCCCAAATTCTCCTCCCCGCACAAAAACAGCACAATCATCAATCCCCAAATCATCCTCCCCGCACAAAAACAGCAGAATCATCAATCCCCAAATCCTCCTCCCCGCACAAAAACAGCAGTATCATTAATCCCCAAATCCCCCTCCCCGCACAAAAACAGCAGAATCATCAACCCCCAAATCCTCCTCCCCGCACAAAAACAGCACAATCATCAATCCCCAAATCCTCCTCCCCGCACAAAAACAGCAGTATCATTAATCCCCAAATCCCCCTCCCAGCACAAAAACAGCAGAATCATCAACCCCCAAATCCCCCTCCCCACACAAAAACAGCAGAATCATCAACCCCCAAATCCTCCTCCCCGCACAAAAACAGCACAATCATCAATCCCCAAATCATCCTCCCCGCACAAAAACAGCACAATCATCAATCCCCAAATCATCCTCCCCGCACAAAAACAGCACAATTATCAATCCCCAAATCCTCCTCCCCGCACAAAAACAGCAGTATCATTAATCCCCAAATCCCCCTCCCAGCACAAAAACAGCAGAATCATCAACCCCCAAATCCCCCTCCCCGCACAAAAACAGCAGAATCATCAACCCCCAAATCCTCCTCCCCGCACAAAAACAGCACAATCATCAACCCCCAAATCCTCCTCCCCGCACAAAAACAGCAGAATCATCAACCCCCAAATCCTCCTCCCCGCACAAAAACAGCACAATCATCAATCCCCAAATCCTCCTCCCTGCACAAAAACAGCAGAATCATCAATCCCCAAATCCTCCTCCCCACACAAAAACAGAATTGGCACATCAACCTCCAAATTTCTCCTCCCGCCTGGAAAAAAATTAACAAAAATGCACATCAACCCCCAAGTTCCCCCTCCCCGCACAAATAAAACGGAAAAAAAGATCAGGTGAGAAACCCAGAATATAAAAAACTGTAGGATGGGTGGAGTGGTGGGGAAGGGAGGCTATACACCAAGTCCACGTCCAAATTGCGGGAAGCCCAGCAGGCCTTTCTCCCTCCGTAGTAGAGTGATCAAAAGACAGGCACCAGGTGCCTACCCTTGGCACTTGCCTCAATGCTTCAGTCTTCCTTGTCACTTTAATCGGCAAACAATGGAAGCTTTAATTGGTGAAATGGAGTCAAACATCGGCTCGTGCCCCATCCTGCAGACGGTCTGCCTGTGCTCTCCATCTCTGCCTCCTAGAATGCTCTGGGAGGCTGCAGAGTGCTGGAACACAAACGATCTCCAAAGAGTAAATCGCCAGCTCCAACAGTTCCAGAATCACATACAAGACGAGAAGAAGTAAAAGACATAAAAGAAGTGAAATATATGGTTTGACAATCTATCCAGAAGACGTTGACCAGAGGAGTGTTGTACACAGGTGCCATATTGAACAGAAGATGGTCTATCTTGTTATAGCAATGGCTTTTGGGCAATTGTCTGGAACAGTGCATTTCTGTCAGCAGGGTTTTCCATTGTCTGTTGACCTCCTGCATTGGTGAATCTAGCTTTTTAATTTATTTCCTCAGCCATTTTATTCATGGTATTGTCCAGGAATTTTTGGTGATTCCATGGAGATGCCCAGCAACAGTGTTCCTCTTGGTATAACAGTATTCTCTTGGTCCAGAGACTTTCCCCAGGGCAGAAATGGCTAATACGGGTTAGCATAATTTTAGGTGATTAGAATAAAGTTAGAGGGGATGTCAGAAGTTTGTTTTTTACACAGACAGTGGTGGGTGTGTGGAATGTTCTGCTGGGGTGAGGTTAGAGACAGATACTTTAGGGGAATTTAAGAAACTCTTCAGTAGACTTTAAAGCAGGTAAAAGGTTGGCACAATATCATGGGCCAAAGGGCCTGTACTGTACTATTATAATGATCTATGTATTCCCACATAGATTGGGCCAAGAGCTCTGTCTAGCTGCCCTGACTACTGAATGTGTGCGATTGCTCTCTGGTAAAATTTGACTAAAAATAGCACTAAAAATACCTATTTTGAGGAAATTAGTGTAAAATTATTACCTCTATCAGGGAAGGGGTGAGCGATGGCGAGATGAGATCGGGGGAAGGTTGGTTCCAGAATCATGTTGCAGAATCGTGTGTTATGTCCGCAGCCCCCTCCTTTGTGAGAATTGCAAGAGCACTAGTTGAGGGGGGGGGGTCAGTAGACCCAGGAAATGGGAGAGAGGAACGTGCCGAATAGACCGAAGAAATGGGAGAGTGAGACGTGCCGAATACCTCGTTCCACAGCGATGCAAAATAATGCGACATTGACCATTGTCTCCTGGAGACCACGTTTGTGGATTGGGGACTATGTTATGTGCAAGCCCTCGGGCAAAGTGGGCTGGTTGAGAGAGAGATTGCATCATCCCAACCTGATTGACATCTGAGACCCTGTGAGGAAGTATAAAAGAGGGTCTGGGGGAACAACCCCTTCAGACGCACCAGAAGAAACGCTAACGATCCCGTAGTAGCGGGAAGCCATTTGAAGGAAGCCACGTGAGTTTGATTCCATCGCTGGAATTGGTGGCTGGAACCACGGAAACCAGCTTTTAGCTAACAACGGGGAAGCCCGCTCCCCTGATTCAACGGATTTGCTTCATAAAAGACCTGGGCAAGTTTCTTTTCTCACCAATCTCTCTCTCTCTCTCTCTCCAACAAGTGAAAACCCAGCGGTCCCCAAAGGCTGAAGCCTGCAGGAACTGAGTGACTTTTATATTTCCATCGGACAATATATTATTCCCTAGACAAATGATCGAGCTGTTTCTTATTGATGGTTATTATTAGACCTGCGCTTTTAGATTGAGTAGTGACGACGTATATTATCTGAATGTTTGTATTAATCTTACTTTTGTGCCCCTTTATAAATAAAGACTTTTAAAAATAGTACCATCAGACTTCAACGGACCTCTCTATCTTTGCTGGTAAGTGATCCAGTTACGGGATTTCGTAACACATTGCAGATGGAGTTCCGATGCCCATACAACTGACCCGGGTTCGAGGTTGGATTGCTCTGGGCGCCGAGCTGATTTGAAGAGCTTGATATTGGCTTTGGGCTGGGTAACGCAATCTGAGCTCAGAGGGAGGTCACTAGGCGGTGTGGACTAAGCCTGGAGCCTGTTGCTGCAGCTGGGTCCTCGTGTGTGAGGTATGATTTGCTGTTTAGACAGTTTGGAGGTGAGAGCCAAGTTTTGCTCACTGTCTGTGATGTTCACTCCTCTCTCTGGTATACAGGAGACTTCCACTGTCCATTATTTGGTCAATTTAAATGCCACCCCAGATAGACTGAAAAGACAGGGTGTCGGGGTCTGGGACGAGAGCCAATTTTGCTCGTTCTGCGTGGTGTTGAGCCTATGAAGACTGCCCGGCTGCTGTGCTCTGTGCCTGCTAATATGATGAGCTGATAATCGAGGCTTTGGGCCTACTCCAGGCTGCTCTGAGGACTCTTATTTTGGTTTGGAATGCTGTTGGTTGCTTCAATTGTTTGCATGATTTGTTTTTTTTTATCTAGATGGTCCTTTTATTTTTATTCTTTTATTAGGTTCATTTGGGTTTCTTGCTTTGTGGCTGTATGTTTTTTGCAAATAAAATGAAGTGAGGCGCTTTATGTTTAATGAAACCCATAACACTTTCTATTAGCCTACACACAAGAGTGCAGTAAAACTACATAATAATGTTATCACGTCAGACCAGCCTCTTAAAGTGAAGCCCTAACTCAGTGTCGGTGGTTGTGAATGAGTATATTTCTCCCAGTTACGTTGCCCTACACAGGCCAGCATTGTGCGTCTGTCCGGAGCTTGAATGAACCGCCCAGCTCGGGTCCTGTGTGCCATGTGTGGAGAAAAAGCAGGTGCTTCTGGATCATCCAGAGGTGCATTGACATGCCCATGGTCATGTTGTGATGCCAGAGGCATGGCAGTGGAACTCTCCAAATCTTGGTGGACCGGTTTAAGGCGATCAACCAAAATATGTTCAGGTTTACCCTTCTTATGTATGATAAAAATCTTTTCTCCCCATTCCAAAACGTGAATGGGCCATTGTAAGGGGGAGGCCTAAGGGGATGTTGTTGTGCATCATGGCAGACAAGAACAAATGAGGTGGAACGTATGTCAACAGGAACCCAGGAGTACTGTATACCATGATGGAAGGTAGGAATATGTGAAAAGGAATTGAATTTGCTGAGGAGAGTGGAATGCTGTTGAAAGGCCAAGCTAGCCGGTCTTGGCTTCAGGAATGAAATCGCCTGGCACTCGTAACGGCTGCTCAAATACTAACTCTGCCATGAGGTTATCTTTTGCTGGGCCCTAGGAAGACCCACAGGAAATGATCATGTCAGCACTCATCGGTCAGGGAAGCCCTCTGAGCAGTTTTGAAGGAGCGGTGAAACCGCTGGCGTAGACCTTTGGACTGTGGGCGATACACCATGGCGTGATAAGGCCTAATGTCAAGGCTTGGAGCCATCGCAGCCCAGAGCTCTGAAATGACTTGGGGACTGCAGTCAGAGGAAATATCAGATGGGATGTCAAATCAAGCAACCTAGGTGCTGATGAACACCCGAGCCACATCTGCGGCCATCGTCAATGATAGAGGCACGACCTATGGTGGTATGGTCGCCCATGATAAGGAGGTGCATGAAACCATGCGAGCGTGGAAGAGGACCAGCAAGGTCCACATTGACATGGTCAAACTCTGGGACCTCCAATGGTGCCCGTTCGTGATGGTTAAGTTTTGCCCGCTGGCACTCCACACAAGCTGCAGTCCAGTCACGTGCCAGACAAACTCTAGTGCCACCAGTTTCTGTGAGGCCTTCCGGTCCGGAAGCAAGAGACCATGTATGGAGTCAAAAACAGTCGGTCTCCGGTTTGCGGGCATAGTGGGGCGAGAGCAACCAGTTGAGACATGGCACAGGAGAGAAACCCCAGCTTCACTGAATTTGAAGTTAGCCAGCTGCTGTCCCCGACTGCTTTTCAGTGAGCCTGGACGTTTGGGTCGTAGCTTGTTCAGCTGCCATGCCAGTATAGTCGATCCTTATGTGTATGGCCTCTGTGGCTGGCCGCGAGAGAAAATCAGCCATGGCACTATTTTCCCCCTTGATATGTTGTATATCGGTTGTGAACTCTGATGTGTAGGGCAGGCATTGCTGCTCTGCAGACCAAAGGGCCGATATTTTGGCCATTGCATGCACGAGGGGTTTGTGGTCAACCAACACTGTGAAACGGAGACCCTCCAGTTGAAAACAGAAATGGCGGATAGCCAGATAGAGAACCGAGAAGCCCACAGGCAAACGTGATGTACTGTACTTCCGCTCGGGGAGACGGAGCTGACGGCTGAAGAAGGCGAGCGGCTGCCACACGCCTCCGACCAACTGCTCATGCTCAGCACCCTCAGCGCAGTCTGACATCAGTAGTAACGGCTATGGGTGTGTTGGGGAGCCAATGCGGCAATAGGGTCACGTTAGAAAGAGCTCATTTGATGCCATCAAATGCCCTGGTCATATCCAATGACCAGTCAAGCTCTTATTTTGGGGTGTTGCCTTAAAGGACATTATGCAGGGGGAGAGTGGGTTCACCAGCATGTGGAATGAAGTGGTGTTAGAAATTGACCACATCTAAAATCTTCTGTAGTATTTTAGTAGTGTGGGGCAGTGGGAAATCCATATTAGCAGCCACTTTGCTGGGAGGGGATTTGCACCTTCTGCAGAAATGTGATGGCTAAGAAAGTCGATGGTTGATTACCCAGACTGGCATTTAGCAAAGTTAATAATGAACCTGGGTTGCTTAACTGCTCAAAGTGTGCGGAGATTAAATAACTTTAGATTTTGACACAGTGGTGACAAGGTATGTCATGCAGGTAAACAAAAAGAAAATCTGAAGTCTTTTAATACGGAGTTGAAAAGTCTGTGGCATTTTTCAGTCCAAAATGCACAGAAACTTGGAGCCCAGACGGGGTTATCACAGCCATTTAGGGAATGTCATTTGAGCACACAGGCACCTGACGGTAGCTGCTGATTAGTTCAACTTAGGAAAAAATTTACTTTCTAGCTAAATGTGTCAAAAAGTTTTGAATGTGTGGGACTGGGTAACGATGGGGGGTGGTGGCCTCGTTAAGGCACCGGTAATTACCACGTGGGCAGCAACCCCCATCGGACTTGGCGACCATACGGAGTGGTGAAGCCCAGGGTCTATTTAACTGGCCTACAGTTCCAAGTCCTTTCATGTTGGCCAACTCAGCCTTTGCAGGTGCCAGCGTTTCTGGGTCCAGTCTATGCTGGTGGGACATTTGTGCGAATGTGAAGCTTGACCCCATGTTTTGCAAGTGCAGTGGAGAATGTGGGCTTGGCGGGGTCTGGGAGTTCGCCCAGCAGTGGAGTAAATTCATATCTGGTGGTGCATGCACTTGACAAGTGTCACTGTGGGAAACTTACAGGGGTGCTGGGTAAACACCCAAAGTCATTAACATTCACAAGCCGCAGTTCTTAAGATTGACTAATAGTCCTTGGGCACACAGGAAATCTGTACCGAGCAGAGGTCTAGCCACTTCAGCCAGGACAGTGTAATGTTGCCTACTGAAGTGTAATGTCACCCGTCGTGTCCTGTGAGTCTGGACCCTGCTGCCATTGGCGGCCTCCAGTGACATTTTATCACTCTTTGCTTTCTCATCAATAGCTGATGTTAGTAGCACACTCACTTGAGCACTGGTGTCACACAGGAAACGTCATTCTGAAAGGGTGTCTGTAATGACCAGGTAGACAACGCTGGCTGCTGGACCCCACGGTGTTCACAGACCACTGATGTCCCAATATGCTGGCACTGTTGAAACTGCATGGCCATCGGCATTTCTTAGCAATATCACCAAAGTGAGTGTGGTTAAAAATACAGGCCTGGTGTGATTTGTTTTGCATCCACAGGTACCCTTGTGTTGGGAGGCCTAGGTGACTGGGCTTTTTGAGATAGGGAAAGGAGGGGAGATGATACACTGCAGCTTATCTGAAAGGGACTAGCAGCCAAGCTCCCTGTAGAAATTCACCGATGCATTAGTGAGCGCCTTGTGAACTTGATCAGGCATTTGCTGCATGAAGGGTTATTTAAAAATAAAACAGGGATGGTGATTTCCTAGGAGGGAGAGCACGGGGTCCATTAGCTCCGAAGTCCTTGCATTGCCGAGTCTGGGCAGGGAGAGCAACTGGTTGCTGCAATCAGACTCCGATAGTCCAAAGTCTATAAAAGATGAGTTTTCGGCGGTCGGTATTTATTGTGTTCAGGCAGCTGTTCAAACAGAATACTCTCGCAGCCATGGAATTGCTGAGTGACATAGTAAAATTTGGTTTTAATGTTGGAGGTTTCTCGCAGAGCCAATTTGGCCTCAGCTTGTACAAACTAAGCGACAGCACTTTGCTTACAAAGCTCTGGCAGCTTCAAAGCGACTGCGTTGGCCAGCGTGCTCAGTAACTCTGGAGTCGTCCTAGAGCATCAGGGTCACCAACGTAGGTTATCACAAATAAAATGAAGTGAGGCTTTTTATGTGTAAGAAACACTGCAACACGTTTTATTGAACTCCAAAACCTACACAGAAAAAGTGTGCTAAAACTCTTTAGATAATAAAGTCATCACGTCAGACCAGCCTCTTAAAGTGAAAGCCCAACTCAAAGGGTGAGAATTATGTACGTTTCTCCTGATTATGTACCCTGTGTGGTTACTTGTGAGCAAGCAAATCTCAAGGTTGTACAATTTATACATTCTTTGATAATGCACTTGAATCTTAACTGTGGACGTGATGTACCAGTTGGAGCCTTCAGTAAGAAGAGCTCTTTGTTGGCTGTGCACAAGTAGTTCTGTGGGGGGGGACATCATGTGATGACGTAGGATCGACACGTGGAAATCCAGCTCTCCTGTAAAAATCCAGTAAAATAATGTAAAGAAAAGTTAGTAAATACTTTTAAAAAAATTACTTATAAACTACTCAGGATTGTCTTAAGATATGTCTCCTAAACAGAAGCAGAAGAAAACTACTACTTTGAAGACAATACAAGTTTGAAAAGAATCAAGGCCGGCCGCCATGAAGGAGCCTCGGGCTCAAGTGCATTTTACCTCCGGCGATACAGAACAGGAAACTGCGGCAACATCAACTGTTTCCAAAAAAAAAGAGCAACAGGAATTGCGCATGCGTGAAGGAAGGGGCATGCGTAAACACGAGCAACCCAAACTACAAATCCCAGCTATGATCGGAACTGAAAGTGGAAGTGAATATGAGGTGGAATCAGATTCTCTGGATAAATCAGATGAAGATGAAGAGCCAAATAAGAGCAACAGGAAGAGGTTGGAGGTGATATTGGAGATATAAAAAAACCTTTGGTGCAAATAATGCATGTATTAAAAGCATTAAAAGTAATAAAAATGATATTAAAAATATGAAGATTATGTTTGATAAAATGATGAAAAGACAGGACAAAATGGACAAGAAAATTAAAAACTTGGAAGAAATAACGGGAAACACCATTGATAGAGTGAATAAAATGGAAGATAATATTTCTGCCTGGACATCAGAAAGAAAACGGTTGTTGGAAAAAGTGGATGTACTTGAAAATTTTAGCAGACGAAATAATATTAAGATTGTTGGACTTAAAGAAGGTATAGAGGGAGGGGATCCAATAAATTTTTTTCAAAAATGGATTCTGGAAATTTTGGAAATGGAAGAAGGAACCCAGTTAATTGAAATTGAAAGAGCTCACAGAGCCCTTAAGATCAAGACCTCAAGTTGATCAAAACCCATGATCAATCTTGATAAAATGCTTGAGATATCGAGATAAAGAAAAGAACCTGAAGGCGGCTGCCCAACGTGCCAGAAAGAGAAACGGGCCATTGATGATAGAAGGGAAAACAGTTCTTTTCTATCCTGATATAAGTTACGACCTTTTGAAGAGAAAGAAGGAATTTAACCCAGCAAAAAAAGTTTTATGGGAAAAGGGTTATAAATTTATATTGTGCCACCCGGCAACCCTGATGATTGATTTGGATGACGTAAAAAGAAGATCTTTTACTGATTATCGGGATGCAGAAGAACTTGCACAAAAACTCCCAAATATTCGCTAACCACAGCCAAAGTTTTAAAAGTGAAACGGATTAAAGATGAAGACAGGGACAGTGAATGGAGTTGATGGATGTTTAAGGACAGAAGAATATTTAAATATATTCTTAATTAACAGGGGGAGAAAGGTAAAAATTTGAGAAATATTAATCGAGAGTAGTGATATTATTTTTTCTTATATATACTTTTTTATGTTACGGGGAGCTGGGGGAACTTCGGATCGATTGCTACAGGATTCACGTGTGTAACCATGGCGATTGCCATGACCCACACAATGGAGGGGGGTAATGTTGTGTTTTTCTTTATTCATAACATTAGTAGGGGGGTATTTTGTTATTTTTTTTCTTTATAATCTATTTTTCTTTAATCTTTCTTTCTTTGCCTGGACAATTGGGGGCGGGGGGGGAAAGACACATAGCAACACGGAGAATTTTTAAAAGATTCAAAGGTACTACGAAAGTTGAAAAGTTAGGTATTACTATAGACTGGAGTAACCCTGTTAAAAATAATGATTTAATTTACTGAATTTTTTAAGTTTTAATGTTAATGGGCTTAATGGACTGGTGAAAAGAAAAAGAATTTTAACATATATTAAGAAAATGAAAATAGATAGAGCTTTTAGCTGCATTCCATTTGAAAAAGTACTTATAATTTAACAGATAAATATGAAATATTTCTGAAAATTTGGCACCCTTATTTACAAAAGATGGGATTAAATATATAGGTGCTCTGAAGATATAATTATTGGTTATTTGGGGAAAGAAATAAACATATATATTAAAGTTATTATGAACTCTGTGGAGCATGTGGGAATCTTCCAATATCCAGGCATTCTTTCTTTCTTTCTTTCTTTTATTTTCTCTTTTTTCTCTCTTTCTACAGGGATATGTTAGGGGGGAGGGGGGAAGGGTTGATAATTTTTTTTCTTCCTGTAACCATTTGAAAATTCAATTAAAAAAATTTTATTAAAAAAAAGTATTTCTCCTGTGCACTCTTGAATTATGAGAGACTGGATCAGGTCCAAAGAATTTGCAGGTATGCAGATGATAGCAGTGCTTCTTGACTATGCAAGTACCACACTACAGTGCAATAATTCAGGTTTTGTACGCTAAGCAGATTTGGAATTTCCCGGATGACTGTTATGGAGGCTCGGTGTGCTTCCAATGACTCACCAATTTTTACAAATGCACATTAGAAAAAGCATCATATCACAGTATGCAACTACCCGGTGTAAGACATCCAAAAAAAGCAGAATTGTGAACGCAGCTTTGTCAGTTGTGAGAACCGGTCTCCCTTCCATGGACTCGGTGTGTACTTTCCATTCCCTCAAGGAAGCAACCACGGGCCCCTCCTACCCCGACCATTCTCTCTCCTCCCTGTATCCCGTCAGACAGAATAAATAAAAACTTGAAAATATACCACGAGTTTCAAGGACAGTTTAAACCTGAATGTTTGTTACAAGAGTCTTGAATCAAACTCTTATACACTAAATCTCAAAACTACCTTATCACGACCCTTGCACTTTACTCGTTCACCTGCACTGCTCTTTCTCTGTAACTGTAACACTAACTTTAAGGCATTGAGAGGGAAATATGGGGGGCGTCAGTGGTGGGCTTTATACACAGAGAATGGCTGGTGTGTAGAAATTGTCAGGGGGGTGGTGGCAGAGGCAAATGCATCAAGGACATTTTAGAGATTCTTAGGTTGGCCTGTGGATGATAGAAAAAAATGAAGGGCAATTTAGAATGTGTTATGTTTTGATATTTCAAACCATCAAACTGATTCAAAGAAAACTCAGGAGTCCAAGATTATGGGTGCAACTTTGTCTTTACTTTAAGCGAGGCCTGCAAGTTTTGTGATGTACAGTATGGAATCAACATATTTTTACATATAACCCATAAAGAATTATTTGAATGAACAGGAAAGCTTAATCAACCCATATATGTAATATATGTGTGTACACACAAACACACACGTACACAAGATTACAGAAACATTAAATACACAACAGAAGGTAAGAGTTGAATTGATCTTGGAATACGTTAAGGGGTCAGCACAATGTTGTGGGCTGAAGGGCTTGTACAGCCCTGTGGTGTTCTTCTGCATTCTGTTATTGTTGTTTTTGACACTGCCTCCACATATTTATGAATGGAATGACCTGTAATAATGGTGTGCAAACGAAGCTGCTTACCACCTCAGTGTGTGTCACAACAATAAACCAATTGCATCTAACAACTCAGGCCATTACTAACTTTCTAGCTCCGTTCTCTATACTTGCATCTTGTTGCAACATTGACGGTATTAGCCAGGTGGTAAAAACATTGACCGCAAGCTGGATCTCTGCAGAAGCTTTTTGCTTTTGCTTTGTTGATTTAATTGGCAAATTAAATGCCCATCTGTCTCTTTTGACATTATAGTGATTGTACCAATAGCTGCCTGCTTCATATGCTAGCATGTTTTTTGCTTAAGGAAAACTTTTCATAGATGTCAACCCAGGTGATGAGGTGGAGATTGGAGTCCCCCAAAAGAGGTCCTTCCCCCCACTAGCCTGCAGGTCACCCTTGGGCAAGGTGTAGCATTTGCTTAGCTTCCCCGACCAGGGTCACGTGCAGGTGGTGGATCGTCGTATCTGGCGCGTATCACAGGTTCTGGTTATACAACCGATGTCAGGCAGGCGAACCCTGAAGAGCACTGATAATGGCTGGGGTCACCCAGCTTGTGAAAGCACTGTCCAGAAGAAGACGATGGCAAGACACTTCTGTGGGAAAATTTGCCAAGAACATTGACGGTCATGGATAGACCATGATAGCCTATGTCAGATAACATGGCACATGACAATGATGATATTTGATTATTTAAAAAGTTAATCTTGATTTGAAATACAGTGACTGCTCCTGTATCTTCCCCTTACACCATTGGCTTTGAGTTGGTGCTCAGTGGGTTAAAACCACTCAGTTTTGTTTGTTGGTCTTTTCTTATTGAAATGACGTGTGGGTGGTCAGAAAGAAATGGAACTTGAGATTTATTTTACTGGATAAAGAAAACCAGCCTCCCTCTGCCCATGCGTTTTGAAACATTGGGCCATAGTTCATTAAGGTCTTACAATAAGGCTTTTGTGTCTCCTTCAATGGCTTAGCTAGACTTCCAATGCACTGGACAAATATGAGTAGTCTTTGAATGCTCAGTGAAGCTATACAAATGTTTTTGTATTACATAAAAGAATATGTTTTACTGAGGCCAAATGGGATTATACAGTGACTTGGTTTGTGGTGATTGTTTGGTTAGGAAATACTTTGTGCCATTTCTGAGTAAATAGAAGTTATATTTGTTAAGACATAAGACCACAAGACACTGGAGCAGAACGAGGCTATTTGCCCCATCGGTCTGCTCCACCGTTCCCTTGTGGCTGATTTGTTAGTCCTCTTAACCCCATTCTCCTTCCTTCTCCCTGTAACTTTTCACAGCCTCAGTAATCAAGGATTTATCAGCCCCCACTTTAAACATGTACTGCTGTCTGTGGCAATGAATTCCACAGATTCACAACCCTCTAGCTAAAGAAATTCTTCCTCCTCTCTGTTCTAAGGGAGCCTTGTATTCTGGGGCTGTGCCCTCTAGTCCCCAACTCCCCCATTACAGGAAACATCTTCTGCATGCCTAGTCTATCTTGCACTTTCAAAGAGATCTCCCCCGTTCTTCTGAACTCTATTATAGGAAATTATTTTGTTGCATCAGCAAGATTTAAAAAAACACATAGCAGTAATATAAATAATATATATAGTAATTATTAATAATAAAGCACAGAATAACAATATACACAATAATAATTTAGCAATGTGCAATAATGTACAAAATCAAATAGAGACTATTGTACTATGACGTGTGTTCTCCTGTTGCACAGAGATAACTGTTGTATATGCTTATTGCATTTGTTAGGGAAGATTTTGTGTAACAATCCTTGTGACAGGGGTGCTGAATGAGCCTGTTCGAAAGGGGGCACCACTGCTTATTCAGCAGGTCATGGAGAGGATGTGCCAGATTGGCCATGATGGATAACTGTTTAGTGACCTCCTCTCTACCACTAACTCAAAAGTGTCTGGGTTGTAGCCAAGGACGGATCCAGTCTTTTTAATGAGCACCAGGAACTTGAGATGACTAGTCCCTGAAAGTGAGTCCATTGGTTGTGGGGTAGGTGAAGTTGCGAGAAGTTATCCCCTCTGGTTCAAGAGCCTGATGGTGGAGTGGTAATAATTGTTTCTGAAGCTGGTGGTGAGGGTCCTGAGGCTCCTGTACCAGCTTCCTGATGGCAGCAGCGAGAAGAGAGCATGACCTGTGTGGCAGAGATTTCAGATGATGGATGCTGCTTTCCTGCAGCAATGCTCCGTGCAGATGTGCTCAGAGGTGGGGAGGGCTTTACCTGTGGTGGACTGGGCCATATAGACTACTTTTTGTAGGATTTTCTGTTCAAGGACATTTGTGTTTCTATACCAGGCTGGGATGCAGCCAGTCAGTATGCTCCCCTCTACACATCTATAGAAGTTTGTCAACCTTGTAAACTTCTAAGGAAATAGGGGCACTGCCATGCTTTCTTCATAATAGCAGGTCCTCTGAAATAATAACACTGAGGAATTTTAAGTTGCTGACACTCTCCAGCTCTAGTTCTCTGATGAGGACTGCCTCATGGACCTCTGGGCTTCTCTTCCTGAAGTTGGTAATCAGTTCCGTGGTCCTGCTGACATTGAGTGAGAGACGAATGCAGAGGAAGCTGGATCAGCAGTGGGTTTTCATGGGTTGGGGCGGAGGCACGTTGGGCTGGGGGTCGAGGGGCTATGTCGGGTCAGCGCCCTCTCTTCACTGGTTTGGCCACAGTTTGAGAGGCCGCGGGTCGACAATCACTCCTCACGGGAGGACTAAGTTCGAGCTGTTGCTCTCCTCGATGCTGATTGTGGTTGTTTCTGATATTCTGTGATTATTGGTGTGGCGTGGACTTCTGTGTTTTTGTGTTTTCTTTCTTGTTGTCAATTGGCGGGTGGGTGATATGTTGCTAGGGAGGGGTAGGGGATTTGATGTACTTGTTAGTGTTTCTCTGTGTGAGCGATCTTGTGCACGAGTGAGGTTGGGGGTTTGATGCTATTGTTGCTGTTATTTTGTGTGGGAGGGACTTGGGGGTTAGGGTTTGATGTTTTAGCTACCGTGTCCGGGTGAGTGATTTGTTAGTTTGGTGCGGGGGAGGGGCTGGAGGGATTGGGGTTTGCGAGTTTTGCTCCTTTTTTGTGCGAGGTGGTTGATGTCTTTTCTTTCAACGGCTTTCCTGGATTTCTGCATTTCATGGCTGTCTGGAGAAAACGGTTCTCAGAGTTGTATTCTCTGTACATACTTCGATAATAAATTGAACTTTTGTTGTGGCACCACTCAGTCAGATTTTCAATCTCCCTCCTATATGCTGATTCATCACCACCTTTGATCTGGTCTGCAACAGCAATGTTGGCAGCAAACTGGAATATGGCATTGGAGCTGTGCTTAGCCACACAGTCATAGTGTAAAGTGAGTAGCACAGGGGTACCTTGTGGTGCATCTGCACAAATGGAGACTGCGGAGGAGATGTTGTTGCCAATCCAAACTGACTGGGGCCTGCAAGTGAGGAAATCCATGATCCAATTGCACAAGGAGGTACTGAGGCCAATCTAATGCCCTTCCCTTGGACAACATCGGTGGCGTGGAGAGGGGAGACTTGCAACTTGGGCAACTACCGGTCTTCCATTTAAAAAAAAACCCTGCCCAGGCTTGCGTCCTGGAAACTTTCCAAGGCACAAATCCATGGTCTATCGAGACTAAAGGAGGCCTACTATTGAGGCCAATACCTTGAAGCTTATTGATTAGCTTTGAGGGAATGATGATATTGAATGCTGAGTTGTCATCAATAAAGAGCATTCTGATGTATACATCTTTGCTGTCCAGATGTTCCAGGGTTGTGTGAAGAGCCTATGAGATGGCACCTGCTGAGGACCTGTTGTTCCAGTAGGCAAATTGGAGCGGATCCAAGGCTCTTCTCAGGCAGGAGATGATGTGTTTTAAGACCAACCTCTCAAAACACTTCATCACTGTGGTGGTAAGTGCTACTGGATGATAGTCATTGACGCAGGTTACCATGTTCTTCTTAGCTACCAATATAATTGAAGCCTGCTTGAAGCAAGTAGGTACTTCAGACTGACAATGTGAGATGTTAAAGATCTCTGAACACTCCAGCCAGCTGATGAAGCAGAAGTCTATAAGACCAAGGCCAGGTATCCTGTCTGGGACAAATGCTTTTCATGGGTTCACCCTCCTGAAGGTGATTCGCACATCAGCCTCAGATACGGAAATCACAGAATCATCAGGGCTGTGGGATTTCATGAAGGGCCCTCCGTGTTTTGATGATCAAAGTGAGCATAGAAGGCATTGAGCTCATCTGGAAGTGAAGGCCTGCTGTTGTTTATGTCACTTGATTTTTAACTTTGTAAGATGTGATAGTATTCAAATCCTGCCACAAGTGTCGAGTGTTGATTCAGGTTTACTGCTTCGCTGGTGAGATGGTTTTCCAGAGATTGTATCTGGACCTCTTGTAACTTGGTTATCACCAGACTTGAATGCCTCTGATCAGGCCCTCAGCAGATTGTGGACCTCATGGTTCATCCAGGGCTTTCTGGCTGTTGACTTAGATACTTGTTTGACTGAGATGTTTTGGTCAAATGTTTTTTGTTTGTCTGTAAATGGTTAATGTGTTTATTTGTAATCTTATTTTGTCTTCTGTCTCGCTTACCAAACCTGTGAACTTGCTTCCCCATAACTGAGGTGTCTAGACCCCAATCCCCCAGCGGTAATTTCTTTTGTATTTATGTATGTTTTTGACAGGGGCACCACTATTGTTCATCTAGACCAGGGAGAGAGATTTAGTTTTACACCAAACATTTTCATGAAAGCCCTGTTTTCCAGTGTACAATGAATCTATACTTGCATCGTAAACAGAACTATTTAAGCAACACTTTAAGAAAATGAAAGACTAGGAAGGAAATAGTTTGACTCTGTTTTAACTGTATCCTATTTCGTGTGTGTGTGTGTGCGCGCGCGTGCACCATGTCCTCGTCAGACAGGCTGCTCCGTGATGAGGGCCAAGGAACAGCATGTATTGCTACTGTAAGTACCCAGGGAGTACGGAGTGATTGACAGATTGGAAATTGCTGGACGGTAGGTTCATTCCTTGATGCACTTGAGAATGTCCAAGTTCACCCAGTTGTGAGGGTTCGTATGAAAGGACAGGAGATGAAGTCGAGGGGGTTGAGAGCTTCAAGTAGATAGAAATGAAGCTGATCGGTATCCATTGGAGACAGCTCCACCCGTGACCACAGGAAACACCAAAGAGTTGTGGATACAGCTCAGCACATCAGGGAAATTGGCCTCTCCTCCATGGACTCTGTCTGCAGTTCTCACTGCCTCGGCAGAGAAGCCAGCCTAAGTAAAGAACTCACCCAGCTTTCATCTTTCCCTCTCATTGGGCAGCAGATACAAAAGACTGAAAGCAAGTAGAACCAGGCTCGAGCACAGCTTCTTTCCCTTTGTTGGTTCCATAGCACAGACTCTTGAGCTCTCAATCTATCTCGTAGTCACCTTGACCTTGCAGCTTATTGTCTACCCGAACTCCAATTTCACTGTCACTTATTCTGCACTTTGCAATTGTTCTGTTGTACTAACTCAGTGCATTACTTTAATAATTGATCTGGATGAATGGTATGTATGACTGGTTTTTCACTCTACCTTTGACTCACTCTCCTGCCCACCCACTCAGTCACTTCTGGCCCTTCAAGTCTCATCACCTAGCAACCCACAGATGTAACCCTAGCCAAATCATGGGACAATTTACAATGACTTACTAACAAGTACACCTTTGGACTGTGGGTGGAAACTGGAGCACCGGGAGAAAATCCAAGCACTCCACAGGGAGCACATGCAAATTCCTTACAGAGGATGCCAGAGTTGAACTGCAATAGTGCTGTGCTAACTGCAATGATACCATAGTGCCCAGTGTGGCTCAAGTGTTGCCTGATAATGTTCGATGAAACTTGGACCCCATATCTCAGAAAGGATGGTGTTGTCATTTGAGAGAGTCCAGAGGAAATTAGACAATAGACAATAGGTGCAGAAGTAGACCATTCGGCCCCTCGAGTCTGCACCGCCATTCTGAGATCATGGCTGATCATTCACTATCAATACCCAGTCCCTGCCTTGTCCCCATATCCCTTGATTCCCCTATCCATCAGATATCTATCCAGCTCCTTCTTGAAAGCATCCAGAGAATTGGCCTCCACCGTCTTCCGAGGCAGTGCATTCCACACCTCCACAACTCTCTGGGAGAAGAAGCTCTTCCTCAACTCTGTTTTAAATAACTGACCTCTTATTCTCAATCCATGCCCTCTGGTACTGGACTCTCCCAACATCTGGAACATATTTCCTGCCTCAATCCTATCAAATCCTTTAATTATCTTAAACGTTTCAATCAGATCCCCTCTCAATCTCCTCAATTCCAGCGTGTACAAGCCCAATCTCTCCAATCTCTCTGCGTAAGACAGCCCTGCCATCCCAGGAATCAACCTAGTGAATCTACGCTGCACTTCCTCAATTGCCAGAATGTCCTTCCTTAAACCTGGAGACCAAAACTGTACACAATATTCCAGGTGTGGTCTCACCAGTGCCCTGTACAAATGCAAAAGAACATCTTTGCTCTTGTATTCAATTCCCCTTGTAACAAAGGCCAACATTCCATTTGCCCTCTTCACTGCCTGTTGCACTTGCTCATTCACCTTCATTGACTGGTGAACTAGGACTCCTAGGTCCCTTTGCATTTCTCCCTTACCTAACTCGACACCGTTCAGACAATACTCTGCCCTCTTGAATTCATGAAGATGATTCCTGGAATTAAGGGGTTAACATATGAGGGACATTTGGCAACTTTGGGCCTGTACTCACTGAAATTTAGAAGAATGTGGAGGTTCTCATTGAAGCTTACCGAGTGTTGCAAGGACTAGATAGGGTGGATGTGGAGAGGATGTTTCCTGTGGTGGGGATATCCAGAACCAGAGGGCACAGCCTCAAAGTTGAGTGACAACCCTTTAGAAGAGAGACAAGGAGGATTTTTTTTAGCCAGGGAGCAGTGCATCTGTGGAGTGCTCTGCCCCAGACTGTTTTGGAGGCCAAGTCTGCTGATATATTTAAGGTGGAAGTTGATAGTTTCCTGATTCCTGGTCAGGGCATCAAAGGATATGGTGAGAAGGCAGGTGTATGGGGTTGGGGTTGAGTGGAATCTGGGATCAACCATGATGCAATGGCAGAACAGACATGATGGGTTGAATGGCCTAATTCTGCTCCTGTGTCTTATGGTCTTATGGAAACAGTTATGATCTAAAAGCCCAAAATGCAGACAACTGAAAATTTGAAATAAAAGGAGACAACTCTGGAAATTCTTAACAGTCCAGACAGCAACCGCAAAGAGGTCTATCCAGTTAACATGCCAGTGACCACTGGTCAGACTTATGAGGAAATATTTGAAACATATGTATTTTATCTTGCAGAGAAATTGCAATGTTGATTGATTGATGAAGACATTGGATTCATATTTCCAAAATATATTTGTCTGAAACCTGTGGAAAATGTCTGGGAGAAAGATTTTAAATATTAACATCGACATTATCTTCTTTTTTTCCTGTTTAGAAAAAAGCTAAAGGCCAGGAATTGTTTGAGCAAATCATGTACCATCTCGACATCATTGAGAAAGATTACTTCGGCCTCAGGTTCATGGACTCTGCTCAAGTAGCGGTGAGATGCCCTCTTCGTCCAGTCGATTCTTAATGGTGTTAATTGAATAGAATTCCTCAGCTTGTACTTGATAAAATGCATTCCTGGATATTATTTTTCTCCGGATGGGGGTGGGGAGAATAATTGTTAATTGTATTAGCTTCAGTTATGTTTAAGAGCTTATTTGTTTATTGTATTCAGGGAAGAATGGCAAGTTCACAACTTATACTATTTAAAGCATTACATTACAAGACAGCCTTCTGGGATCTCTGATCATTTCTTTGAAATGGTGAACTCTTCCGTCAGGTTATTTGACTTGTCTCAACTGCTGTGTGATGCAAAGAAGGAAAAATGCAATATTGATTGATCAAGACATTAAATCTAAGCTTCTTAAAATATGCTTGTCTGAAACCTGCGGAAAATGTCTGGAAGAAACATTTTAAATACTGGATACTGTTGGGGAGGGACGACCGAGCAGAGGAAAGTCACAGTGGTCGGGTCTTTGGCACTGAGTCTAAATCTGTGACTCAAAACGGACAGGGGAGGGGGAGTGGAGAAGAGGCGTGCTGTGGATTCATTAGTTAAGGGAACAGAAAGGGAGTTCTGTGGGCGAGAATGAGATTACAGGATGGAATGTTGCCTCCCAGGTGTCAAGGTCCAGGACACCTCGGATTGAGAACTCAGCGTTCTTAATTGGGAGGGTGAACAGCCAGAAGTCATGGCCCTGCGTAGTGTTCAGAGAGTTCGGTGCTAAGTTGTAAAGTCCAATTTATACTTCTGTGTCGAATCTATGCCATAGGTACGGCATAGCTGCATACCCTACACCATAGCCTGATGCGTACCTCCCCAAAAATGCAACAACTGTGATTGGTTTGCACGGTAGCATCGCATTTCCTCCTACGCATTGGAGGAAGTGGTTGGAGACGATGAACCAGATCGTCAGATCTATCTGCCAACATCTGAAAGTATTTGAAATGCATTTCCTCGTCCATGCCTCTTAGTGGCCAGACAAGCACAGAAAATTCACTCTCCTTCTGCCTCAGTCTGTTCTATGGTCGTACACACCATCTCATCCGACGTCTTCTCTCTTTTCTGCGTTGCAGTAATTTCATTGAAAGTAACTCTTGTTCAACATTTATTAGCTCCAACTCCAACATGATACGCTCAGTTTCAGTCGCCATTGTTTGAAGTACACAAAGAAACTCTACACAGTGGGATAGAAACCCCAGCGCCAACTAGCGTTTTGGTGGTGAATTGCAGAGCGACGCAGACGCACCAACGCACAAGTATAAATGCTCACAACGGCGTAAGCTACGGCGTAGAGCCTACGCAGAAGTATAAATCAGCCTTAAGGGCAGTACGTCTAGGGTTGTGATCTGAGGATTGCTATCAATTCCATGTGCTAGTGAGGACAGGACTGGGAAGTTTATACAGTTTAATAAGTGACTAAGGAGTTGGTGTAGGGGGGAGAGCATAAGATTTTTGGATCATCAGGCTCTCTTCCAGGGAGGTGAGAACTGCACAGAAGGGACAGTTTGCACCTGAACTGGAGGGGGCCTCATATCCTAGCAGAAAAGATTGATAATGCTGCACAGTGAGGTTTAAACAATAGTTAGAAACATAGAAAATAGGTGCAGGAGTAGGCCATTCGGCCCTTCAAGCCTGCACCGCCATTCAGTATGATCATGGCTGATCATCCAACTCAGAACCCTGTACCTGCTTTCTCTCCATACCCCCTGATCCTGTTAGCCACAAGGGCCATATCTAACTCCCTCTTAAATATAGCCAATGAACCGGCCTCATCTGTTTCCTGTGGCAGAGAATTCCACAGATTCACCACTCTCTGTGTGAAGAAGTTTTCCCTCATCTCGGTCCTAAAAGGCTTCCCCTTTATCCTTAAACTGTGACCCCTCGTTCTGGACTTCCCCAACATCGGAAACAATCTTCCTGCATCTAGCCTGCCCAATCCCTTTAGAATTTTATATGTTTCAATAAGATCCCCCCCTCAATCTTCTAAATTCTAGTGAGTATAAGCCTAGTCGATCCAGTCTTTCTTCATATGAAAGTCCTGCCATGCTAGGAATCAATCAAACCTTCTCTGTACTCCCTCTATGGCAAGAATGTCTTTCCTCAGATTAGGGGACCAAAACTGCACACAATACTCTAGGTGCAGTCTCACCAAGGCATTGTACAACTGCAGTAGAACCTCCTTACTCCTGTACTCGAATCCTTTTGCTATGAATGCCAACATACCATTTGCCTTTTTCACCGCCTGCTGTACCTGCATGCCCACTTTCAATGACTGGTGTACAATGACACCCAGGTTTCGTTGCACCTCCCCTTTTCCTAATCGGCCACCATTCAGATAATAATCTGTTTTCCTGTTCTTGCAACCAAAATGGATAACCTCACATTTATCCACATTAAATTGCATCTGCCATGAATTTGTCCACACACCTAACCTATCCAAGTCACCCTGCATCCTCCTCACTGCTAACACCGCTGCCCAGCTTCATGTCATCCGCAAACTTGGAGATGCTGCATTTAATTCCCTCGTCTAAATCATTAATATATATTGTAAACAACTGGGGTCCCAGCACTGAGCCTTGCGGTATCCCACTAGTCACTGCCTGCCATTCTGAAAAGGTCCAGTTTACTCCCACTCTTTGCTTCCTGTCTGCCAACCAATTCTCTATCCACATCAATACCATACCCTCAATACCGTGTGCTTTAAGTTTGCACTCTAATCTCCTGTGTGGGACCTTGTCAAAAGCCTTTTGAAAATCCAAATATACCACATCCACTGGCTCTCCCCTATCCACTCTACTAGTTACATCTTCAAAAAATTCTATAATATTCATCAGACATGATTTTCCTTTCACAAATACATGCTGACTTTGTCCTATGATTTCACTGCTTTCCAATTGTGCTGTTATCACATCTTTGATAACTGACTCTAGCATTTTCCCCACCACCTATGTCAGGCTAACCGGTCTATAATTCCCCGGTTTCTCTCTCCCTCCTTTTTTAAAAAGTGGGGTTACATTAGCCACCCTCCAATCCTCAGGAACTAATCGAGAATCTAAAGAGTTTTGAAAAAATATCACTAATGCATCCACTATTTCTTGGGCTACTTCCTTAAGCACTCTGGGATGATGACCATCTGGCCCTGGGGATTTATCTGCCTTTAATCCCTTCAATTTACCTAACACCACTTCCCTATTAACATGCATTTCCCTCAGTTCCTCCATCTCACTAGACCCTCGGTCCCTTACTATTTCTGGAAGATTATTTATGTCCTCCTTAGTGAAGACAGAACCAAAGTAGTTATTCAATTGGTCTGCCATGTCCTTGTTCCCCATGATTAATTCACCTGTTTCTGACTGTAAGGGACATACATTTGTCTTAATCAATCTTTTTCTTTTCACATATCTATAAAAGCTTTTACAGTCAGTTTTTATGTTCCCTGCCAGCTTTTTCACATAATCTTTTTTCCCTTTCCTAATTAAGCCCTTTGTCCTCCTCTTCTGGTCTCTGAATTTCTCCCAGTCCTCAGGTGTGCTGCTTTTTTTTGGTAATTTATATGTTTCTTCTTTGGACTTGATACTATCCCTAATTTCCCTTGTCAGCCATGGGTGCACTACCTTCCCTGGTTTATTCTTTTGCCAAACTGGGATGAACACTTGTTGTAGTTCATCCATGCGATCTTTAAATGCTTGCCATTGCATATCCACTGTCAACTCTTTAAGTATCATTTGCCAGTCTATCTTAGCTAATTCACGTCTCATACCTTGAAAGTTACCCTTCTTTAAGTTCAGAACCTTTGTTTCTGAATTAACTGTGTCACTCTCCATCTTAATGAAGAATTCCATCATATTATGGTCACTCTTACCCAAGTGGCCTCGCACAGCAAGATTGCTAACTAACCCTTCCTCATTGCTCAATACCCAATGTAGAATGGCCTGCTCTCTAGTTGGTTCCTCGACATGTTGGTTCAGAAAACCATCCGGTATACATTCCAAGAAATCCTCTTCCTCAGCACCCTTACCAATTTGTTTAACCCAATCCATATGTAGATTGAAGTCATCCATTATAACTACTGTTCCTTTATTGCACGCATTTCTAATTTCCTGTTTAATGCCATCCCCAACCTCATTACTACTGTTAGGTGGCCTGTACACAACTCCCACCAGTGTTTTCTGCCCCTTAGTGTTATGCAGCTCTACCCATATCAATTCCACATCCTCCAGGCTAATGTCCTTCCTTTCTATTGCGTTAATCTCCTCTCTAACCAGCAATGCTACCCCACCTCCTTTTCTTTCCTGTCTATCCCTCCTAAATATTGAATATCCCTGGATGTTGAGCTCCCATCCATGGTCACCCTGGAGCCATATCTCTGTGATCCCAACTATATCATATTCATTAATAACTATCTGCACATTCAATTCATCCACCTTGTTACGAATGCTCCTCGTATTGACACACAAAGCCTTCAGGCTTGTTTTGACAACACTCTTGGCCCTTATACAATTATGTTGAAAAGTGGCCCTTTTTGATTTTTGCCCTGGATTTGCCTGCTTGCCACTTTTACTTTTCACCTTACTATTTTTTGCTTCTACCCTCATTTTACACCCCTCTGTCTCTCTGCACTTGTTCCCATCCCCCTGTCACATTAGTTTAAATCCTCCTGAACAGCAATAGCAAAAACTCCCCCTAGGACATTGGTTCCAGTCCAGCCCAGGTGCAGACTGTCCTGTTTATACTGGTCCCACCTCCCCCAGAATTAGTTCCAATGCCCCAGAAATTTGAATCCCTCCCCCTTGCACCATTTTTCAAGCCACGTATTCATGTGAAATATCCTCCTATTTCTACTCTGACTAGCACCTGGCTCTGGTAGTAATCCAGAGATTATTACCTTTGTGGTCCTACTTTTTAGTTTATTTCCTAACTCCCTAAAATCACCTTGTAGGACCTCATCCCGTTTTTTACCTATATTGTTGGTACCTATGTGCACCATGACCACTGGCTGTTCACTACCACCCCCACCCCACTCCAGAATGTCCTGCAGCTGCTCGGAGACATCCTTGACCCTTGCACCAGGGAGGCAACATACCCACCCGGAGTCTCATTTGTGGCTGCAGAAATGCCTATCTATTCCCTTTACAATCGAATCCTCATCACTATAGCTCTCCCACTCCTTTTCCTTCCCTCCTGTGCCACAGAGCCACCCATGGTGCAATGAACTTGGCTGCTGCTGCCCTCCCCTGATGAGACATCTCCCCCAACAGTATCCAAAACAGTATATCTGTTTAGGAGGGAGATGACCCCAGGGGGACTCCTGCACTACCTGCCTACTGCTAAGCTGTCTAGTGGCCACCCATTCGCTTTCTGCCTGCGTAGCCTTTACCTGCGGTGTGGCCAACTCACTGAACGTGCTATTCACGACTTTCTCAGCATCGCGGATGCTCCAGTATGAATCCAATCACAGCTCCAGACGCTCAATGCAGTCTGCCAGAAGCTGCAGCTGGACACATTTCCTGCACACATAGTCGTCAGGGACACTGGAAATATCCCTGATTTCCCACATGCTGCAGGATGAGCAAACCACGGGGCCGATCTCAGCCGCCATGACCTACCCAATACTTGCCTCAGCTTAAAGGAACTTACCTTGCCTTACCTCACTTGGAATGAAGCTCACCCTTGGCCTTTGCTCCCCGAAGCCTCTGGAGACAAAGCCTTCCTACTCTGTCTCCCTCTACTCCATCGCCTGTCCGTCAAACTGCTCTCTTTTAAATACTCCCGCTGCCTCACGGTCCGACTTACACGCGCTTGTGCAGTCGTGCCCCCGTTAAACTGCCGAAGAAAATGACCGACTTCCACAAACTGCTCTTTTCAAATACTCCCACTGCCTCACGGTCCGACTTACACGTGCTTGTGCAGTCGTGCCCCCGTTAAATTGCCGAGTTGCAGGGAGATGGGAACCAGAGTGCCAGAACTGTTAGTGGGGAGGTTGTGGACACAGATGTTGGTAAGACCTCAGACAACGTCAGGAGATAGGTGAGACTATTGCCCTGAGCTGTGTATATTTCAATGCAAGAAGTATCGTCGGAAAAGTGGATGAGCTCGGGGTATGGATCAACACATGGAATTATGATTCTGTAGCCATTGGTGAAACTTGATTGCAGGACTGGCAGCTCAGTATTCCAGGGTTCCGTTGTTTTATACGTGAGAAAGCAGGAGGGATTAAAGGAGGAGGGGTGATGTTACAAGTCAGGGAAAATGTCACAGCCACGCTCTGTCAGGACAGACTGGAGAACTCAACCAGTGAGGTAAAATGGGTGGAACTGGGAAATAAGAAAAGTATAATCATTTTAATGGTGCTATATTATTGACTACCCAACAGTCCTAAGGATTTAGAGGAACAAATTTGTAAAGAGATTGCAAATTGTTGCAAGAAACATAAGGTTGTTAGAGTAGGTGGTTTTTAACTTTCCGCATATTGGCTAGGAATTCCCGACTGTAAAAGGACTAGATGGGATAGAGTTTTTCAAATTTGTTCAGGAAAGTTTCCTTCATCAGTATGTAGAAACCCCAATGAGAGAGCATGAGATACTGGGTCTGATATTGGGGAATGACACAGGCAGGTGACAGAAGTTTGTGTAGGGGGACACTTTGTATCTAGTGACCACAATGCCATTAGATTATTAGTAAATATGAAAAAGATAGGTCTGGTCTGCAGGTTGATTTATTAAACTGGAGCAAGACCAATTTTGATGTTATCAGAAATGAACTGACAAGTGTGTTTTGGGACAGGCTGTTTTCTGGCAAAGGTGTACTTGGTAATTGGGAAGCCATCAAAAGCAAAATTGAGCTTGTGTGTGCCTGTCCGAATAAAAGGTAAAGATATCAAGTGCAGGGAACCTTGATTTTCAAGAAATATTTAGGCCCTGGTTTAAGAAAAAAAGAGGTATATATCAGGTATAGATGAGTAGGAACTAATGAGGTGCTTCTGGAGTATAAGAAATACAAGAGAACTCTTAAGAATGAAATCAGGCGGGCTAAAGGAAGGCATGAAGTTGCTCTACCAGACAAGATGAAGGAGAATCTTAAGGTATTCTACAGATATGTTAAGAACTAAAGGATTGCAAGGGGCAAAATTGGCCCTCTCTAAGACCAGAATGGTAATCCATATGTTGAGCCAAATCAGATGGGGAAGATCTTAAATAAATTATTTGCACCTTTATTTACTCAGGAGATGGACACAGAGTCTATAGAAGTAAGGCAAAGCGGCATCAGCTTCATGGGCCCTGTACAGATTGTAGAGGAGGAGGGGTTTGCTATCCTGACACAATCAGTGTACATAAATCCTCAGGGCCTGACAAGGTGTTCCTTCATGACCCTATGAGAGGCAAGTGCAGAAATTGATGAGGCCCTAGCAGAGATATTTAAATCGTCCCTAGCAACAAGAGAGCTACCAGAGGATTGGAGGATAACCGAAGTTGTTCCAAGTTTAAAAGGAGCTTTAAACATAAGCCAGGAAACTATAGGTGAGTGAGTCTGACATCAGCGGTGGGAAAGTTATTGGAAGGTTTTCTAAGGGACCAGATATATAAGTATTTGGATAGGCATGGACTGATTAAGGATGGTCAACGTGGCTTTGTGTGTGATAGATCATCTCTAACCTATCTTAAAGCTTATTTCGAGCAAGTTACCAGGAAAATGAATGGAGTCAAGGCAGTGGATGTTGTCTTCGTGGACTTTAATAAGGCGTTTGCCAAGGTCCCGCATGGGATGTTGGTCCAGTAAAGTTCAGTTGCTCAGCATTCAAAATGAGACAGTAAATTAGATTAGACTTTGGCTTTGTGGGAGAAGACAAAGAGTAGTAATGGAGGCTTGCCTCTGACAGGAGACCTGTGACTGGTGGTGTGTCACAGGGATCAGTGCTGGTCCTTTGTTGTTTGTCATCTGTATCAGTTGATCTGGATGATAATGTGGTTAACCTGATCAGCATATTTACGGGTGATACCAAGGCTGTGGATGTAGTGGACTGCAAGAAGGCTATCAGGGCTTGCTGAAGGATCTGCGTCAGCTGGAAAAGTGGGCTAAAAAATGGCAGATGGAATTTAATGCAGACAAGTGTGAGGTTTTGCACTTCAGTAGGATCAGCCTGGGTAGATCTTACCCAGTGAGCGGTCGGGCACTGAGGTGTGCGGTAGAACAAAGGGATCTGAGACTACAGGTTCGTAATTCGTTGAAAGTGAAGTGACATGCAGATGGGATCGTAAAGAAAGCTTTGGCACATTGGCCTTTATAAATCAATGTGTTGAGCACAGGAGATGGGATGTTATGTTGAAGTTGTGTAAGACATCGGTGAGGCCTAATTTGGAGTATTGTGTTCAGTTTTGGTCACCTACCTACAGGAGAGATGTAAATAAAGTTGAAAGAGTACAGAGAAAATCTACATGATGTTGTGGGGTCTGGAGGACCTGAGTTATAAGGAAAGATTTAATAGGTTAGGACTGTAGTCCTCGAGACCATACGATGCAGGAACAGAATTAGGCCATTCAGCCCATCGAGTCTGCTCCACCATTTCATCACGGCTGATCTACTTTCCTGTCAGCCCTAAGCTCTTGCCTTCTTCTATATCCCTTCATTCCCTAATCAATCAATAATTTATCATCCTCTGCCTTAACTATACATAAAGACTTGGCTTCCAAAGCTGTGGCAAAGAATTCCACAGATTCACCGCTCTCTAGCTAAAGAAGTACCTCCTCCATTCTAAAAGAATGCCCCTCTATTCTGAGGCTGTGTTCTCTAGTCTTAGACTCTCCCACCATAGGAAACATCCTCTCCATATCCACTCTATCAAGGCCTTTCGCATTTAATAGTTTTTAAATGAGGTCACCCTTATTCTTATGAATTCTAGTGAATACGGGCCCAGAGCCATCAAATGCTCTTCATGTGACGAGCCATTCAATCCTGGAATCATTTCCCTGAATCTCCTTTGAACTCTCTCCAGTTTCAGCACAACCTTTCTAAACTATGAGACCCAAAATTGCTCACATTACACAAATGAGGCCTCACCAGTGCTTCATAAAGTCTCGACATTACATCCTTGCTTTTATATTGTAGTCTTCTTGAAATGAATGCTAACATTGCATTTGCCTTTCTCAGCACAGAACCCACCTGCAAATTAACATTTAGTGAATCCTGCACTAGGATTCCCAAGTCCCTTTGAACCTAAATTTTTTGTATTTGTTCCATTTAGAAAAAGTCAGCCCTTTCATCTTCCTAAGTGCATGACCTAATACTTCCCGACACTGTATTCCATCTGCCATTTTTTGCCCATTCCCCTAATCTGTCTAAGTCCTTCTGTAGCCTCTCTACTTCCTCAAAACTACCTGCCCCTCTACCTATCTTCTTAACGCCTGCAGACTTTGCAACAAAGCCATCAATTCCACCATCCAAATCATTGACATTTAATGCAGATATTCCGTGGAATAGACTTTTATATATAGACGATTGAGAGCAGATTTGATAGAGATATACAAAATGATGAGGGGTATAGATAGGGTAAGGGCAAGGAGGCTTTTTCCATTGAGGTTGGGTGGGACTACAACCAGAGGATCAGAGGTCATGGGATAAGGGTGAAAGGCAAAAAGTTTAAGGGAAACGTGAAGGGAAACTTCTTCACACAGATGGCCATAAGAATGTGGATTGAGCTGCCAGCACAAGTGGTGCATGTGAATTTGATTTCAACGCTTAAGAGAATTTTGGATTGGTACATGGATGATAGGGGTATGGAGGGCTATGGTCTGGGTGCAGGTCAATGGGAATAGACAGGTTAAAGGATTCTGGCGTGGACTGGATGTGCTGAACTGCCTGTTTCTGGCCTGTACTTTTCTATGACTCTAAATAAAGACTTACATTCTTGTTTTAAGCTATTTTTTGTTGTCGTAGTTGGAAGCTTCATTGTAGTTTATCTTTATAAGGCACTGATGAGGCCTCATTTGGAATGTTGCGAGCAGTTTTGTCATAGAGAGGATGTGCTGACGTTGGCGAAAGTTCAGAGGAAGTTCACAAGGACGAACCCGGGAGTGTATGAGGAGCGTTTGATGGCTCTGATTCTGTACTCACCAAAGTCTAGAAGAATGAAGAGGTGGGGGGGGGGGGGTGAGGAATCTCATTGAAACATATTGAATATTGAAAGGCCTAGACAGGCTGTAGGTGGAGAGGATGTTTTCTATAGCGGCTGAGTCTAGCACCAGAGGGCACAGCCTCAGAATAGAAGGGCCTCCCTTTAAAACAGAGATGAGAAATAATTTCTTTTGCTGTAGAGTAATGAATTTGTAGAATTTATTGCCACGCACAGCTGTGGAGAGCAAGTCATGGTGTATATTTAAAGTGGAAGTTGATAGGTTCTTGGTTAGTCAAAGGTTATGGAAGGAAGGCAAGAGACTAGGGTTCAGAATGATCATAAGTCAGCTGTAAAGGAATGGCAGAGCACAGTCAATGAGCCAAATGGTGTAATTCTGCTTCTGCATCTTGTGGTCTAAAAGTAAATTTGTAAAGATCATTTTTTCCTTGAACTTTACAGTGAGGTGCTTCTGATTGTGAGGATAACGATTTTCCTTTCAGGCTAAAAGTC
This sequence comes from Hypanus sabinus, assembly GCF_030144855.1. NCBI lineage: Eukaryota > Metazoa > Chordata > Chondrichthyes > Myliobatiformes > Dasyatidae > Hypanus > Hypanus sabinus. The sequence continues at coordinate 110,658,542 of NC_082710.1, read as the reverse complement.
AAAATAGGCCAAGGGTTTGGTATAAACCTTCATACCATCAAGCATGGTAGAAACAAGGAAACTTTACACATCTTTCCATCCAGATTCCTGTCATTTCCAGTGGAATTTGACGCCTGGATTGGAGTTTATTTATAGATACATTCTGGCACTTTGAGTCGCATTGCTGAACAATCCCCAATTTAACCCTACCCAAGTCACGGGTCAATTTATAATGATAACTAACCTTTAAACCAGTATGTCTTTCGACTGTGGGAGGAAACTGGAGCATTCAGAGAAAACCCACATATTCCATGGGGAGGAGGACATACAGACTCCTTACAGAGGAAGTGGGGATTGAACTCCAAACTTTACCCTGATCTGTAATATTGTCGTGCTAATTGCTACGCTACCGTGGCACCCACTAACTTGTAATTCCGGTTTGATGATGCATGCTTCAAGTGTTCACGCTGCATGTAAAATTTATGATGCACTGAAAATGTTGTTTTTCATTAGGGGTTATTACCCGTACAACATTTTAAAAACTGATCAATTTAACCTCCCACCGAATGTTGCTAAGCACATTTCGACATCTGTTTTGTGTTTGGCTGGTTAATCTTGAGAGCTGCCTCATGTGAGAAGGCTGAAAGCTCCAAGTTTGGGTATTTAGCGATTCTGTAAACAAAGTGTGTGTCGATGGCCTGACCGAGAGCTTTCACATGTCTTGTGCTGGAATGTGGAGGAGCTGAAGGAAAACAGGCCCAAGCTGAGAAAAAGCGGGGAGTACCACATCCAGTCTGGATTGTTCTCCTGTGCGGGAATGATTAACACCAAGACAGCTCAGAAGTTGTCCGGGCCTTTTGGAACTAATGCTGTCTGCAGAGGTTGCGGATATTCATTGCCCCTTGTGAGACTGTCAAAGAACAGGACCCCCTCCATCCTTGTGAAGAGCCCACTGCAGCCAAAAGGCCGTACAATGTGAGGGTGTGTCTCTTGTGCATACTCATTTTAATTCCCAGCAGCAAAAGAAAGGGTCACTGCTACTGCTTGATATAATTCACAGTGTCGAACAAAAATGGCTTTCAAGAGGGAGATTCATAGACTTTCAATAAATGAGCATGTAATTCAAGTTAATTGAAGCCTCCTGTTCTTGGTGCTCATTCTGCAGAAACTCCTTAAGCAGATGACTTGATAGAGGTAACAAGAGACCTAGATAGAGTGGATGGCCAGAGACTTTTTCCCAGAGCAAAAATACAAGGGGGCATAACATTGAGGTGATCGGAGGAATGTATGGGGGGGGGGGAGGTGTTAGAATTAAGTTCTTTATACAAAGAGTGGTGGGAACAACCTGCCAGGAATGGTGGTAGAGGCAGATATATTCGGGCATTTAAGGAACTCTTAAATACTCCTAATGTATCTACCTCTGCCACCACATGGGATGAATGAAAAATGGAGGGCTACGTAGGAGGGAAGGATTAGATTGGTCTTGGAGAAGGTTAAAGGTTTGGTACAATGTTATGAGCCTGTACTGTGTTCTACGTTCAGATGAAGTTGGAACTCTTCCTGGAAATTACTGGGAGACATTTTTCTCCTTTCATTGTTTAAAAGGCGAATCCATTGGCTTGCCTACCAGTTGTTGCCTACCAGTTGAACCAATCCTAAATTTTATTTCTATTGATACTTTTAAGAATTTCAAAATTTGCTGCCAATTAAATCCATTTTTCACACAAAATAAATTAAATCAGAAGCTAAGTATTTGGAAATCTGGAGGGATGAATAATTTGGTAGCTTCTGTCTCTATATGAAAGTCTAGAGTGTTTTGTAAGTCAAAACAAAAAAAAATTGAAATCCTGAAGATATTTAATACAGTAAACACTAAATAGACCATAAGACATAGGAGGAGAGTCAGGCCATTCAGCCCATCTAGACTGCTCATCCATTCCGTCATGGCTGATTTATTTTCCCTCTCAAACCCATTCTCCTTCCTTCTCTCCGTAACCTTTGATGTTCTGATTGCTCAAGAGTCTATCAACCTCCACTTAAAATATACGCAATGACTTGGCTCCACAGCCGTCTGTGGCAATGAATTCCACTGGTTCACCCACCCTGTGGCTAAAGAAGTGCCTCCTCATCTCTGTTCTAAAGAGATCAAAGTTCAAAGTATGTATTACTATTGTTATCAAAGTATGTATGCAGTGTATAACTCTGAGATTTGTCGTCTCCAGATGTCCTTGTATTCTGAGCTGTTCTCTCAGGTTCTAGACTCTCCCACTAATAGAAACATGTTCACCACATCCACTCTATCCTGAATAGGTCAGAATGTCTTGATGTAAGGAGAGCTCCGGTTAACCTTCCAATTCCTTCACCTTTCCTCACATCTGTTTTGTAAGGGGGTGTGCCTTCCCATTTTGAATGCTTCTTGGTCAGTTGTGTCATTATTGACAGAAACAGCAGATGCAAGCCTGCTGGTTCTGACTGATGATGGCAATGCAGATCTCAGTCAGGTGATCAACAAATGGGTCATAGAATGCAGCGAGTTTACTTTGCTGAAAGGCCGTTAACTGTCCTTCATGGTTTTTGTGCAAAAAGGGGAAGGGGGTTGCTCTGCCTGGCAGGTTTACATGATCTCCTGGCTCTGTTGGAAGTTAATGTGCCATTATGTACTTCATGTTGCAGCACTGGTTGGACAACACCAAGAGCATCAAGAAGCAAGTGAAAAGTAAGTTGCATCTGAATCCAGATCAAATTAAATTTATTATCAAAGTGCATTGATGTCACCCTGAGATTTATTTTCTTACTAGCATTCACAGTAAATCCAATAACTGTAATAGAACCAGTGGAAGACTGCACACAACAGGGCGGGCAACCAGTGTTCAAAAGACAACAAAAAGAGATCATAATAACAAGTAAATAAACAATGAATATCGAGGACATAGGATGAAGAGTCCTTAAAATTGAGTCTACAGTTTGTGGGAACAGTTCTACGACGGGGCGAGTGAAGTTATCCCAAGTTATCCCCTTTGGTTCAGGAGTTGAGGGGTAATAACTGTTCATGTACCTGCTGAATCTAGAGGCCTCTGTACCTTCTTCCTGGAGGCAGCAGTGAGAAGAGAACAAGACCTGAATGGTGGTGATGTCCCTGATTATGTTGCTTTCCATTCTGCTTATTCTTGTCCCTGAGTAACAAGGGCAAAGTGATAAACCGCTTCAAAATAGCTGAAGGTTTCTGAAGTGGAGCAGTTGAGCTCACTGAAGGGATGTAGGGAGCTGTGACATCTGGAAGGGATGCTCAATGAGATGGGCGCTCACCAATTACAGTGGGTGACCATCCACAGATTGGAGAGGATAAGCAAGGATCAAATTTATTCACTATATACATGAATTAACAATTTGCCATGGTGTATTGATGCGACATGCAACTAAAACAGCTTTCAACAAATATAGAGGTTAAAGTACAGGTATGGAATAAAATGTACATAAATACCAGCATGAAAACAGCATAATAAAAAGTGGTTTAAAGTATTTACAGTGCAGTGGGGGGGGGGGGGGCGTGAGAATGATTGATCAGATTAACTGTCCGTGGAAGAAACTTTTAAGATGGCGTGAAGTTTTGTTTTCATAGCCTTTAGTGCTTTCCAGAAGAGAGATTTGAAAAAGGCAGTTGTCAGGGTGTGGAGTGTCTGCATTGATCTTTCCTACCCACTTTTTTTGTCCTGGATGGTCACCTAGCAGAGTTGGGTGGGAGTAATGAATAATGCAGAGTGGTGCTTTCAAACCAATTCCCAGTGCTGAATAGAGGGAGAAGATGTCAAGACCATTGTGGGTTCATTGTTCACTTTGCATGGTGGACCCAGTGTATAGAATTACACAGGAGAATGAATAGATGGGTGTTCCTGCAACAGTCAAGGCAAGTTCTGCGGGGCACGTTATTTGCCAGGTGATATGTGAGACTGCACAGAGAGGGAAGATAGTGTGAAGGTTTGGGGAACAGCGGCAAGTCTCAGTTGATGTGGGAAGGAGGAAATATTTCAGAGTTCAAGGTGAGAGTTTGCAAAGATTCAGGAGCTATGAAGCGAGATCCAAGATAATAAGTTTGGATTTGACATGATCCGGTTGAATTCAGGGCATTCATTCTTATGGGTTGAAGTAAATCTGAAGAACTTCTGATTCTACGTGGTTGTCTGACTAAGGCCTGTGGTGAGTGGTGCTCTGCTTAGTCCAGTCTTGGTTCTCTCTATATTGGTGATCTGGATGGTAATGCGGTAAGCAGAATCATTCATTTTGAGAGGACTGGAGTATAAAAGCAAGGAAGTACTGCTGGGTCTTCGTAAGACGTTGGTCAGCCTGTACTTGAAGTGTTGTCAGCAGGGTGTTGAAAGTATGTGCTGGCATTGCAGACAGTAGGTTGAATAAGTTACAGCTTCATTCCCTGGAGTGCAGGAAAATGAGGGGAGATGACGTAGAGGTACAGAAAATTGTGAGGGGTATAGATTGGTTAAGAGATACAGATGAAGCTTCTTCCACTGAGCTTGGGTGAGATTAGAACTAGAGGACATAGGTTTAGGCTGAAAGATAAAATAGTTCAGGGGGATTTGATGGGGGAAGTTTCTTCGTATGAGAGGGTGCAAAATGCCATTGGAAGTGTGGGATGCTGGTTTAATTGTAATATTTTGTTTGGAAAGGTACATGGATGAGATACATGGAGGATAATGGTGCAGGTCGATGGTACTGGGCAGAAAAGCAACTTGGGCTGAATGACTGTTTCTGTACTCCGACTGTGATTTTAATATTACTCATCTTGTGTGTGTGTATATATATATATATATATATATTGAATCTGCTTTTCAATTCCCTTTGAAGTTGGCCCTCCATACTGTCTTCATCTCCGAGTAAAGTTTTATTCATCTGAACCCAACAACCTGCATGAAGAATTAACCAGGTGGGAAGATGTTTCTGTCATTTACCCTGTGTGCATTGCCTCTGGTTTTCAGCCAGTTGTTGTGAGCTTCTCAAAGTTACTGACCACCATTCTGTTACCTTTTCTGCATCTCTTTCACCCCTTGTAAAAAAAAAATTAGACTTTGGCCAGAATTAGCAAGCAGGTGTTGAAATATTGACTGTCTGCTGTACTCTTGACATTTAGTTCCATTGTAGTCATTGGGATTGAATGTTTGGAAGGCAGAAGGCAGTTCTGCATTTGCACCTTTTTCCCAAATTATGGAATAATTTATGTATATAGTATATCCTGTGTGTTGTCTATTCCGAAGTGATCGTGATACCACTGCATGCAGGTTTTTATTTTCTGTACTTATGCTCAGCATACACGCACACTATACATGATAATCAACTCAACTTGACCTGAAGGCCAATTTCTCTCCCTCCAAGTGCCTGAAAGTTGAGGTATCAAGATTGCAACCAATACCTCTAGATGTAGGCACCTCGTCAGTGGAATTGAGGTGACCGTAGCATAACGGACATCATAGTCAACCTCATTCTAGATAAGCTTCTCCCAGCTGCTTTCCACTATCAGTCCTGAGTGCCTGTTATCCTCGTCTCTCCAAACTTTAGCCACCAACTAATTTAAGGTGCCATGGCAGAATAGCGGTCAGCACAACGCTATTACAGTCCACGGTGTTGGAGTTCAATTCCGTCATCCTCTGTAAGAACGTTTGTATGTTCTTCCTTTGTGTGCCTGGGTTTCCTCTGGAAGTTCCGGTTTCCTTCCGCAGTCCAAAGAGATACCAGTTAGTAGGTTAATTGATCATTGTAAATTGTACTGCGATCAGGCTAGCGTTAAATCGGTGGGTTGCTGGGCAGTGCAGTTCATTGGGTCGATACTGTTCCGCACTGTACCTCTAAATAAAATAAATAAAAATAATTCTATATCACATGGGGGAATTTAATCTGGGACCTTTGTGATATGTTCAGCCAGAAATCGTCTGATTGATCTGAGGGGGTCAGCACAATATTGTGGGCTGGGCTGAATGGCTTGTACTGTGCTGTACGTTCTACGTTAAAATTTGGACAAGAGAAGTGTCAATACCTAGACTGTCTAATTCTGCAGCTGGCATTTCCCAAGGTACATTGACAGTACGTTCAGTACTGGATAATAATTCTTTGGCTCTTACAGGCATGTCGGAACGTGTTTGCCTTTTAAGTCTGAGCTCATAACAGATGTAATTATAAAAACTTAATGCACCTGCAGAGTTAATTCACTGATAATGTGCATGATAATTCATTGGTTTATTTCTCAACAAAGCCCAATCACTGGCAACACAATGTTTCAATCTGTGTAAAAATTAAGGACGTGAAGTGTTGACAAGAACCGACTGACTTCCAAGTGGGGATTGAGTTTGAAAACTCCATTCAAACTTCTCAGTGGCTCACATAGCATCTTAGAATCACAGCACAGAATGAAACAGGCGTTTCAGTGCACCTTGTCCATATCAGTCATGATCTCTATTAAGCTCTCATTAGGTCCTTAACCTTTTGCACTTTCCTATCTAAGTATCTACTGAAGTGTCCGCCATTCTAATTATTTTTGCCTCCACTATTTCCTGTGGCAGCTCGTTCCATTTAACTGCACCCACCTTCTTCCCCCCCCCCCCCATATGGGAAAAGCTCACCCCTCAGATCTTCAAGGCACAAGAGACTGCAGATGCTGGAATCTGAAGCAACAAAAAAGCACTGGAGGAGCTAGCAGGTCAGGCAGCATCTGTGGAAGGAAACGGGCATTTAACACTTAGTCCAATTTCAATGAAGTTGGCTTAAGTCAATGTCAATTGGCCTCTTCCCTCCATAGATGCTGTCTGACTCGCCGAGTTCCTCCATCATCTTTTGATGTTGCCCCTCAGATCTTTAAGTTTTTCCTCTCACCATGAAACCAATTCCCTCTAATCTTAACCTTTTTAAAAATACAGATAATTTACGTTAGTTTACTGAAATAATTAAATATCCTATATATTTATTGCTGTATTTTAATACTTTTATGCTTTAGCACCATTTTAACATTTACCAGTTTATGAATTTCAGGTAATCATGAATGTTCAATTTTTATGAAAGTTGGCTAAGCCACAGGTACGGCTTTATGAGAGACTGAAGTCCTTCAGTGGGCAGGACTTGCATATGTTGGGGTTTAACATAAAACTGTACAAAACATGAACAGCTTTTTGGTTATCTTGACTGCATTGATCATGATGCCAATTATTTGCCTGCACATTACCTATATCCCTCCAGTCTCTGCCTGCTTGTCGACCTTGCTGTACGTTGCTGTAGTACCTGTTGCCATTAACTCCCTGGCATAGCATTTCAGGTAACTAGTAGTGTAATTAAAAAAAAAATTGCCTCTGAAATCTCTGTGAAGTGTTTTCCCCCTTTCACCTCTGCCCATCTTAGGGACAAGCGTTCTGAGAACCTATCCTGTCCATACTTCAATCAGATGTACGAAACAGTGATGGGTATAGACGGAGTACATACAATCTGGCCTTTTTTCACTGAGAACTGGAGGTCGTAGGCTAAGAGTGGAAGGTGAAATATTTAAGGGGAACACGAAGGGCGCCTTCACTTAGGGTGGTGCGACTATGGAATGAGCTTCCAGTGGGAGTGGTGACTGTGGGTTCGATGGCAGCATTTCAGAAGCATTTGGATAAGTATGTGGATGGGAGGAATGTGGCGGGCTGTGTTCTAGGTGGGAGTTGATGGGAAAAGGTAGAATGGCAGTTCAGCACAGATAGATGGGCTGAAAGGCCTGCCTCTGTGCAGTAGTAATCTATGACTAGTTCCCTGCTCAGCCTCCATCCAGTGCTCCAGAGAAAACAGGTCAAGTTTGTCCAGCCTCTCGGAGGTAATCTGCTTCGTCCAAGCAACATCCTGCTGAACACCTTACAGAACTTCTCAAAGCCTTCGCGTCATTGCTTGCGTTTTGTGAAGACAAGTCCGGGTAGTACCTGTGGAGAGCAGGGCCTTGTGGAGTGCTGTGTCTGAGAAGAACTGAGAAGTGCAAGCACCTGGTCCTTGGAAGTGGTGTCACAGGTAGACAAGGAGCTGAAGAATGCTTTTGTCATACTGGCCTTCATCAGTCAGGGCACTGAGATTAAAAGTAAAAAGTTAGTCGGGTAGTGCTCGTGAGTTCAATGTCCATTCAGAAGTCGGATGGCAGAGGTGAATAAACTGTTTCTGAATCATTGAGTGGATTGCCTTCAGGCTTCTGTACCTATCTCCTGATGGTAGCAATAAGAACAGGGTATGTCCTGGGTGATGGGGGTCTTTAATGATGGGTGCAGTCTTTATGAGGCATCACTCTGTGAAGATGTCCTGGATACTATGGAGGCCAGTGCCCATGATGGAGCTGACTGAGTTTGCAACTCTCTGCAGCTTATTTTGATCCTGTGCAGTATCCTCGCCCCATTACCAGATGGTGATATGGCCAGTTAGAATGCTTTTCACGGTACGTCTGTAGAAATCTGCAAGTGTCTTTGGTGACATGCCAGATGCCCCCAAACTCCAAATGAAATATCGCCGCTGTCATGCCTTCTTTATGGTTGCATCGATGTGTTGGGTCCAGCATAGATCCTCAGACACCTTGGCACACGGGAACTTGAAATTACAGGGATATTGCTGGTCTTGAACATACAGGGGTTGAACCGTTTGTACTTTATCCGTTGGAGGGTAAGAAAATAATGGGGTACAGTTAGGTGGAATGCGCGATGTATTTTCCCAAAATTGGGAAATCAAGAATTAGAGGACATAAGGTTTACAGTGAAAGTGGAAAGATTTAAGAAGAGTTTCTGGGCAGCGTTATCATACTGAAGGTGGTGTATATATGAAATGAAGGTAGGTGCATTAATAACATTTAAAAGACTGCTGAACAGGTACATAGATTGGAATGGTTTAGAGCAGGGGTTCCCAACCTTTATTATACTATGGACCAATACCATTAATCAAGGGGTCTGTGGATCCCAGTTTGGGAATCCCTGGTTTAGAAGGATATTAGCTGAATGCAGGAAAAGATGGGAATTTTGCTCGGCATAGAGTAGTTGGACTAAAGGGCTTATTTCTGTCTTGTATGACTCTTCAGTCATTTTCAGTAGCTTTAAAAAAAAACATCATACTTTGACATCCTCTGAACCTTTTAACTACTGCCTTCTAATAATCCAGGGCACTGAGCATCTCCTGAACAAAACAACAACGTTATTTTAGTTCTGCTTGCTCCCATTTAAAGTGCTTGCAGTCTGAAGATTAGCCAGTGTGTTTGCAGACCTGAGGGTAACTGGATGTGACCATGAAATTGGCTGATTCAGTGCTGTGACCTGATCAGCGTTGAGTTCCCAGTTTCTGTGACATGCTGTCTACTTGTGTGCCTAGCTGGTATTAAACCTGATAAACGCAGACCTTTGATAGCGTGCCCTTAGGTCATGTGACTGACCAGCCATGTCATTGATTTAAATGGTAAAAAACCTTTCTCTGTTTGAACTGGTTTCTGGGATTGTTCTGTGCCCTTTGGCTGTCAGAGTGTGAATTTATTTCTCCCTTTGCTGTAACATTTTATTTTGCAGTGACGTATCTTCCATGTTTCCCCCCCCCCCCCCCCCAATTTGGTTTCTGCTGGTTTACTGCCCTTGAAATTCTATTGTATTTGAAGTCAGAGATTGAAACAGCACAGAAGTTCAATTATCATCTGTCTGATGAATCCCATTCCCTTTTCCCTTTCTCATTCCACCGTTTCCCCTGGCGGGAATGCACTGCCTGGGGAAGTGGTGGAAAGAGTTATGATCAGGAGGCATTTAGTCAGACTAATGAACAAGCAGGAACTGAGGAACATAGACCATTAACAAGGAAATGTGCAGATTAAATTGGCATCATGGTCAGTGCAGGTATCTCCATTCCCTGTTTCCACACTGTCCAATTCTATGTTTGAATGAAAAGTCATCCATGTCCGTAATGAATTTCTCTTACCATCATTGCAAGTATATTCCAGATCACAACTTACTGCTTAATAGAAGTGTGTAAAGATTAAAGAAAGACCAGCTTTCACATCATGTGCATCAGTGAGCAAGACAGTCCAAATATGTGCTGGGGACAGCCCACAAGTGTTTTCACACTTCTTACACCAATATGGCACACCTACAAGTCACTTACCCTAACCCGTAAGTCTTTGAAATATGGATGGAACTGGAACACCTGGTGGAAATTGAGCCGTAACCCTTGGTACTGTAAAGCATCGTGTGCCTGTGTGTTAGTGTGTGTACATTTATGTATTTAGCTTGAGTCTAAATTTTTATTTACAGATACTTGTTTGTACTACAGTTGAAGCAAGATATCCTGAGTGGCAAGTAAGTAGAGCTTGATTTTGTTTTACCATAGCTGTGCTTTGTGAGTGATTTGATGTTAATATCCTTTTGCTTTGATCAAAATTAGGCTTAAAGTTGGATGAGTGAGGAAGTATGAAGGAGATTGGGCAGGCGGAGACAGGCAGGGCTGGGAAGGTGATTGGTGGATGGAGGGAAGATGAAGGAGATTGGACAGATGGAGATGGGTGGGAAGGTGATAGGTGGATGGAGGAAAGGGGAAGGAGATTGGACAGATGGAGATGGGTGGGAAGGTGATTGGTGGATGGAGGGAAGATGAAGGAGATTGGACAGATGGAGATGGGTGGGAAGGTGATTGGTGGATGGAGGGAAGATGAAGGAGATTGGACAGATGGAGATGGGTGGGAAGGTGATTGGTGGATGGTGGAAAGTTGAAGGAGACTAGACAGATGGAAACAGCTGGGTCTGGGTAGGGAAGGGATTGGAAGAACAAACTGGTGGGTGGTAGGTGGAAAGAGACAGACAAAGAAGCGCGGGAGGAAAAGGCAGATCAGGTGGTGTGGTGTTGACGATACTCTTTGATGGGACCAAGGGTTATGCAGATCAGGAATGTCCCAAACATAATTCCCCTGACTATTTTTACCCGACAGATTTAGCAGTGCCTTTGCCCAAACACTGTTGCAGAGCAATTGGGTGAGGATAACTACAGGCTTGGTTGTCGATTAACCTGCAAGCCCTTTGTGTGCTGGTTTACAACATCTTATGAGATAATGACCAATGCTCAACCCTACATTTTGTGTCAGTGGCTTTAGCAAGTGGAGGAGAAAGGAAGACTGTCAACTCTTTTTAATACTCTGACTTCATGTCAACTGGACAAAAACTGTTTATCCAAAAAGTAGCTAAAGCGTGGATTTCTATGTCAGTAGTTTAAAGTGTATTCCTTCAAGGCCAAGGGGGAGAGCAGGTTTACTGCAATGGGAGGAAAACAGAGGGTATGGAGTTTAACCATTGGAATAAACCAGTTTGAATAAAGATCTGTCTGTGTCAGATTAATTTTGTTTTTTTCTCTTTTAATGGGTGAACTAAATGTTGTATTTTGCATCACCTTCAGGAGGCAGAAGCAATGTCTATGTTTTCTTACCTCACTTCACTCAGCTGATGTTATAGGGTGTTAAAATTCTGTATCATTGCTGGTTCCTTATCTTGATTGTCCCTCTTTTAATGTATTTGAGGGTTTTGTTGACTGCCTTTCCAGGAATTCCTCAAAATTGTCCATCTCATTATGTATCAGGCATCTGTTTGTGTTAACGCGTGTGATGTGTTAGGGTCACGCTAAAGACCTCATCAGTGAAATTTTGCCAGAAAAGTTCCTATTTTCAAAGAAGTTAGATTCCCTTTTCCTTCCCAGCCTGATTCATCTTATCTTTGTAGAAAATCATCAGCTTTGGTTGTAACCAGAATTAAAATCAGAACTTGTCTCTCTCCAAAACAGTGTGCCAGACTCCAGCTGTGAAGGACATTTAAACATTCTGAAATATTTAAACATTCTGTATCTGTTTGGATAATTGCAGAAAATTTAAGTTTCCACTTGTCGCTCTAAATTGGGACAAGTTCATAATATGTATTGGAACTGAAGTTACCACGGGAATCGTCTCTGCTAATATTGGGAATAAATGTGCATAGAAACATAGTGTCAATTTCAACTTACTCCAATTCCATCTCCACTAATTGTTGCTTAACTTGGAACATGGTCATTTTAAGAAGTACACCCTAGATGTACTTAAACGTTAAAAGTGGGGGTTTCTCCCAATCTGGCGTACAGATTACTTTCAATAAAATGCTTTCTTTAACATGTGGGGGGGTGGAGGGAGCGTTATAGTTAATATTCACCCTGATTGTCCTGGAAGGTGGCAGGCAATGTTCTCATTGAACTGTTGTGGATCGTACGATGTAGGCACTCCCAGCCTCTAAGTAGGGATTTCCAGGACTCCGAAATAGCAACAGTGAAGGAATCATAACACCCTGTATATATCAATGCGTCGCTTGGAAGGAAAGTTGTGCTTTTGGAATGTTGCATCGGCTCTCTTGAGACTGTAGTAGTTGTGCCCAATTCTTGATTAAGGGTAACGTCAATCACTCCTGTGCACTTCAATAAATACAGCCCAGAATAATTTAGCACATAGTAGTGGTAGTCATCAATATTACAATCTATGGTAAACATGCATGGAACATGTTTTGAAAAGCTCACAAATATGCTTAAATAATGTCAGTTCTTGAATTAGCAAGATTTTATCTGAATCCTGTCAGCTTTATGTACAAGGTTAGCAAACATAATATTGGGTTAACTTGGCCTCTGATTCTGTTACAGCAGACACTAAAAATATTTTTAAATTATTGTTAATCATTTAAAAAAAATTCTTATTTATTTTTCTGGTGGGCACAAAGATTTTGCTGTCTGCTTTTCTTGAAAGTCACATTGCAATTGGAGTTGCTTTGAGTGTTGAATTCTGGGTAGAAGTTGTATCTTGTCGCTCAGTGCTATAGTGCCTGGTGTGAGTACCCTGATTAGTGCTATGAACTAAACTCTTTTGTTTCTTTCCCCTCCAACCATCCAGGTTAGATTGCCCTTACGACACATCAGTGCAGCTGGCAGCCTATGCCCTTCAAGGTTAGTGCCATTTATTGTGAGGTCACATTAATATAATAGAGCCGTGCGTATTTTTTCTGGTTAAAAAGCTGTTTAGGCTGTATTGAGTGTATTTTGCTGCTCGACAACTGTGATATTCCATTGTAAAATGATAGCTAGAAATTTTCTCCAAAATGACAGCTGATCAAATGGAACATCTGAGAAAGATTCCCTTTTGCTTCAGAAACAGGAAATATGGAAAATTACATTTTATTGTGTTAGGGGATCAGCGAGTTGGACTATTGTTCTTAAGCTGCTTGTAGCTGTGGTTTTATTGTTCTCATTTACAATACAGAAACAGTATCTTGTAGGTACTTTGTACACCTGATGTTGCTCTGCCATTTGTTCAATATTTCAATCATTTGGACTAACAACTGATCACATTCTTACTGTTATGTGTAACTGTGTTGCTGAGGATACAGTAATCCCTGAGAGATTTACAAATGTAGGAAATAGGCATGGGAACAGGCCACTCGGCCTTTTGACCTGCCTCGAATATTCATGACCAATCCGTTATTTTAATATCATGTTCCCATTCTCACCACGTACCTCTATCTTTTTGTGTTAAGGAACCTATCTATCACCTTAGAAATATTCAGCAACTTCGTGTTACAGTCTCTGCCATAGCAAACTGAACAGGTTTTACCACCATCTGAAGAAATGTTTGCCCAGGTCTGTTCGGCTTCCCTTGCCTAGTGACCAGTAGTGACCTAGGGACCAAACATCCCACTTTGTACACTGTCCTTTCCACATCCAGTTTATGTGACACCTTCAGAATTCTGTACGCTTGAATTAGATTTCCTGTCTGTCTCCAGCGAAAAATCCCCAGTGACTGCTGACCTGGGCAACCTAATCTCCTCTTGCATAAGCACTGCCATCCCAACAATCAGTCTGGTGATATCTTGCCGCACTCCATTTATGATAATTATCTTGGGTAAGGAGGTCAAAACTGGACACAGTACTCTAAATGTGGTCTCTCTAATATACTGTATAATTTTAGGTATTCAAACCCTCTCATTTAGAATCCAGCAAACTACTTAAGTTTTACCCTTGCGTTTATCTTTTATCTACACTTCTACTTGGAGACACAGACGTCTTAGTGCATCAATTCTCCATCACCTGACATAATTTAAGTAATGTGCTACCTGCCTGTTTTCCCACTAAACTGAACGCTGTCACATAAAATGCACCTGTCTATGCTCCATCCGTCTGCGCCACCTTGAAACCTTTTTGCATTCTCATAGTTGACCAGATTATTGTAGTAAATAAATAACCCGTGGAGTATTGTGTTTGATTTCTCCCTGTCCGGATGGTTTGCTATATATTTTGAATAACTGAGGTCCAAGCACTGATTCCTGTGCTCCCCAGTAATCCCTGCCTCCCACCCTGAAAAACACACATTTATGTTACCCACATCCAGACAAGTAAAGTGTTTCATCAGGCTGCTGCTGGCTTGCCCTTTGTAATTAGTGGAAAGTTTTCAAGAAGTGAGTTACTTGCAATAAAAATACTGATCTTCTGACTTGCAGCCATAATACTTATGTGGCTGGTCCTGTTTGTTTCCTGGTTGGTAATAATAGAGGGGGGGAGGGGGTGGTTGGCATGGAGAAGCTCAGCAGTGGTATTGCCACCACGTGCCAAAGGTTAGTGGTTAGATCGTTATTGATGAAAAAATTGTGGCTCAGCTGTAACTTGCCACTTGACAGCTTAACTCAGTTAGTGCTTATTGCACTGACTATTGTTAGGTTGGCACATGGCTGAAAAAAATTGGAGGGCTATATGGTAGAGAAGGCTAGCTTGATCTTGGAGTAGTTCTGAAGGTCGGCACAAAATGGTGGGCCAAGACGTCTGTTCTGTCCTGTGAAGTATCTGTGTTCTAAGCATGTCTATGCAACACACACAGAGTGCTGGAGGAGCACAGCAGGTCAGTCAGCATCCATGGAAATGAATAAACTGTCAACGTTTCATGCCAAGACCTAACTCCAGGACTGGAGAGCAAGGGAGAAGATGCCAGAATAAAAAGGTGGGGGGAAGGAGGGTATCTCGAAGGTGATAGGTGAAGCCAGGTTGGGGGGGGGGCAGAGATAAGTAAACGGCTGTCGGAGCAGGAATCTGATGGGAGAGGAGAGTGGATCATGGGAGAAATGGAGGGAGGAGGGGCACCAGGGGCAGGTAAGAGGCCAGAGTGAGGGAAAAAAAGAAGAGGGGAGGGAGAGAGAAATAATTACTTACTGGAAGGAGAAAACGATATTCACGACATCAGGTTTTCTAAAAATTTCTAACTGAAATTTCATGTTGTGCCCTCAAACTCCACCTTTCCAAAGATCAGCAGCTTTGAGAGTATAGGGTATCCTCAGAGCCTCTGTGGAGTGACAGCTCAGAGTTTGTCCTCGAGTCACTGGAATGGATCTTGAACCATGGTCTTCTGAAATTTGACTGTAAGTTTCCAATTGAGTGCATCTTTATGGGTACAACTGGCGCTTGATGGCTACCGTACACAAGAACGTAGGAGCCAGGATTAAATAGTCTCTACAGTATTGTTACTTGGCTTTAGCCTTTTTTTGGGAGAGCCATTCACAGATTTTCTGATTAACCTTCAATGTTTCTCTTTTAAACTGTGATATTGTGGCGACCCATTTCCTAGCGTATCCGAACCGACTCACAATTAGATAGCCTACGGGGGTTTGCGAGCACAGAGCTTTGGAGCCTCTGCGCCATGGGGGGCCCGTTGACAGAGGCTTAAAAGTGAGGCTGAAGTTTTCGAATAAAGTTTTTTCCTTCGACTGCAGTTACCTACTCCGTGTCGTAATTTTAGCGCTGCATGTAGCACACCGCTACAATTGGTTGCCCCGTCTTTAGTAATTCTGTGGCCCAGGAAGTCAATGGTATCGAGTCCGAACTGGCATTTGGCAGGGTTGATTGTAAGACCGTACTCACTCAGTCGAGCGCAGAGTTGACGGAGGTGGGACAGATGCTCCTGACGACTGCCGCTGGCTATGAGGATGTCATCCAAATAGATGAACGCGAAGTCCAGGTCCCGTCCCACCGCGTCCATTAACCGCTGGAACGTCTGTGCGGCATTCTTCAGGCCGAACGGCATGCGGAGGAACTCGAAAAGGCCGAATGGGGTGATGAGAGCCGTTTTGGGGACGTCGTCAGGATGCATCGGGAGGGAAAATGGAAGAGGAAGAACTCTTAATTTTCTCATGGTTGTTTTCTGATTTCTCCAACACAGCTGAATTGGGTGACTGTGATCCTTCGGAAAGTGGGCCGGACTTGGTGTCTGAATTCCGATTTGTACCGGATCAGGTGGAGGAGATGGAGTTTGCCATCTTTGAGAAGTGGAAAGAATGCAGGTTTGACATTCTCATTCTCTCAGCCTGGGTGGAGAGCCCAGGATTATATTTACTATGTTGTTACATTATATACATCAAAAAATTACCATCAAGATTTATTAGTTTATGATATTGAAGTTGATCAACATTACAATAGTAACTATGCTTCAAAAGTACTTTGTTAGCTGTAAATCATTTTGACAGGCTTGTCAAAGAGACAGTATAAATACGAAAACACAAGAGATTTTACAGATGCTGGAAATCCAGAGTTAGACACACAAAATGCTAGAGGAACTCTGCAGGTCAGGCAGTATCTTTGGAGAGGTACAAAGAGTCAATATCAGGGCTGATGTAGGGTTGCAGCCCAAAATGTTGACTCTTTACTCCTCTCCATAGGTCCTCCCTGACCTGCTGAGTTTCTAAAGCATTTTATAGAAATACAAATCTATTTATTTGTTATCCAGCACAGATTTCAATATTAAACTGAAGTCTCGCCATGCAATGTTTACTTATTAAGTAAAGTAAATACTGTCCGTCAAGTTCATACCAACTCTCAATTGGACTAGCCCTATTTCCCTCTTCCTCATTTCCTTGCATTTCTGTCATGGTGAAAGTTGGGCTGTTGACAAGAGACTTTATTTCCCAGCATGGTAGAACCTGTGTCAGATCAAAAATATATCATTCATTGGGCTGTGAAGCATTTTATCTCTTCCTGGGCAAGTGAGTCTGGAATCCACCTGGAATCCAATAACATTCTGTTTTACTGATGTAGGTTGGGCTCCACCATTGTCATCAGATTGACTGCAGTCTTAGCCTTGTGTGGCATGCTCAAGGAAACAAAGACTTAAAGGCATTTATCTTCAGGAACAGGAGAAAACAGGAGTTTGCAGGTTCTCCAGGAGAGCTGTGGGCTTCCTTATTCTTTTCTCGCTGCTGCCATCAGGAAGAAGGTATAGGAACCCTAGGACTCACACCACCAGGTTCAGGAACAGTTATTACTCCTCAACCATCAGGCTCCTGAACCTCTTGACTTCACTTGATCCTTCACTGAACTGTTCTCATAACCACTGAACCCATTCTCAAGGACTCTTCATCTTGTGTTCTCGATATTTAATGCTTATTTCTTTTTGTATTTGCACAGTTTTGTTGTCTTTTGCACACTGGTTGCACGCTCAAGTTGGTGTGCTCTTTCATTGATTCTATTATGGTTATTATTCTATTATGGATTCATTGAGTATGCCCACAAGAGGAATGTTTTCCATCAGCACCATTTTCATTGGCTTTGGGCACTGTGGCACAGTATATTGAGAGGAGGTCAAATGTTGAAAGAAATTCTCCTGGTTCTTGTATTTTTGGGAGTGGCGAGTGGCAGGCACAAAGTCACACCCTTGAGTGAATTGACCCCAGATCTCAGTGTGTACATCAACAGCTGACCTCCATTGGGCCAATGGTTGATGAAAAGGGATTTGGCATCTTTCAGTCTGATTTGTGATAACCTGGCTGTCGGTAGATGGAAATGTGTGCATGCACGTATCGGTCAGGCCAGCTCTGGTGATTTGATGTGTGGGGGAATCCAGTAGGGAAGCTTGGAACTTGCCAGTGGCATCGCCCATTTGTTTGTTGATGAGAGTAACTAGCTGCATTATATTTCTCCTGCTTTTTGTGACGTCCTCCTGTCTTCCCTTCCTCCATCCGCCTTCCCTCCAAGCCATGGGACCCGAGCAGCCCTTGATCAACCCTGGCCTAATCACCGGCAATTTACAATGATAAATTGACCTACCGACTGGTACGTCTTTGTATTGTGGGAGGAAACCAGAACACCTGGAGAAAACCCACACATTCCACGAGGGGGACATGTAGACTCCTTACAGATGACGTTGGAATTGAACTTTTGAGCTCCAATGCCCGAGCTGCAATAACGTAGCACTAACTGCTACACTATTGTGCAGTTGTATTGAATCATGTTGGGTGGTCTTTGAAAATCTGGAGCCTTTCCTGACTTTAAGATCTTCAGTGCACTTTGCAGCTAATGTGCACTTTATGAAATTACTGTTCTTACATTTTGCACAGCAGGACCCCCAAAAGAGCAATGTGATAGTTGACAATACAATCTGTCATACAACATCTTGAGTGAAGGAGCAAACTTGACCCCACAATCCCGCAATTTTAACTACAATTTGAGAAAGTAGCATGGCAGTTAAGCACTTGTTAGATGAAAATAACAAATTTCACAGTGTATGCCAGTGATATTAAACCTGAATCTGATTCAGAATTTATGCTGCATTTCAATTGAAGTAACCATCCCTGAGTTAGTGTTGCACTTGTCTGTCCCTGTCTCTTGTGTTTCATTCTGAAACGGGGCTTGAACTCTCAACCTTCTGTTCTGGAGGCGTGATCTGCAGAGCTACCCCTGTGTGACCGAATTTCACCATCTTTTCTCTTTGCAGAGGTCAGACGCCCTCTCAAGCAGAAATAAACTATCTCAACAAAGCCAAGTGGCTGGAGATGTATGGTGTCGACATGCACAAAGTCAAGGTAAGGGTTGGAATGTCTAGTAATGTTGATGTCATGGATAGAATGAGATCTTTGTTTCCTGTGTTAGCTTAACTGCAGATGTTATATTGAAAACCCTCCTTTTCCTCAACATTTGTTGAGAGAGAAAAAGTTCTCATTTCTGCTTTCTGCCGTGTCAATAAACATTTTAAAACATTTAAAATAAAAAAATGCAGCAGACACGTAGCAGGTCGGGCTGTGTTTATGGGAATCTCAGTGGTTAATGCTTAAGATTTACCAGGCTGCTGCCTGAGTTAGAGAGAGTTCTTAATGAGCTAGAGCTTTTCCCTTTGAAGCGAAGGAGGATGAGAGGTGATTTGATAGAGGTGTAAAAGATGATGAGAGGCAGAGTTTGTGCAGATAGCCAGAGACTTTTTCTCAGGGTGGAAATGGCTAATATGAAGAGACATAATTTTAAGGTGATTGGGGTAAAGTATAAAGGGGGATGTCTGAGGTATTCCTCGCACAGAGAGTATTGGGTGCATGGAGTGCCCTGCCATTGTGGTGCTAGAGACACATATATTAAGTATATTTACGAAACTTCGGCATGTGGATGATAGAAAAACGGAGGGCTCTGTAGGAGGGACATATTGGACTGATCTTCGAGAGGTTAAAAGATCAGCACAACATTGTAGGCCAGAGGGCCAGTACTGTGCTGTGATGTTCTATGGTCTGTGTTTGACCTGGATGTTGAATTGTACAATTTCAGGTAACTTGATTTCCAGTCTGAATCAGTGATCTGCCTGCAATATTACCTCAGTTTTTTGTTTGTTTTCCTCCTCTAGGAGTGAAGGACATGTGCAACCTGATGTCCTGCTCTGCATTCTGGAACTCCTACATCCGTTTGTCGATGTTCTCCCTCTCTAACTGCTTTTGTTCAATCACTGCCCAGTTAACCTTGTTGACAGCTTATACTTCCCTCTCTTTGGCCAGCTCGACAGCTTTCCATTTGGAGACCAAACCAATCAATAACATTTTTAGTCTTTGCAGATCTTTATTACTTTTTAATTTGTATTTGTACCTCCCAGCTTCTCTTGTCACCACCCCTCCCCACCCACCTATCTTCCCCCTCACCTCTCACCTGCCAGTTTATTCTCCTTCCTCCCCCACCCCTAACCTCCTTATTCTGGTTTCTTCCCCCCTTCCTGATGAAGGGTCTCTACCCAAAATGTTGATTTTATATTCCTCTCCATAGATGCTGCCTGACCTGATCAAGGGCCTCCAGCACTTTGTGTGTTTGCTCTGGACTTGCAGCATCTGCAGAATTTCTTGTGTTTATATAGTTTGCAGTGAATTTGAATAATTCCAGATCATGAAATAATTGAAGCGACAGTTCTGTTTAATTTTGACCCGGGGTGGGGCGGGGTGGGGGGGGGGGGTTGTTAAAATTTCTTTCATTTCAGATTTTCTGTTTTCTAAGCGACCTGGTTGCTTGTAGGTCATGGCTAATTCTCAGAAGTAATGTTTTTTTTTGTTTCATTTTATTACTTAGAACAATTAGATTTATGCTTTCTCAGATGCATTGAGGTTTGATGTACAAACTTCAGTTTTGCTGACACCTTAGATATTTGAAAACATGTTGATTAACTTGCTTTACAACATGAAGTGAGAGGATTTGTTGAAAAACATATCTATTATTTCAAAAGAAATGGGTCATTTCTGAGGTGTTGCTCGTAGCCCTGGTAGAATTATAGAATCATAAGCCATTGGAGCAGAATTAGACCATTTGGCCCATCAAGCCTGCTCTGCCGTACCATTATGGCTGATTTATTATCCCTCTCAACTCCATTCTCCTGCCTTCTTCCCATAATTTTTGATGTCTTGATTGATCAAGAACCTATCAACCTCCGCCTTAAATATACCCAGTGATTTGGCCTATACAGCCTCTGTGGCAATGGATTTGACAGATTTACTTCTCTCTGGCAAAAGAAACTACTCCTTGTCTCTGTTCTAAATAGATGTTCCTCTATTCTGAGGCTGATCTCAGCCACTATAAGAAGCATCCTCTCAACATACACTCTGCCTAGGCCTTTCAATATTTGATAGGTTTCAATACGATTCCGGCCCCCCCCCCACCCCATTCATCTGAACTCCAGCAAGTACAGGCCAGAGCCATCAAATGCTCCTTGTGTTAATCCTTTCATTCCCAGACTCATCCTCTGACGAAGGGTCTCAGCCGGAAACGTCGACAGCGCTTCTCCCTATAAATGCTGCCTGGTCTGCTGTGTTCCACCAGCATTTTGTGTGTGTTGCCATCCTCTTGAACCTCCTCTGTACCCTCTCCAATGCCAGCGCATCTTTTCTAAGCTAAGGGGCCCAAAACTGCTCGCTATACTCCAAGTGCGATCTGACTGATGCCTTAAGAAGCCTCAGCATCACATCCTGTCACTGAGCCACACAGCAGAGAATAGATCTTTCAGCCCATCTAGATTGTGCTGGTCTGGTTTTCTCTCTAATCCCATCTACTTGCACTCAGACTGTATCCCTTCATACCTTTCTTGCCGCCCCATACGTAACTGTCCAAATTTCTGTTAAGTGTTACAATTGTACCCAGATCTACCACTTCTGCCCTTCTGCTGGCAGCTCATTCCACATCCACACCACTCTCTGAGTGAAATTATTATATGTGGAATAGTACGACACAGGAAAAGGCCCTTCGGCCCACAATGTTGTGCTGAACCAAATCAATTAGTAATAAAATGGCCAACTAAACTAATCCTCTTTGTCTACACAATGTCCATATACTTCCATTTTCCTCACATTCATGTGCCTATTTAGACATCCCTTAAAGGTTTCTAATGTTTCCGCTTCTACCACCACCACCATTCCGGGCTTCCGCCATTCTGTGTCTAAAACTTGCCCCTCACATCTCCTTTGAACTTGCCTCCTCTCATTTTAAATGCGTGCCCTCTGGTATTAGACATTTCAATCCTTGGAAAAAGTTACTGTTTGTCTACTCTGCCTGTGCCTCATAATTTTATAAATCTTCATCAGATCTCTCCTCAACCTCCGACGCTCTTGAGAAAGCAACCCAAGTTTGTCCAGACTCTCATTGTAGCACACGCCGTCTAAACCAGGCAGCATCCTGGCAAACTCTTCTGTACCCTCTCCAAAGCCTCAACATCCTATAACAGTGACCAGAACTGCATGCTGTACTCCATGGACAACCTGACTAGAGTTTTGTAAAGCTGCAATATAACTTCCTCACTTGAGTATCTCAGCTAATAAAGACAAGCATGCCATAAGCCTTCTAAACCAGCCTATTGGCCTGTGAAACCACTTTCAGGCCTCTGCTCAACAACACTTAAAAATCTTGCCTTTAACAGAGTACATGTACATTCCACCAAGGTGCAATACTTCACATTTGGCTGGGTTAAACCCCATCTGCCATTTCTCCGCTCATGTCTGCAACTGATCTATATCCAGATGTATTCTTTGCCAGTCTTCTACTCTATCCACAATGCCACCAATCCTTGTATTATCTGCAAACTTACTAACCCACCCATCTACATTTTCAATCAGGTTATTTGTATGCATGACAAACTGCAGCGGTCCCAGTGCAAATCTGTGTAGAACACCAGTAATCACAGACCTCCAGCTAAAATAAGTTTCTTTGGCCACCACCCTCTGACTTCAATAGGCAAGGTAGTTCTGAATCCAAATGGCCAATTCTTCTCAATCTTTGGAGGGACATTGTTAAACATCCATGTAGATAACCTTCGCAGTTCTACCTTCACCAATCACCCTCATCACCTCGTCAAAAAACTCAATCAAGTTGGTAAGATGTGACTTGCCCCTTACAAAGCCATGCTGGCTGTCCCTAATTAGGCCACGGTTTCCCAAATGCTCATAAATCCTACCCCTAAGAATTGTCTCAAGTAACTTCTCTACCATTGATGTGAGACTCACCAGTCTATAGTTTTCAGGATTATCCTGTGTTCCCCTCTTGAATAGTGACCAACATTAACTGTTCGCCGGTTCTCCAGAACCTTGCCTGTGGCCAGGGAGGACCCGAAGATATTGGTCAAGGCGCTAGTATTCTCTTCGCTTGCCTCTCTCAATAACCTATTTTGATTCCGTAATCAAAATAAATGATAACAAATGATTCAGCACCTTTAGCCTCCGTCTATTCTCACAGTCTAATACTGGCCCACTCCAACAATGGCCGTCCTGCTTTTACACCTTTCTTTCTTTATTGGCACAAATAAAGCTCACTCCTGAAGAGACTTGCTCTTTTCAAATGGCTGCCGTCTTGCAGCGATGTCATTTTCTCACTTGCTGCTTCAAAGAATGAAGATTGCCCCTCAGATTCCCTTCAAATATTTTACAGAGTATAGCTCTGTGGATCAAAAGGGAAGAGGGGAGAAGAGGAGTGTAGTAGTGAGAGTTAATAATTAGAGGAGCAGAAAGCAGATTTTGTGGATTAAGGAGAGACTCCCGGATGGTATGTTGCCTCCCAGGTGCCAGGGTCAGGAATGTCTCAGATCTGGTCTATGGTATTCTAATGGGGGAGGGTGAACAGTAGGAAGCCAAGGTACATATTTGTACCAATGATATGGGTAGGAAAATGAGGAAGGTCCTGAAGAGAGAATGTAGGGAGTCAGGCAGAAATCTGTAAAGCAGGACCTCCAGTGTAGTAATCTCTGGATTGTTGTCTGTGCCACAGTGAACGGAAGGATAGGATGATTTAGCAGATGAATGTGTGGCTGAAGAACTGTGCAAGGGGCAGCAGCATTTCAGATTTCTGGATCATTGGGATCTCTTCTGGGGAAGGGACGACCTGTATAAAAAGGACAGGTTATGTCTGAACCTGAGGGGGACCAATATCCTTGGGGCAGGTTTGGTAGAGCTGTTGAGGAAAGTTGAAGTTAATTTGGCATGGAGATGGGAACCAGAGTGTTAGTGCTGAGGATGGGACAGGTGATGTACAACTAGATGCATCGCGTAGTGAGACTGTGAGGAACAACAGGCAGATGATAGGTAAAATTGCAGTCAGTGGGATGAGTTAAACTGTAACAGAGGGTCAAAATAATTTTAAAAAGTGATGAATACTGGACCGTGGCTTTTTTGAATGCACGCAGTGTACGGAATAGTGTAGATGATTTTGTAGCACAATTAGTGTCATTTGCAATTATCATGTTGTGGGCATCACTGAGTTGTGGCTGGAAGAAGATCATATTTGGAAGCTTAACATCCAAGAATACACATTGTATTGAAAGGATGGGCAGGTAGGCAGACGGGGTGGTGTGTACTGGTCGTTATGTAATGACTTAGTTTTGATTTGGGAGCTTAATGTAAAGGAACACTTAGGAACCTGTGATCATAATATGATAGAATTCTCAGTGCAGTTTGAGAAGGAAATAAGATCAGATGCATCAGTATTACAGTGCAGTAAAGGGAATTTAAGAGGCATGAGAGAGGAGCTGGCCGAAGTTGATTTGAAGGGGACACTAGTAAGGATGATGGCAGAACAATGGCTGGAGTTTCTGGGAGAATTTGGAAGGTACACTATAGATACATCCCGAAGATGAAGTATTCTAAAGGGAGGATGAGGCAGCCATGGCTGACAAGGGAAGTCAAATACAAATAATAAAGCAAGAGAGGGCAGAAAATATAGAAAAAATTAGTGGAAAGTTAGAAGATTGAGAAGCTTTTGAAAACTAATAGAAGGTAGCCAAAAAAAAGCCATAATGAGGAAAGATGAAATATGAAGGGAAGCAATACATCCAAATTGCTGGAGGAACTCAGCAGGCCAGGCAGTATCTATCTACCTATCTGTCTATCATAGACGCTGCCTAGCATGCTGAGTTCCTCCAACATTTTGTGTGTCTTGCTTGGATTTCAAGCATCTGCAGATTTTCTCTTGTTTGATAGGTTCTTGATTGGACATGGCATCAAAGGTTATGGGGAGAAGACCGGGATCTGGGGTTGAGGAGGAGATAGAAAAAAAGGGATCAGCCATGATTGAATGGTAGAGCAGAATCGATGGGCCAGATGGCCTAATTCTGCTTCTATGTCTTATAGTCTAAATATGAAGGTAAGCTAGCTAATAATGTAAAAGATTAAAAAAGGGATTTTTCTGATATATGGAGCAAAAGATAGACAAGAGTGGATATTGGACCACTGGAAAAGGATATTGGAGTGTTAATAATGGGGAACAAAGAACAGAGGAGCTTAGTAAGTATTTTGCCTCTCTCGTCACTGTGGAAAACACTAGCAGAATGCCAGAAATTCTAGAGTGTCAGGAGGCAGAAGTGAGTATCCTTGCTATTAATAAGGAGAAGGTACTTGAGAAGCTGAAAGGTGTGAAGGTAGGTAGGTCACATGGAACAGATGGTAGTGTTGAGGAAGCAGGGTGTCTGCAGAAGGATTTGGACAAATTGAGGGGAATGGGAAAGGAGGTGGTACATGGATTGTAGTGCAGGGAAGTGTATGATCATGCGCATTGGCAGAAGGAATAAGGGTGAAGACTGTTTTCTAAATGGGGAGAAAATTCAAAAATCAGAGGTGCAAAGGGACTTGGGTGTCCTCGTGCAGGTTAACTTGCAGATTGAGTTGGTGGTAAGGAACTCAAGTGCAATGTAAGCATTCTTTTCAAGAGATCTAGAATACAAAAGCAGGATATAATGCTGTGGCTTTATGAGCATTGGTCAGATCGTACTTGGAGCGTGTTGAACCGTTTTGGGTCCATTTTCTGAGATAAGATGGCATTGGAGAGTGTCCAAAGGAGGTTCACAAGAATGATCCTGGGAATGAAGGGTTAACATGTGTTTGTTGGCTTACTTGCTAGATTTTAGTAGAATGGGGGGGGGGGCAGGTGCACTGAATTTCATTGAGACCTATCAAATATTGAAAGGCCTAGATAGTGGATATGGAGGTAATGTTCCCTGTAGCGTGGGAATGTAGGACTGGAGGACACAGCCTCAGAAATGAGGGATGTCCACTTAGAACAGAGATGAGGAAACATTTCTTTAGCCAGAAGGTGGTGAATCTGTGTCTTTGAGGATATTTAAAGAGGAAGTTGTTAGCTTCTCGATTAATCAGGGTGGCAAAGGTTACGGGGAGAAGGCAGGAGAATTTGGTTGAGAGGGAAAACAAATCAGCCACGATGGAGCAGACTCAATGGGCTAAATGCCCTAATTCTGTAAGTTGTTGGGTGCTATGCTTTTTCGATTCCGTGCATTGGAGCAGGTGGTGATGCAACTAATCATGCAACCAAATTTCCTTGTCCTTACTGTGGTCGAGAGTAAGTACCTTTTTTGAACCATGACTTTTCTTTCTGTTTGTCTATTTAGGGAAGGGATGGAAATGAATACACCCTGGGCTTGACCCCAACAGGAGTCCTGGTATTCGAAGGAGAAACCAAGATTGGACTTTTCTTCTGGTTAGTTTGTTCCTTCATCTTATTATCATTGACATAATGTGACAGTGCTAATGGCAGTACTTCCTTCCATGTCATCCAAGCAGGCATCTGCTTTGGAGACAGTCTCTGATTACATGATTGGTTCACCAAGTAAGCGACTTGTAGTGTAATGGAGATCCTCAGCTGATATCCTGAAGTGAAAGCCTGATGTTTAGTTTCATTTTGATTCGTTTATTTAGAGATATAGCGTGGAACTGGGCCTTCTGGCCCGACGAGCTGTGACACCAGCGACCCACCTATTGAGCATTGACCACCTTCTGCTTGGGCCCTTAGCTCCCAGTGGAACGTAGGCCATTGATGACCTCCCGTCTCCATGGTGTGGTTGGAATTCATCAATGCTTCTGTAATCCGTTGTATCTACTGTACAGGGGATTGTCGTATACAACTTCACCAGAGCCCTGTTGACCAGTCTTACCTGTTAACACTTTTCAGGATGGGAATGTAGGGTTGGACTTTAAGAGGCAACTTAACACTGACCTAATGACTACATAATTTACAACGACCAGTTAACCTACCAAACTGTGCACATTTGGGTTGTGGGAGGAAACTGGAGCACCTGGAGGAGACCCATGTGGTTCCCAGGGAGAACATACTACCTCCTTGCCAACAGCACCAGAACTTGGAACACCTGAGCTATAAGAGCATTCTGCTCACCGATACGATAATGTGGCACCCCACCGATGCAATGTAGTTTCTTTGGCTGTCCATCGATTTTGGATGATGACTGAGGCCTGGGCAGGGTTGTATGGGAGACCGGCAGTTGTCATGCTGCAATCTCCCCTCTCCACACCACTGATGTTGTCCAAGGGAAGGGCATTAGGACCCATACAGCTTGGCACCGATGTCATTGCAGAGCAATGTGTGGTTAAGTGCCTTGCTCAACACGCTGCCTCAGCTAAGGCTCGAACCAGCGACCTTCAGATCACTAGACTGACGCCTTAACCAATTGGACACATGCCACATAATGTAGATTCACTGAGCTCTTCGACTGTGTTACATTTGAAATGTGTGTCAGCTTATCAGTTTTATGTGATACTGGTCTTATTAAACATAATCAGTGCCCCGATGCTGCCAAAGCACTGTGTTTAGTGGGTGTCGTACAAACTTAGTGACAAAAGAAGTCTTTGTATGTAAAGAGTAGAAACTTCTTGTTTTTTTAAATGTTCTGGCATTGATATTGGAAATTACAGGCTCTATCTTTGTTGTTTTCAGGCCTAAAATCATCAAACTGGAATTTAAGAAAAGCAAGCTAACTCTAGTGGTGGTGGAGGATGATGAAGAGGTAAGTTAGCGAGACCTTGGAATATTATTTTCACAGTCTGTGGAAAGGGCAATGGTGTTGCCTAGAAAATCAAAAAAGGGCAGATGATGATCACAGTGGTTCAATAATTCCATTTAATAAAGGGGAATGTATACAATATACAACCTCAAGTTCTTGTTCTTCGCAAACATCCACAAAAACAGAAAAATACTCCAAACAATGAATAACAGGAAAAATGTTAGAACCCCAAAACCTCCCCCATTCCCTCCTCCCTTGCACAAGCAACAGTAAAGCATTGGCCCTCCCCACCCCTTTTTACTTCGGCAAAAAGCATCTGCACCTTCCACCCACCGAGCAAGCAATAGCAAAGCCCCCAAGTAAGACTCTGATCTGCAGGACAACAAAACTGATTGTTTACCTGGTGTTCGTGCGTGCGTGTGTATGTGTGCTTCTCCCTCTCCCTCACCCCCACCTCACCCCTCTCTTCCCCCTCACACCTCTCCCTCCCCCTCACCCTCTCACCCCCATCCTGTTCTTACTTTTAAAGCTGGAAAATTTGCAATGGGTGAAGGGCTGGAGATTTGCCTCTACCAAAAGAGATATAAGACACCCCTTTCCTCCAGTAGTCTGCGGATCACCCTTGGACAAGGTGTAGCACCTGCTTAGCCTCCCAGTTAGAGTCCCATAAAGCCATGGAAGCAGGTGGTGGATGGTTATATGAGCAGTGGTTCATAACACAATTCTGGTTATACGACCACTGATGTCAGGTAGACAGTCTCTAAAGGGTATTGATAATGGCTGGGGTCATCGGTCTTGTAAAGGCTTTGCCCTGAAGATGGCATTGGGAAACCACTTCTGCAGAAAAATTTGCCAAGAGCAATCGTCGTCACGATGGATGGAAGACCATGATCACCCACATCATAGGACAATGATACATAACGAGCAAATTATGTTGAAAACTTGCATAAACACAAGAGATTCTTCTGAATGCTGGAAATCCAGA
The DNA here is from genome assembly GCF_030144855.1 of Hypanus sabinus. Lineage (NCBI taxonomy): Eukaryota > Metazoa > Chordata > Chondrichthyes > Myliobatiformes > Dasyatidae > Hypanus > Hypanus sabinus. The sequence continues at coordinate 110,629,998 of NC_082710.1, read as the reverse complement.
TACACACGCACGCACGCACACACACACACACACACACACACACACACACACACACACACACACACACACACACACACGCACAGACACAATGCTGGAGGAACTCAGCAGGTCAGACAGTATCTATGGAGAGAAATAAAGAGTCAATATTTCTGGTTGAGATCCTCCATCAGGTCTGGAAAGGAAGGGGGAAGAGCCAGAATAAAAAGGTGGGGGAGGAGGAGTACAATCTAGAAGGTGACAGCTGAAGCCTGGTGGGTGGGGGAGGAAGTAAGAAGCAGGGAGGTGATAGGTGGAAAGGACAAAGGGCTGGAGAAGAAGGAATCTGATTGGAGAGGAGAGTGGACCTTGGTAGAAAGGGAAAGTGGGGTCTATCAGAGGGAGGTGATGGGCAGGTGAGTGGAAGAGGAAATGTGAGAGGGGAGCCCAAGTGGGGAATGGAGGAAGAGGTGGGGGGAGGAGTAAAAATTACTGGAAGTTAGAGAAATCAATGCTTATGCTATCAGACTGCACAGACAGAATATGAGATGTTGCTCCTTCATTGTGACATTGGCTTCATTACGGTCAGTAGAGGAAGCCATGAGCATTTGCCCACTTTTCCATCCAAAGTAGCTTCCTACTGGTCGAAGAGATTAGCATAGTGACTTCCATTACCTTAAGATGCTTTGTAGCCACTGAAGCGTTGCAGTGTGAAAATGTGGCAACCATTAAGTTCTGCAACATCGGTGAAATAATAACTGTATCGTACTTTATGGAACTGTGGCCTGCTGTAGGGAACTGTCATGTTCTTTAACATAAATCCAAGGGATCTTTACCATCTGCATGACAAGGGAGAATTAGTGAATTTACTCTGAAAGGAGGCATATAATTACAGACTCTATACAGTTCGTGGGAATGTCACTCCACCTCAGTGGTACAAATAGAAAATTGCTATCCTCTGTACATTCCTAATTTTAATGAGCGGTTCCTTTGTGTGAAAGCGTAGAGGTGTTCCCTCCCATGAATGTGCTGCTTAGCACACCTACTGTGATGCTGGCTGTCGGCGGCACTCTCTCTATCATTCACTGTTGAGGGTGGTGCATGAAAATTGCCACTTGGGTGAGGTACCGATAGTGGATTGTTGCTAAAGCAACTGTGTGCCAAACTTGTTGGTGTCTCCAAGATACAAATGTATGTGAAGCATGTGATTATCTTGTGGCTAATAACTGCAATTGAAATCTTAATAAACTTTATAAGGCGTTGGTGAAACCGCAGCTGGAGCACTGTGAGCAGTTTTCAGGCCCTTATCCAAGAGATGATGTGCTGGCATTTGAGAGGGTACAGACCCGGTTCACAGATTTGATCCTGGGAATGACAGGGTTAATGTATGAGGAATGTTGGGCCTGTATTCACAGTAGTGGGGGGGGGGGGGGGGGAGAATCTATTGAGTATTGAGAAGTTCTAGCTGGAGTGGACATGGAGAGTGGATATCTAGGACCAGAGGCAGCCTCAGATGTCCCTTTAAAACAGGGATGAGAAGGAATTTTTTTAGCCAGAAGATGGTGAATCTGTAGAATTCATTGCCACAAATGGCTGTGGAGGACAAGTCATTGGATATTTTTAAAGCGGAGGTTGGTACTTTCTTGATTAGTCAGGGTGTCAAAGCTTACTGGGAGAATGCAAGAGAATGGGGTGGAATGGTGGAGCTGTCTCGATGGGCTGGATGGCCTAATCTTGCCGCTATGTTTTGAGGTTTAAATTTCGGCTTTTGGAGACATCAAACAGTGAAGACATTGATCTTGCAATGGTAATGTACCAGAAAGCCGGTGTCTTCAGGTGGGAGGGGTGGGCAAGCATTAATGTACACAGAATACTGAGATAGGGTGAAGGAAACTTAAGTGGTCACCTTACCTTTTGCATTTTTACACTGCTTCTGTGCTTTCCTTTGTAACTTGAGATCATCCAAAATTGTGCTGCTCACCAACTAACTACAAGTCCTAGTAATTCTTTACCTTAGCATCCTCTCACCCGAAGTGGATCTAAGTCAGCAAAAACTGATTTTTTTGAAAACGATTGCTTACAACTCTCTCCCTCATTAACTCTGTAACCGCTGGAACTCTCTGCCTCCATTTGTAACCTTGTGTCATTGGACATTACAGCATAGAAACAGGCCCTTCAGCCCATCCAGTCCATGCCAAACTATTAACCTGCCTCGTCCCATCGACCTGCACCTGGATCATAGCCTTTCATACCCCTCCCAACCACACAGCAATCTAAATTTCTCTTAAATTTCAAAATCAACCTAACTTTTATAGTCCTTGTTTGAATTAACTATGCTGATGGAGTCCACGTCCTCAATTCCTTCAGCCATTAACTTGTGGGAGTTCCTGCTGAAATGCTCAGTTCCTTTTTATCTTTCTGTGTTTGCTGCTCCTGGAAGTTTAAAGTTAAAATCAGGGTAATTGTCACACACTCAAGTACTTGCATGCACCTGTTTAAGGAACAGCTGACCTGCAGCATTATTACAGGCACAGAGCACCGTAAAAGCAGCACTCACAAGAAAAACCTAAACTCAACATAAATTACACCCAAGTTTTTATAAGAAGACACAATAGAACAATACAAATGTAAGGCCCATTTGAGTGTGAAGTGATCAAAGCAGCCACAGTGTTGTTCTCATTGAGTTAGAGATTAGAGTTATACCAGTTAGTTCAAGAACTGAAAGGTGAGGGGGTGGGGGGTAGCTGTTCTTGAACTTGGTCTATTTCTTTGACAGATCTTTAGGCCACTAATGAGACTTGGTGGCAGCAGGTTATCTGGTATTGCAACAGACAACTTGAGCTACATTAGAAATGCCGTATGAATTCTCCTTTTTATTTGTGGGGGATGTGACTGTTGCTTAAGAATCTGTGTTTGAGTAAGCCCCTTAAAGTGTGAGGATTCTGAGCCGTAAGTTATGTATGATTTATGTTTAAGCTTATGTAATTTGTCACGTTTGAAATGTACTGTGTTGCAGTTGTATAAAGATTGAAGATTGTTCAATGTCATTTCCAGAACACAAGAGTAAAGGAGAACGAAATAATTGTTACTCTGGATCCAATGCAGCAAAAAAACATGATAAGATAAAGAGCACAATAATAAACAAAAACAACACAATGAATATCAATATTTAAGATAACATATACGTATATTGATTGTAAAGTATTTCCATAAAGACCAATTTTCCTTGCATGTATACCCTGGGTAAATGCCCCCATGACGATAAACTTGAACAGGAACTCCATACCATGAGCTGCTTTCAGATCTCTTTCCTGTTGCTGGATAAGACCACCTTTCTCAGGGTGTGACAGAACCAGGGACAACTGAGCAACACCAACAAGGTTGAATTTGTAACCAATGTTCTGCTGGCCAAGCATCATGGCAGAATGACTGAGTTGAACATTGCAGTTGAAGGACACCTTGCAGACCTTACTCCTCGTTGATTGCTAGGGCTGGGTGCTAAGCTGTGTCTCAGCCATAAGTGTTGCATGAGCCTAGTATGGAAAATGCCATCAGTGATCCCGACCCCAGACTGTTTAGAAACTGCTGCACGTTTTGGTGAACTTGCTTGTAGGACTGCAAAACGTGTATTTGATAATTGTTGCTTTCCAACAACCACTGAAGTGGGGTTGAAACAGCACTGAAAGGAGATTTATGTCAAATTAGAGCTTGTAAACTTGAGCTTAGCATTTCTTGGGAGAGTGGTTAAAAGATATATTGGTCAGAGTTCCTTGTCCTTGTTGTCATAACATGAAGTCCATTTAACCTTTGTGACTCCCAGATAACCTTTGTACAAATTCGTTCTTGAGCTAGACATGTCAGAATTCCTTTTTGAATGCAAGCCAGAACCATTAAAGTTTTCTTGAATAGTGATAAAGTTTGCTTGCTTGCTTTGGATCCAACTATTGGTGCCTTCTGTGTTCTTTTTGAATGTGTTGACTTTATAGCTTAAGAGCACCACTACAGTCTTTGGTCAATTTCTCCGACCTTGTACAAATGGTGCTTCTGAGAGTCTGGGCCGCGGATCGGAGGCGTGGAGGCAGCCTCACCTAAGGTTGGAGGCCGGTCTGTGTGTGAGTTTGGTGGGAAAGGGGTTTGTTTTGCTGTTGTTGCCTTGCTTTGCTCTGATGTTGTTGCTGCTTGTGTTGCTCTGCTGGACAAGGTGAGCATACTATGATGGCATGAGGATGTGTAACAACACGTGGGCTGGCCCCCAGAACACCCTTGGGTGTATTGGTGGTTCATGGTTCATTCATTTCACTGTATGTTTTGGTGTACACATGGTAAATATAAATATAATTATTCATTGCTAGCAACACATGAAATACCGGAGGAACTCAACAGGTCAGGCGGCAACTTTGGAGGGAAGTAGATAGTCAACATCATGGGTTCAGATCCTTCATCAGTCCAGTATCTGCAGCATTTCTTGATTCTCTTTTCCTCACTGTTAACTTCAGAATAGAAGTTAGTATGATATAACGCAGTCCATCATTGGGGAAAACCCTCCCTCCAGTGAACACATCCATGTGGAGTGCTGTCACAGGTATACAGCTTCCATCATCAGACCCCACCATCCAGGGCATGCGCTCTTCTCACTATGCCATCAGAAAGAAGATAAAGGAGCCTCAGCAGCAACACCACCAGGTTCAGGAACAGTTATTACCCCTCAACCATAAAAGTCTTGAACCACAGAGGCTAACTTCACTGAATTCATTGTAGGAATCATTGAAATGTTCCTACAACCTATGGACTCACTTTCAAGGACTCTTCATCTCATGTTCTCGATATTAGTTTTTGTATTTGCACGGTTTGTTGACTTGTGCACACTGGTTGAACTCCCAAGTTGGTGCGGTATTCTATTTTGATTATTATGAATTTATTGAGTATGCCCGAAAGAAAATGAATCCCAGGGTTGTATATGGTGACATGTATGTACGTTGATAATAAATATATTTCGAACTTTTTGGATCGATGTATCCCAATGCCACACATTGCTGTAACAGCAGCAATGGTGATGGTAGATACACTTGAGCAATATTGTCGTAGTTTACTGTATTCAGATTCCTTCTGCTTTACTGAGATATGTTCTGAGAAAGGGCTGATACTTAGAATTATTGAAATTGTGAAAGGATCACAGGAAGCTGATGACTGCGTTTTGCTGTTTCCTCAAGGGAAAGGAACAAGAGCACACCTTTGTGTTTCGGCTGGACCACCCCAAGGCTTGCAAGCACCTCTGGAAGTGTGCTGTGGAGCACCATGCCTTTTTCCGACTGAGGGGACCTGTTCAGAAGAACTCAAGCCAACTGGCCTTTGTGCGGATGGGCTCCCGGTTCAGATACAGGTAATTAGTTCTGAGGTTCTGGGATCTGAGGAGATGGATTAGGTGGCTTACAGGGCAGGTAACTCATTGAAAGTGTCTAGAAATGGCTGGAAAGGTATTAGTGATAACTTGTTAAAGGAGCGGCTGGAACATCAAAGGCTTCAATGAACGAGGGATGTGAACGGTTGCTTAATATCTTTTGAACATATAATCCATGAAGGGATTAATGACTACAGTTCCCATGTGTATAGAATGTCTGCTTAGATGATGCATGCCACTTGTTTTCACAGCACACAAGCCTGATGCTGTGTTTATTCTCCACATAAGCCCTCTCTCACCATTCACGGCTTTCTAACCCCCCCAATATATTCTTTCTATTTTGCGCATATACATTTCTCTGCATCTGTGGTATCTGCCTGTCATGAAGACATAGAGCTGTACAACAAGGAGTCGAATGATTTGTTTGTGCTCAGCAAGTTGCCCAACTGAGACAGCTACCTTTCCCATTGTTCAACCCAAACCCTTCTAAATCATTCCTATCCACGAACCTGTCCAAGTGTCTGTTAATTTCTGCAATTGTAACCTCCTCTTCTACTTGGCTGGCAACTTAATCCATGCACCAAAACGGTCACATGCATCATGAGGGGCCCCCATCATCCAGGGCATGCCTTCTCCTCCTTCTCATTGCTACCACCAGGAAAGAGGAACAGGAGCTCAATTTATTATCAGAGTACATTCACGCCACCACGTGTAACACTGACATTCTTTTTCCTCCAGGCATACTTAGCAAACCTATAGAGTAGTAATTGTAAACGGGATCGATGAGCAAAACGCTGTGAAAATGCAAATGTAAGTAAATAGCAATAAATAATGAGAGCATGAGATGGAGTCCCTGAGGTGAGACCATCAGTTGTGGGAATACCAGAAAGAGAATGAGTGTAGTTATCTCCTTTTGTTCAAGATTCTGATGGTTGCAGGTTAGTAAATGTTCTTGAACTTGATGCTGTGAGTCCTTTTACCTGCTGACAGCAGCGAGAGAAGAGCGTGGCATGGGTGGTGAGGATGTTTGACGATGGATGATGCTTTTCTGCGGCAACATTTCATGTAGATGTGTTCAATGGCTGGGTGGGCTATACCCGTGATGTACTGGGCCAAATCCACTACCTTTTGTAGGATTTTCCACTCAAAGGCATTGGTGTTCCCACACTGGTCAGCTCTCTTCCCACCACACATCTCTAGAATTTTGCCAAGGTTTTTGATGACATACCAAATCTCGAGACTGCTGAGGAGGTAGAGACGCTCTGGGGCTTTCTTTGCAATTATAATTATATGATGGGTCTGAGATATTGACATCCAGGAATTTAAAGTTGCTGACCCTCTCCACCTCTGATCCTCTGATGATTACTGGCTCATGGACCTCTGGTTTTCCTCTCCGGAAGTCTACAATCAGTTCCTTGGTCATATTGACATTGAGTGAGAGGTTGTTGTTATTACATCATTCAGCCAAATTTTCAGTCTCATTGTACACTGAGCCTGATGGCATACACACAGCTATTCAGGGACAGCAGCTTCCCCTCTGCCACCCGATTTCTGAATGGACATTGGACCCATGAACACCTCACTAGTTTTTTCGCTCTACTTATTTAATTATTTTATACATACACGTTATGTGTGTACTGCAATTCACAGTTTTTATTATTCTGCATTGCATAGTACTGCTGCTGCAAAAACAATAACTTTCACAACATATTCTGGTCATTCTAAACCTGATTGTGATTCTGGTTCTCTCTTTGTTGGGGTAAAAGTTACCCTTTGAGCAACACACACAAAATGCTGGTGGAACACAGCAGGCCAGGCAGCATCTAAAGGAAGAAGCACTGTTGACGATTCGGGCCGAGACCCTTCGTCAGGCCTGCTGCGTTCCACCAACATTTTGTGTTTGTTGCTTGAATTTCCAGCCTCTGCAGATTTTCTTGTGTTAAAGTTACCCCTTGGCTCTCTTTGAAATCTTTCCCTCTTACTTTAAACTGATGTCTTCTATTTGGAACTCCGCTACTCTGGGGAAATAACTGTGGCTGTTCGCCTAAGGTGTGCCCTTTACAATTTTATGAATGTTTCTCAATTTCAGCCCCCCACCTGCCCCAGAATCCTGGTCTGTAAGACAAAAAGAATCTCAGTCTCCCCTTAAACCCTTCCGTCCTGGTAATATCCCAGTGAATCTCTTTTATACCTGTTGCAGTCTAATGATCCTGGGACAGTAAGTGTTATGATGAATTGGTTAAAGCAATTTTCTCTGATTCCATTTTGTATTAGTAATTATTCTGTGTGAATGGCCCTAGTTTTGAGAGTACGTAGAGTCCTACCTTATTACCGCATCCCACTGTTTTACACAGAGTCATAGAGCAGTGCAGTACAGCACAGAAACAAGCCCTTCAGCCCATCTAGTCCATGCTGAACTGATGTTCTGCCTGTCTCATTGACCCTGAACTGTACCCCTTCTGTTTTGAAGCTCATTCAAGCTTCTCTTAACTGTTACAGTTGAACCCACGCCTACCATTTCCGCTGGCAGCTTGTTCCACACTCGCACTACCCTCTGGAGTGAAGCTCCCCCCACCCCTCAATGCCTTGGTTCCTGTAAATATTTAATTTTTAATCCTTAATCTGTGACCTCTGGTTCAGTCTATCTTATTACTTGTATTGATATTTGAGTATAAATTTAATTGGATATTACACTGCGGAGTCAAAGAATGCTGCAGCACAAAAGCAGGCCTTTTGGCCTATCTAGTCCACATTAATCTGCCGAGTCCCATTGACCTGCGCCTGGACCTTAGCCCGCCATCCCCCTCCCAATCACGTACCTATCCAAATTTCTCTTAAATGTTGAAATCAAACCTGAATCCACCACTTCTGCTGGCTGATTGTTCCACACTGTTAATCACCCTCTGTTGAAGGAGTTCCCCTCCTTGTTTTCCTTAAACATTTCACCTTTCATCCCTAACTCATTACCCAGTCTCAGTGGAAAAAGCCTGCTCTCAGAATTTTGTGTACCTCTTTCGAGTCTTCCCTCACTCCCCTACACTGTGGAATAAGGTTCAACCTTTCCCTATCACTGAGGTCTTCAAGTCCTGACAACACTGCGAATTTTCTCTGCAAACTTTCAATCTTCATGCCATCTTTGCTGTAGGTGACCCAACTACACACAGTATTTGTCTATAGATGAGTGTAGAAGTGGGTGCAGAGTGTGTGCTTTGGTAAATTTATTTTGGCATTACATCAGTGCAAATGTGAAAATACCACCAACAGTTTGCATTAAACAATCCTAAGTGACGTCTGTATTGAGACCTCTTGCATTGTATATTATTTTGGAATTAATTTTCACAGTTGCTCTATAATGAATTTTCAAGAAGTGTAACATTTTCAGTTCTGTGAAGGGAGAATATCTATACAGACATGTTTTGAGCAACACTTTTTTTTGCATTTCTTAGCTAAGTACAGTCCTTTGTTGTCCTCAGCTCCTTCATGAGCTGCTGTTCCTCCCTCCTCCCACTCCATGCCCACGTTACTCATCTGGGACAATAGGGTGAACCTTTTGCTCATTAGTGAAAGGCTGGGAAACTGATCCTAATCAAGTCTTCATCTTGTACATGGAAACCAAAGATGCAGGGATCTCATCCAGTCCTCCTCTGAGTGGATTAATGGCAGTTCCATACTGGCAAGCCATCAGTCCTGGGATTCCATGAATAAAAGTAATCGTGTCCTAGGTAGCTACAGCATTGATGCAGTCAGCTTTTTGACCACATTTTGTATCATCTTCTTGCCATAGCAATTTCCAAAGTTATGAAGGGTCTCAGTCTGAAACAGCGAATGTTCATTTCCCTCAGGTGCTGCCTGACTTGCTGAGCTCTTCCAGCACTTCGTGTGTGTTACTCATTTTCTAAACTGTTTGATTTCTAGTGGGAGAACAGAGTACCAGACCACCAAATCCAGCAAACCTCGGCGGCAAGTGTCCTTCGAGCGTAGGCCAAGCAGACGATATTCAAGAAGGTCGACACTGCAACGAGGTAATACTGTGGTGAAATTACGGTAATATTTGAATTAGTGCTTTGGTTTCTGAATGCTTGGATAATTCATTAAAAGCACGCTGTGGAATTAAAGTCTATGTCATTAAAGATTAAAGAGATTTAAAGATTAGGTTTATTTGTCTCGGGCATGAAACGGTACAATGAAAAGTGTTGTTCACATCAAATCTAATCAGCGAGGATCATACTGAATGGCACATGGTGTTCCATGGCTATAACGCCAACATAGCATGCCCACAACTTACTAGCTCTCACCCACACCATCCTCCTTTTTTCTTTGGAGTGTGAGTGGAAGCATTCAGGACAGATGGCTCTGAGACTGAACCCAGAAGATTTAGAAATGTATTCACCAAATACTTTGACCCTTAACTTACTGAATAAATAAGTATACTCACTTTGTCCTGTTTTTGTCAGTTTTTCAGTGTTTATTGTCAGCCTGGTCATACTGCCTGTGAACTCCCTGTTGGTTGCCTCCGCACGCTCCAGTATTTGTTTTTTTTTAGTTTTAAGACCTCCTGCGCGAGAGCCAACAGCTGTCTGTTGTTTAAGTTTTTCTAGTCTGTAACTGAGCAAACACGCACCAAGTCTTTCACGGTGAGATTCGACACCAAACATGTAGCTTGTTTTAGGTAGGTGTGTCCTGTGCATGCTCAGTAGGAGGAGATTCGCCAAGTATCCGTTTTAACGTGGACAGAGATATTTTTAAAAACGCCTAGTGTGGATGCCTATCGTTTTTACGCGCAACTAGCGTTTTCAAAATTATCCAGTTTTGTGTGGATGATAAATACTGGAGCGTATGGAGGCAACCGACAGGGAGTTCACGGACAGTCTGACCCGGCTGATGACGAACATTGAAAAACTGACGAACTCTGTTGCATTAATAAAGCCCCTTGTTAAATGTATAAACCATGTCTGCATCAGTGTTATCTTGTATTTCCATACAATGTTACATTAGGCTGTTACACATCTATTGTCAGAGAAGTACTTGCATAAATAGGTAAACCACCTTCATACGAGCAAGGACAGAAAACAGGGCAAAGTGAATATACTTATTTATTCAGTTAAGTTATGGGTCAAAGTATTTGGTGAGTACATTTCTAACCCTTCTGGCTTCAGTCTCGTTGCCGTCTGTTCTGAAATTGTTAGCATGCGTTCAAGAAAACAATGAAATGGCATGCTGCCATCACCATCTGTTCCGGCACGTCATGACAGCATTTTTAGATTTCTCCAGTTACCCTGTTCACACTGCTCCAGCCAATCCTGCATTTTCAAAATTACACACTCTGCAGAGCGTTTCTGAAAATCTCCGTTTTCGGGGGATGAAAACGCCATCTTAATGTGTACTGTAGACAATAGTATGTGCAGAAGTAGGCCATTCGGCCCTTCTAGCCAGCACTGCCATTCATTGTGATCATGGTTGATCATACACAATCAGTACCCCGTTCCTGCCCTCTCCCCATATCCCTTGACCCCACTATCTATAAGAATTCTATCTAACTCTTTCTTGAAAGCATCCAGAGACTTGGCCTCCACTGCCTTCTGGGGCAGAAGGCAGGGTAAAAACGAAGAGAAAAAGCTTTGATTACAGATTTATCCGGTGAAGTGTGAACATAGCCTAAATGTCAAGACCTCGTTATGATCCATCACTTCAATGAAGTTTAGAATAGAGTGGTGATACTGTGTTAATGGTCTCACAGCAGCAAAAAAAAATAGCTCTACATGTCTTGGGGATGCACACTGTGGGGAAGAAAAGGGTTCTTCTGTCCAAGCAGCATGTCTTGTGCGATGCCCTGGATTGCAATATACGCACATGCTGCAGCCTAACCAAAGGGTTTATCATTTTCTGAGAAAGACAGTACAAGGAATTTTTTTTTTGTTTGAAAAAGTAGGGAGAAAAGATAGTGGGAATCTCACTTGGACCATGAAAGGAAAACAGGAAAGGATTCTAGCCCTGATCAAATATGGTACTGAGACTGTGTTCATAGGGCTTGTCAGAATATTTCCAAACCTTGAAATGTTGGGGTGTGGGAGAGAATCAGAGTGCATCACAGTGTTTCTCATTGTTTTCTCATTGTCTGGAAAAAAATTGTTCAGATCCTCGTGGCTGAGCAAGCTCTTTGGAAGTGCCACTTATTCAGAACCACCACTCCTTTTCTCATCCTCCTTAAATATTCATATGTTTGATTCAAGTACAGGTGGCCCCCTTTTCTCGAACAGCTTGCTGTTACGATAGACCTACATTAGTACCTGTTTTTGCTAACTAAAGAGGATTTTCGCTTTTATGAAAAAAGGACACCTGCTTTATACGTGTGTAAACCCCAAGAAAGACTGCCATGACCATGAAGCCTTGTGCAGGCAGTTGTGTGCGCATGCGTGTATGTCCCAGTTTTTTTTCTCCACGTCAATTTTGGTTCGCTGTCTTCCCGATTTTGATAAGTGAAACTACACTGTACATACAATATTTCTACTTTATATAGGCTGTATATTTATCATATCATTCCTGCTTTTACTATATGTTCGTGTTATTTTAGCTTTTATGTGTTATTTGGTGTGATTTGGTAGGTTATTTTTGGGTCTAGGAACGCTCAAAAATTTTCCCCATATAAATTAGTGGTAATTGCTTCTTCACTTTACAACATTTTGGCTTACAAACGGTTTCATAGGAACACTCTACCTTCGGATAGCGGGGGGAAACCTGTATATAAGATAATTGAGTATGTAAATGCAGTGGATTCCAGTTAATTTGGGCACATCAGAACCAGTACATTTTGGCCCAATTAATTGGCTGCCCAATTAGTGAAAGTTTCATGAAAGTAGTTAGAAAGGTATTAAAAAGACAATCTGAGTACAAATGATGTGTTTAAATGAAATACAGAATAAACTAGAATACTACCAATACTTCTACTGTACTATCAAACTATTAGTTCCAAATAGTAATCAGAACCAGGTTTAATATCACTGGTATATGTCGTGAAATTTGTTAACTTTGTGGCAGCATTACAATGCAATACATGATAATATAGAAAAATAAATCAATTACAATAAGTATATCTATGTATATTAAATATTTAAATTAAAATTAGTGCAAAACAGAAATATATATAAAAAAAAGTGAGGTAATGTTAATGGGTTCAATGCCCATTTAGGAATCGGATGGCAGAGGGGAAGAAGTTGTTACTGAATCGCTGAGTGTGTGCCTTCAGTCTTTTTTCTGTACCTCCTACCTGATGGAACAATGATGAGAGGACATGTCTTGGTAATTTGATGGAGGAATTCATCCAGCATGCACAATGATAAAAAATCAATGCAGACACCTAGTGCAGATATGGACTACCTTCATACAATGCTATCGACGATTTTCATTGTAACATTCAAGATGATTGCTAATTTCTTCATAGTTCCTAACTTGTTGAAATAATGAAATGGTTTCACTTTCACTCTCAACTGTTTCTGGTATCTCCATGCCTGATTGCTTGTAGCGAACCTGTTCTGAATTGGCTTGCTTCTCACCAATTATCAGTGACATAAATCACTTCTTTTTGAACACCAACACATGCAGCTGAAGGTATTTAAAATCATCACTCGGACCATGATGTAGTGTCTAATGGCCACACAAGTGCGTGTAGCTGGCGCTGCTTAGAAAATGTTCCACAACAGTTTCCTGCCCCAATTAAGTGGCATAGTGTCCCGAATTAACAAAGGGAATCCTGTCAATTTTCTCGATTAGGTTTTGTTCTTTTAAGAATTGTCCCAAATAAGTTGCTGCCCCAGTTAACCAGAATCCACTGTGTTCTAAAAATTTGCACACTGTTTTTGCCAACTGTTCCGACAGCATAAGGTCTCTTCAAATGCAGCACTTGATTTCTGTGTCAGTGTGGGGTGCTGCCTCATGGACTGCTTTCCTCTGGGCAGTCTCTCCCTGGCAAGTTCCGAGGCTTTCTCACTGCCAAAATTTTCTTGCTCTTCCAGTACTTTGGGCAGGTCCCAGGGAAGATGTGAAAATCTACAATCACACAGCAAAGATGTGGGAATCTGAGTTTTATTTTAAATTACCTCTAGATGAAAGAGAGAGAAGCTTAATTTCCAATGTTGTTTGACTGGGATCCTGTAAGATTGCTGATCTACTTGCAGAAGTGAAGCTTGTGACAGTGAATGATAGATTGCATTGGCTGATTGTCTCCCTGAAAATTGGATGTGTGCTTTTATGAGTGGGGACTGATTGTGGAAACTTGTGGAATATCGTCATCAATTCTCTGAGAGATGCCTTGTTCAGTGTGCCATTATGTAAGCAGGTTCTTGTTTTAGTCCTGACTCTGGACCATCAAACGATCACCCTCCATTAACCATCATCTGTTAATAAGGTTGCCAAAATACTTTTGACTCCAACAGCTCCTTTTATTTTTCCAGCCAATCCTTTCAACAGAAACCTGGAACCAAGGTAGGTGAATGCTTTACTAAATTCTAACTAATAAGCAATGGAGTCATTGCCAACATCATTTGGGATAGATTATGGGAGCTGGTTGTTTATTCAGACCACGCGGTCGGTGTGCATGTGAGCACAGAGCAGATTGGTTGGGACAAGGTAACAGCAACAGCACTGAACCGAGGCAGGGAAAGGTTTGGATGCTGCAGATCTGATCTTGGCAGTGGATATAGGTAAAATCAAACTGGATCGGAAAGGTGTATTTGATTCTGCCACTTGGGTTTTTAAGTAAATATTAGTTTATTGCATTGAAACTCTCCCATTGTTTGAGGAAGTAAACCTTATGTGAAGGTCTTATTTCCAAGTATGGCAAGTCACTTCTCAGATGGAGCCATTGTCATTTAGCATGGAACCAGGTCGTTTGGCCATTGAACCAATGCCAGTCTTCCACTATTTTGTTCTCGCCATCAACTAATCACTCCCCTCCAACCCCGAGATTTTCCCACTTCGTTAAGGCAATTACAGTGGCTGGTTAACCTACTTTGTGATGTGGGACAAAATCCAGGCAGGACCGCCATCAGAGGTCCGGGACATGGGATCAGTGAGGCTGCCCCACTTTGCACAAACATCTGTTCAGAAGGGAATCCGAGACCACCTCAGCCTTCATGTTCTCAGTCCAGCTCTCTTCTTTCCCTTGCAGTCATGATTGCAGAGTGACTGAATTTGCAGGAAACTCTCAAGGCATCTTGTTAAGGAGGTAGATAAAGTTTGTTCAAGTGACACCAAATGAAGTTATCATGTTAGATCATAAATCATCGTTTCTTCTTTATGTGCCACGTTGTATGACATAGAAGATCATGGCCTTTCCATGACCGTGATTATTCTTAACACGTTTTTCTATAGAAGTGGTTTGCCCTTGCCTTCTTTTGGGCAGTATCTAGAAGACGGGTGTTCCCAGCCATTATCGATACTCTTTAGAGATTGTCTACAGTGGCCACATAACCAGGATGTGATGTGCACCAACTGCTCCCATGGCTTCACGTCACCCTGATCCAGGGGTTGTGGGGGGGCGACAAGCAGTTTATACACCTTACTCAAGGGTGACCTGCAGGCTAGCGGAGGGAAAGCGTGCCACCTTTGATAGGGACATATCTCCACCCCACCACCCATAAGACATTAAAGCAGAATTAGGACTTTTGACCCATCGAGTCTGCTCTGTCTTTCCAACATTGCTAATTTATTATTCCTCTCAATTCCGTTCTCCTGCCTTTTTACCGTAACCTTTGATGCCCTGACTAATTAAGAATCTGAACACCTCTGCTTTAAATATACTCAATGACTTAGCCTCCACAGCCATCCATGGCAATGACTTCCACAGATTCACCACCCTCTGACTAAAGAAATTCCTTCTCATCTCTGTTCTAAGGGGACATCCCTCTCCTCTACCTTGTTATTCTTATATTTCTTATAGTAATCTATAGTCATTCTTTATGTCCTGCTCTAAATGGACATCCTGCTATTCTATGGTGGTGCCCTCTGTTCCTGGGCTCCCCCACTATAGGAAATAACCTCCCCACATCCACTTAGTCCTTTCAATATTTAGTAGGTTTCAATGAGATCCTCCCCCCCCCTCCCATTTGTCTAAACTCCATCATGTACAGGCTCAGAGCCATTAAATGCTCATTGTATGTAAATCCTTTCAGTGGTTCAATTTAATATCAGAGAATGTATGCTATGTACAACCTGCAATTCTTAGTCTTTGCAGACATCCACAAAACAGAAAAAAATAATCCCATAGAATAAATGGCAGAAAAACATTAGAACCCCATAGCCCTCCCTCACCAAAAGCATCAACGCCCCCCCCCCCCACCACCAACCATACAAGCGATAGCAGAGCCGCAAAGAGGCCATGATCTAGTCCATGAAAAACTACTGTCCATCCCAACTCTTTGACATTTCTGACAGTCTCTGTCTCTCACTGGTGAGAGATACCACTCCTACAACAACAAGAGCGAAGCTCGCTGTTTCAATGTTGTAGTTTGCCACATCTCTTGGCTGAGTTCCCCAACTTGAGGACCAAGGGACTCTCAGTCACCATGGAGAGAGAGAGAGATTGCTTGAGTGCAGGGGGCTTCTTTCAACAACAGCGTACAGAGCTTGCTGTCTCGATGTTTCAATCTCTCATAACGCTTCATTCAGTGACATCAGTGAGGAACTGGGTGGTCCACGGGGCTGCACCCTGAAGGCACGTGGTTTCCAGGCCGCGCCTGGAGACATTGAAATGCCAGGCCGCGCGGTGAGTCTCAGGAGAACCCACCGCCCGTAGCTTCAGCTGCAGATCACGGAGTCTGACAGAACCCCAGGCCCCTTGAAAAGAAGAGAGATATGAAAAGAGGAGAAGGAACTGTTCTTCCCTGGGATCATGAACATCATCTGGACCGTCTCCAATGCCAGCGCACCTTTTCTGAGTTAAGCAGCCCAAAACTGCCCCCAGTACTCCAAGTGAGGCCTGGCCAATGCCTCAGCATTCTGAAATGGTAAAACCTCTTGCACCACACTACGGCAGTGCCCTTTTAAAATGTTGTTCCTTTGCAGCTTGCCTGTGCTGGAGTGTAAACCTTTCTGCCTGAGAATGCAATTTGTTTCCATTTATCAGCAATGCTGTGGTTTTACCTCCTGCACAGTGCAGCACAGCATGTTATTGCTGGGAAGGCAGGGCTGATTGATATTGTTGATGCACTCTAACTGAACTGACTGAAATCCAAGAAGGGGAATGTGTATTTGTGTGAATCCAAGGCTCCTGGAGGAGTAATGCCCTTGTATGATACCCTCAGACTGGCTACTGCACTTCACAGGTCTTGGGTTTAACGTAATCTGTTCTTTGTAAGCATGCTTGATGAGTGTCCATTTTAGGCGATAATTGTTGATTTCATCTCACACATATCTAATTTCTAATCCATTTCTAACTTTATTAAATTAATAATAATCATTTTAAATTGGAGCAGGAAGTTCACCTTGTAACATTTAATAAAAAGAATAAAAGAGCATAGATGTTTCAGTAGGAGTAATATTTAATGTTCCTGACAATCTGCGTGTCCAGCACCGTCAGAGTCCTGAAGGTGCTCGCTAGTCAGAGTACTCTAATAATAAACATACATTAATATGTATGCTACTAATTCATGTACGCTTATTTTGTCCCCATCTAGTAGGTCATCGAAATGCTGTCTGTTACCACAGTTTAAGCTTGAAATGACAATTTTTTCCAGTATTGCTTTGTGAAGTTGAGCAGAAATTCTGTGCCCAAGTGAGAAAGGTCCAGATATCCCAGATTCTAATCCCAGTTTTTCCATGATGAATGATTGCAGGCTCTTTTCATAGATGTAATGAATTTGAGTGGTAGGTATTTAAAAACACTAAAACGTTCCACAAGATTACTTTTTGCCTTTTAAATTAGGGGAAGTGTGAGTTGCTGTACACAGGGATGATGTTTAATCTTGACCAACGCGAATTGAAGCCTAAGTGGAAATTGTAAAAGCATTTGGTATTGTTTCTAGTAAAATATAGGAACTGCACACCAAACCTTTCTCTTTGCAGGGTTCATCACTGTCTATTGCGGAGACTCATTGTTATTTGTAAGATTGCAATGATGGGAATTGTTTTTGTTAAGATTATATCTGCATCACTTGGGTATTGACATTTAGCTTGCTGGATAGGGACCCATTTCTGGGTTAATATGCACAAAATGTAGGAGGAACTGAGCAGGTCAGGTAGTTGTCTATTGAAATGAATAAACAGTTGATTTCTCGTGCCAAGGCCCTTCATCAGGAGATGTATAGATGCTGCCTGACCTGCTGAGTTTATCTTGTATTGTGTGTACATTGCTCTGGATTTTCAGCATCTGCAGAATCCCTTGTGTTTGACCCATTTCTGTGTTTTTGTATGTCATAGATTCACAAAGAAGTGCTTTCTGTTGGACAATCAGAATCATTTAAATGTTTTTGGAGAATATTAATTCAACTGTTTCTTTTTGAAGAAAAGCTTTTGTTAAATTGTTTTGTTACTCATTCAAAACTAATCTGAGAACATTAACTTTTTCTTTCTCTCCATCCAGCTTGCTCATTAATACAGAAACTGCGAAGCATGCCTCTCAGGTATGTGCTCTCAGTCAGACACGTTGCTTTGTTTTGTGTGATACTCTGCCCCTGCTGTGCTGTCTTGTCAGAGATTCCTGGGCTGACAGTAACCTGTGGAAATTGGATTCCTTCTTGAAAGTCTTTAAATAATTGATGCCAGAATCATGGAAATAGGAAAGTTGCAGCTTCATCTGCTTGTACTCAATTGATGAAAGTGTGACTCTGGGCTTTAGACGTTCTGTGCAAGTGGCAATCACCTGCCCCACGGAGGCTATTCAGCTGGTTGTGCCTGTGACAATTCTTTGCAAATGCTACCCTATTAGCCCACTCCACTGCTACTGATAAATTCACAGTTCCTGTTTCTACTCATTGAACTCGGCTACTTGAACCTGATGAGGACTAAGTATACAGTTGGTCTGAATCGCTGAAATAACTTGCAAGGGAATTGTAATTCAATTGCCTTGTAATCATGATGCTGGTCCTGTATTAGGTTGCAGCTAACTGGCATCACTGCTTCATTTCTTGACCTTTGAGCTGAAAACTACCCCAACCCACATTGAGAAGTGCGCTGGGGTGGTTATCAGCTTGGAACTGGCCAAGTAACGTAGATTGGCGAGTCACGGTGAATGTCTGTGTCACGTTCTGGAGTGGTGGTCATCAGAAGTCAGTGGTCACCACTTTTTACAAATACTATGTTTGTGACACGTTCCAGGTCGGAAGAATGAAGAGATAATGTAACATATCCAACTCTGGGCTTTATCAGTGGAAGTGTGGAGTGTTAGATCGGGGATATTATGCAGAGCTCCTAATGCACCAGTACAGCCTCCACTGGGGTGGTTCTGTTGACTTCCAATTGCCTCTTTACAGGAAGGAGGTGAATGCATTAAGGAAGCTTCAGGAAAGATTTGAGGATGGGTTTTTGAATGAGGAACTATAGTTGCAAAAATAGATTAGAGATGCTGGGACTATTTATTTTAAAGAGACGGTTGAGTGGAGTTTTGATAGAAATGTGTAAAATTGTTAAGGGTCTGGACGGAGTGGATAGAAAGAGGCTCTTGCTTTTGATCGAGGGATGTCTGGGACGAGGGGCCACAGGTATAAATTAAAGAGGAATGGAATGAAGAGTAACATGGGGCAAAGCCTTGTACATAGCACGTGGTTGGGACCTGGAGCGCACTGCTTGCAGATATGTAATATTGATGCACGTTCCATTGTGGCATTCAAGAGAGAATTGAATACATCTATGGTGAGAATTTCAAGGGTACAGAGAAGGGATAGGGTGAAATGAAATCAGTTGCTCTGGTAGAGAGCAGGCATGTTCACAATGGGTGAATCGGCTAAATTAAACTCTTGGGTTTAATGTTGGTCACCAGTAGTGAAGAATTGGGGAGGGAAGAAAAGCAATCGAAGGATGAGGTATTCAGATGCGTTGAAGAGTTATGTAAACAGAATCAGGTAGTCAAAGAAATTAGAGGTCAAATTTGAACCTTGAGCATCTAATTCAAGATGCTGACAATGGATGTAGTGAACATACATATTTAGTTTGATCTTTAAGTATTTTCACACAACTGTTGTTTCTGCCTCCCTCAAGTCCGTGACTGTGAGGCCTACTGTCCCTGTTGTGACTGCATTACCCAGCGTTCCTGTGCCAATTGAAATAGAAAATCTTCCCAGAAGCCCAGGCCTCAACCAATCTGACAAGAGGAGGTAAGGAGTGCAATAATCAGTGATGTATGTGAGTTTGTCAAAATAATTTTGATTGTTATTTCACAGTGCAAAAGTGCTTGATGTTTAGTATTGAATATTTTGTCTTTTAATAAGCTTGTGGCATATTGACAATTTGAAGTCAAATATGATATTGCAGATTGTTGACTAAAATGAATTATAGCAAGTGAATGGGACTGGAAGGCTTCTTATTTGTCCCTAGGTAATCACAGGGCTAGCAACGCAGAATTTTTAGTGGGCAGGATATGGTTCACCAGGTATTCCTGCAAGCTCAGCTATGGAAGTGGGCAAGGAAATGGCTGGTAGAATTTGATGCAGGCAAGTGCAGAGTGATGTATTGTGGGAAGTTAGGCCAGGCTGGGCCATTCTACGTATATGGTGAATGACAGGGCCCTGGGGAATGTTATTGAACAGCAAGACCTTGGGATACAAATACATATTTCCCTGAATGTAGTGACACAGGAAGGCAGTGGTGAAGAAGGCAAATGGTGTTCTGGTGTACATGGGCTGATTCAAAGATAATTGCTAGCTCCACAGTTTGTCCTAGTGAAGGATCTCAACCTGACTTGTTGAGTATTTATTCATTTCCATAGATGCTTACTGATCTGCTGAGTTCCTCTTGCTTTTTATGTGTGTTGATATGATGTGCTTGCCTTCACCAGTTGAGGCAGTCAGTGGGATGTCAAGTTATATTTGTACGTTGTTGGTTAAGCTACATTTCAAGTAGATCTGATCATTGTGCTAAAGTTCGGATGTGTGTAGACTAGAGAGCGTGCAAGAAAGGTTCACAGCAATGTTGCCTTGATTGGGGTGGGTGTGGCTTGTGTTATAAAGAGAGAATGGAGCAAAAGAGCATGACAAGTGAGCTTATAAAGGTTTATAAAATTATGAGGGATATAGATAGTGTAGATTGTCACTGCCTTTTTTCCAGGATAAAGGATTCTAAAACTAGGGTTCATGCACTTAGTGTGAGAGGGGAAAGATTAGAAGGGGGTTTGAAGGGCAAGTTTTTCCACACACGGTGTGCTGGGCATATGAGATGAGCTGTCAGAAGAGATGGTAGAGCTGGATTCAATTACAATAAGTAAGAAGATTAGTGGACAGGTACATGGATAGAGAAGTTCAGAGAGACGTGGGCCAACAGGATTAATATAGGTAGATGGACATGCTGGAGGACAAGGAAGAGTTACCTTGTAGGGCCTGTTGATGTCTGCTCTATAGGTCTTCAATTGTATTTACAAAATTGTTTTTAGGAAGAGTTTTTTTTTCATTGAAATTCCATCGGTAATTGTGCAATAAGTGTAATCTGTTCATCCTCACCGAGAGAAGTTGTATTTTTAAATTAAATTTTATTTTAATTAAATTGTATTTTTAAATGCATCTTCTAAAGAGAAACAAATTGCTTTTCCAAAGTTGCTGTTATCATACTTGAATATTTAGTGGCCAAGCCTTATGTTCTGATGAAATATTTCACAGTGAGGTGTGGGACATTATGCAAGCGTGCAGTTTATTCTGAATTAACATGTATGAAAATGGTACAAGATCTTACGGGGGTTGATTCTGAAATTATCACTAACTCCATAGCCTGAAATAAGACTGAACTCCTTTTCGGGGCAGAATTGGAAATTCTGTGCTGTGACTCAGACAAGCATCAGTTAGCGCGTAGAACGTCAGTGTTGCAGTCTCAGTTTGTGTGGAAGCTTCATTGTCAATTGAGGAGTTAACATCTGCCCAAGACGCAGTGATGATGCTTATTAATTTGTGAGACTCTGTAATATTGAGGTTTCACTGCTCCAAAGCTGTTCTGTTCCCCAACCTCGTTTGTTAAACTGTTCTGACAATGATACCTGTTGAAAGGTTTTAAATGAGTTCCTATGCGGGCTCTGTCAATGGTACTAAGTGCTGGTCTGCCACTCAATGCTCTGTCTTTGTTTTGGTTTTGTCCACGCTGTCGGCTCTGCAGTTCCAATCAAGGTGGTTGAATCAGCTGGGTTCTCTGAAAAGTTGCCTCAGTCTCTGGATTGTGTTGATCAAGGTGGTGGAGCTCCTGTGCTTGACTAGTGCAGAACGGTTGAATACGTTTCTTCCTTCCGGTGGTGGGTGATGGTTTATCTCTTGGCTCTGTTTGGTGGCTCTGCCGTGGAATGGGTTGGCCATAATGCAATGAACATCTTGCTTATGTGAAGGACCAATTTCTGCATGTTTCATTTTGCGCTTGTAACTGAAGAGGCTCGTTCTTACAGCAAACCCTCCGATTAGCTTTCCCAGCTGTACGTGTAGTCAGGGGAGAGATTGGCCTTTAAACACCAAAGGATTATTAAACCAGCTTCATCTGGCCCATTGAACTTATCCATCATTTGATAAGCCTGTGATTAATATCTTGCAATACTACCACCAAATTTCCCTATATCTGTTGTTTTGTTTCATTTCTGCTGTTGTATTTCTTTGTGCCCAGTAATTCATTCTCAAATATATACAGTGATTGAATGTCCATAACACTGGATAATTGAAGGCCACCATTATTACAATGCAGTATCACTGCAAATCTTGGAGCGAGATAAAACAATAAGACACAGGAGTAAAATTAGGCCATTTGGCCCATTGAGTCTGGTCCGCCGTTCCATCATAGCTGATTTAATTTTCAACCCCATTCTCTTGCCTTCTCCCCATAACCTTTGACTCCCTGACTAGTCAAGAACTATTAACCTCTGCTTTAAATATACCAAATGAAATTAAAATGCAAAATAGTTTCCTCTTTAAATATCATTATACCACCTGATTTCAATCATGATGTAGGGTCTTGGCCCAAAATGTAGTCTCTTTATTCCCTTCCATAGATGCTGTCTGACTTGTTGAGTTCCTCCAGCATTTTGATTGTGTTACTATACTATCCGGATAGCTTTAAGCAAATCAAATGAATGTAATCAACACATTATGAAATTTTAAATAAAATAATTCTAGCTTGCCAACTGAGCTGTCAGATGCAGCAAGACCCTTATTACTAAGCTTCAGTATTGATATTTTATGCTTTCCATTATTGAGTAGGAAATGTTTGCAGTAACCCCTCGTCTGGTGAAGGTGCTATGCATGTAGGAAGTTAACGGCAGGGCACTTAATTAAGATAACATTCTGGGGTCAGTTCTTTTTATCTCCTCTGTGTGATTATACCTTGCCATAAGAAATAAGATTTTTTGATTCTAGATGCACTTTAAAAGGTGATGATGTCTGTTAACATTGCATGTTGCTTCTGCTTGAAAGATAACAGCATGAAGGTGAACTAATCTCCTTCCCCCCCATTCAAAGTTCTGAACACTGATGGGCAGAGTTGGAACTGGAGCTTTAGAACAGGAGTACCCAACTTTTTTTGTGCCATGGACCAATATCATTGAGCAAATGGTCTGTGAACCCCAGGTTGAGAACCCCTGCTTTATAAGGTCATGTGGAGATGATATTTTCTACTAAGACATTGTAAAGAAAGGAGTCTAGTTATGGTCTAGTTATCATCTTGAGCTCTGTGAATGTTGCCTGCACTTTTATTGTTTGCTGTATACTTTTCATTGCCACTATTTTCCAATAATCCTGCTCTTCATGATCTTCAACCTACTTCTATTTTAAAGCATTGATCTCTCTACATCAGGGTGATGTGGACTGGGCATAGTAAATTCAATGCAAGTTTAAAAGAGGAATTCTGAGGTAGTGTTCATGGATTCATTGTCCGTTCATAAATCTGATGGCGGAGCGGTTGAAGTTGTTGCTCAAACCTTGAGTGTGTGACTTTGGCTTCTGGTAATAATGAGAAGAGGGCATGTCCTGGCTGGTCGGTGTCCTTAATAATTGATGTCAGTTTTTGAAATGCTGTGTACAGTTCTGGATGTCCAGCTATAAGAAGGGTGACATTAAAGTTTATCAGTTCATTAGGGGCATAAATAAGATGAATAGCCACAGTTTCTCCCCCCTGGTAGGGGAGTCCAAAACTAGAAAGCATAGATCTAAGGCAGGGGTTCCCAATCTTTTTTATGCCATGGACCAATACCATTAAGCAAGGGGTCCACGGACTCCAGGTTGGGAACCCCTGATCTAAAGTGATAGGGAAGATTTTTATTCAAAGGACCTAATTAAAAGCTCTTTCATAGAACAGCTGGGAAGTGTTTAGAGAGATATGGGCCAACTGCCAAATGTAGGCAAATTAGACAAAGATATGATATCAGAGCGGAATTAAGCTGTTCAACACATTGAGTCTTCTCTGCCATTCCATCATGCCTGATTTATTATCTCATTTAACCCCAATTCTCCTGCTTTCTCCCCATAACCTTTGACAGCCTTATTAATTAAATGCCTATCAACATCTGTTTTGAAAATACCCATTGACTTGGCCTCCACACCTGACTGTGTCTCTGTATTCCACCAATTCACCACCCCGTAGCTAAAGAAATTCCTCTTCTTATCTGTTCTGAAGGGACATCCCTCTATTCTGAGGCTGTGCCTTCTAGTCCTGGAAACATCCTCCCCACATCCATTCTAACTAGAACTTACAATGTCTGACAGGCATTGAGATGCCTGACATCTGACACCTGACAGACATGAGATCCCACTTCATTCTTCTAAACTTCAGTGAGTAATTGAAATGCTCAGAGCCATCAAATGCTGAACTCACTTGAGCAACTTGATCAGCATGGATGATTTGGGCCGAAGGGCCTGGGTGCATGTTGTATAGCTTAATGACTCTTTCTATGTCACGATAGGAAAGTAAATGGTCATTCAGTTGGCAGTTTAGTGTCAACCATGTGGTTGGGGTCTGGAGCCTCCTAGATCCCTGAAGGCAGATTTTAGCCGTTGTGAAGGTAAATGAATCAGGTGAGTTTATACCAGGAAAATAGTCACCAAGTTTTCCTTCTCCACCGAGGTGAAGTTGAATAATGTCATGAGTAAATTTGAAAATGAAAATATGCAATACAAAACAGTATTGTCCACAGCAGTGTTGTTTAATGTGGGAAAATAGTTCAAGTTGTTTCACAGATGTTGGTGTCAGACAAAATAATTGATGTTGAGCCAAAGAAGGAGTTCAAAGAAATAGGTTTGAAGCATAACAGAGAGATACAGAGACCAGGGGAGGGTTAACAGAACTAGTGAAGCAAAGATAATTTTCAAGGTTCCATTCTTTGATAACATGCTTATTTTGAATTAGTGACTGTTCCGAGAATGACATTTACCTACTGAATATTAGATAGAGGGGATGTGGAGAGGATGTCTCCAATAGTGGGAGAGTCCAGGACCAGGGGGCATAGCCTCTGAATACAAGGGAAGCTGGTTGGAAGAGAGCTGAGGAGGAATTTCTTTAGCCAGAGGGTGATGAATCTGGAATTCATTGCCATGGATGGCTGTGCAGGTATATTTAAACTGGAGCATGATGGAGTCGTCGTCATCATCATCGTTATGTACACAGGCGATCGTGGTCTCGTGACCATGTTTGCTCTGGCAAGTTTTTCTACAAACAGGGTTTGCTGTTGCCACCTCCTGGGCAGTGTCTTTACACGACAGGTGACCCCAGCCATTATCAATACTCTTCAGAGATTGTCTGCCTGGTATCAGCTGTCACGTAACCAGTGGTCGCATCCACAAGGATGATTCCGGGAGTGAGAGGGTTATCATGTGAGGAACATTTGATGGCTCTGGGTCTGTACTTGCTGGAATTTAGAAGGATGAGGGGAGATCTCATTGAAACCTTTCGAATGTTCAAAGCCCTAGACGGAGTAGATGTATAAAAAGGATGTTTCTCATGGTGGGGGAGTTTAGGACAAGAGGCTACAGCCTCAAGATAGAGGGGCATCCATTTAAAACAGAGATGAGGAGAATTTTCTTTAGCCAGAAGGTGGTGAATTTGTGGAATTTATCATCGCAGGCATCTGTGGAGGTGTATTTGAGACAGAGCTTGATAAGTTCTTGATTGGACACAGCATCAAAGGTTATGGGGAGTGGGGCTGAGGAGAGTGGGGAAAAGGATCGGCCACAATTGAATGGTGAAGCAGACTTGATGGGCCAAACGGCCTAATTCTGCTCCTATCTCTTATAGTCATGTGACATGCACCAGATGCTCTTATGACCCACCACCTGCTCCCATGGCTTCATTTGATCCTGATTGGGGTGGGGAGTGAGGCTAAGCAGGTACTACGCCTTGCCCAAGGATGACCTGCAGGCTTGCAGAGGGAAGGGCTGCCTTAACACCTTCTTTGGTAGAGATGTATCTCCACTCCACCATCCAAATTGTATTTGGTGTATTTGGTATATTTAATGTGAAGATTGGTAGGTTATATTTCAAGTGGAAGTTGATAGTTCTTGATTAGTAAGGATGTCAAAGGTTACAGAGAGAAGGCAGGAGAACAGGATTGAGAAGGATAACAAATCAGCTATGATCAAATGGCGGAGCAGACTTGAAGGGCTGAATGGCCTTATGGTAATTAATTACAGTACCTCTTTCCTATGCAGTGAGAAAGTTCAAAACAGGACAGCAGTGCTCTGGTTAGAGAGCATGGAGCTATTATGAGGGATTTCAATGCTTTAAATCTTTCCTTTCTCACTCTTCCCACCTCTTTTTGCTCTGAGCTTCTATCACCCTTGTGTCTCACACCCAGCCAAGTCTGCCCATTGCTAACCACTAACTCTGCCCCATGGTCCAGGCTGCTCTGTGCTGAGGACTCCCAGTTTGACGGACATGCGTGGAACTCGTGAGCGGCACCCACTGCCACCGACTGGACCGACACTGAATCTGTCTGTGAGCATAGTCTGGAAGAAAGCTGGAACGCAGTAAAAACAATGCCAGCCTCTGTTACAATCACAGCTCAAGGAAAGGACACTTTGGGTTGTCTCTGCTCAGTGATAAATAAGTGGAGACTGCAGACTGGGGGAGAGGAGCTACTGCCTGTTCAGTAAAATGTCTGGTCCCTTTGCTGCAGCTGGTGGGTTGGGGTGGGGGGTGGGGGGGGAATGGTTGCATAATGGCAGGGAGCATTGGGAGATATTCACTGCGCTCCATATACAATTTTCTTGTCAACTTGCCTGCAAGCTAGGTGATCAGAAGTCACTTTTTATTAATCTGTATAAAGTGCATTGTGCTAATTTAAGATGGTAACCCCGCAGTACCAGCCTTATCACTTTTCCCTTGCCCTCTTTCCAAGCACAGGTCAGGATTGAAAACTCGTCTGTAGTGAACTTTGTCCCTCAACAGCCAAATAGCTTTAAACTCTTCCTGTTCCATGTCTCTTGCGGCCAAGGTTAAATTCCCCACAATGCTCTCTCGTGTTCTGAGAAGAAAAACAAAGTTTCCTTAGCTGAAGCTTTCACATCTGTGTCTGGAGAGTTTCTGGGCAGAAACAGAATAGGATAGAGTAGCTGATGCCTCCGGTGTCCACCTGGAGATATGTGCAGAGGGAAGGAAACCAGCTGTTCTGGATTAATGCCCCCTTTAATTACTAACTTGACATTTCAGTGTTGGGCATAGTATTAGGAGTTTATTCTGTTTTGTAATCCCCTTCCATTCTGCATCAATAAAATGTCTCTATTGTTGATATTTCCTCTTTTTTTTTAAACAGACTTGAATAAATCAGAATCAGAATCAGACTTTAATCGCCAAGTACCTGTGCACATACAAGGAATTTACTTCCGGCAGATGTTGTCTCTCTGCTCATAACAATAATAATGATAAATATAAATGAAAATATAGATTATACATACAAGTAGTGCAATCCAAGTAATAGTTAGCCGACAGTTAACCGGCAGTTAACTGTTCAGCAAAGTGACTGCAGTAGGGAAAAAACTTCTCCAGTGCCTATTAGTCTTAGTCTGGAGGGATCTGAAGCACCTACCAGTCGGAAGCAGTTCAAACAGTCCATGCGTAGGATGGAAGGAGTCCTTACGCCCTATGTTCTAGGGAATAAAGTCCTAACCTATTCAACCTTTCCCCATAATTCAGGTTCTCCAGACCTGGCAACACCCTTATAAATTTTCTCTGTACTCTTTCAATCTTATTTACATCTTTCCTGTAGGTAGGTGACCAAAGCTGCACACAATACTCCAAATTAGGCTGCAACAACTTCTTATACAACTTCAACATAATATGCAAATGCCTGTACCCAGTACATTGATTTATGAAGGTCAACGTACCAAAACCCTATCTACCACTTTCAGAGCCCTACCATTCACTGTGCAAGACCTACCCCAGTTGCTCCTACCACAATGCAACTCCTCACACCTGTCTGCATTAATCCCATCTGCCATTTTCCAGCTGGTCCAGATCCCATTGCAAGCCATGATAGTCTTGCTCATTATCCACTACACCCCCAAACTTTGGTGTCATCTGCACCTTTGCTGATTCATTACATTATCATCCAGATCATTGAAGTACATGGCGAACAACGATGGACCCAGCACTGATCCTTGCTGCTCATCGCTAGTCACAGGCTTCCCGTTAGAGAGGCAACCATGTACAACCTCCCCCTGAATCCAATAGCTAATCCGATTTACTACCTCATTTTGATTGCCAAGTGAGTGAACCTTCTTGACCAGCCTCCCATGCAGGACCTTGTCAAAGGGCTTGCTAAAGTCCATGTATACAACACCCACTCCCTTGCTGTCATCAATTTTCCTTTTAGCTTCCTTGAAAAAGTATAAGATAGGTTAGACATGACTTACCACACACAAAGCCATGTAGACTATCCTTAATCAGTCCCCGTCTATCCAAATACTTCAGAATAAAGTCCTTTACAATATACTCCAATGATTTTGCCACTACTGATGTCAGACTCACTAGCTAATAATTTCTTGGCTTATTCTAAGACCTTTCCTTAAACAATCTAACAACATTAACTATCCTCCAATCATCCTCAGTCACCTCACCCATGGCTAAAGGTGTTTTAAATATCTCTGCTAGTGTCCCTGCAATTTCTGCACTAGCTCCAATGGGGTCAGAGGGAACAACTTGTTTGACTCTGGGGATTTATCCACCCTAATTTGCCTCAAGACAGCAAACACCTCCTCTTCTGTAATCTGCCTAGGGTCCAAAAAAACTCATCTAACTTGATGTTCAGTTTGGGAAACCATCATTTGTTTTGACCACAAACAGGTTTGGATTTCCACATTCTTCTGTATTTCTAAACCAGGATTTGGGGACTTTGGGAGTAAGGAAATTAAGTCTTTTGTTTTAAAACACTCATGGATGATGCGCTTATTTGAATGTCATATTTTCAAATCTGTAGATTCTGTTAACTGTGCCTGATATTTATAGTTCAAAGTTTCATTATTGATCCTGTCTTGCTTTTAAATAAAGTTGTCTTTTTCAAGATGTTTGGAATTGTAAATCAGATTACTACAGTTCTACCTTGTGTATTTCTGTTACAAGCACTGAGCCAGTGTTGATGACATTGTTCCATTTTCACAAACTGCCTCTAATGGCCATATTCTATTCCTATATTATATATCATTATCTGAATAACTGTACCTTTCGAGCAGAAATGCAAACTGTAATGTTTCCATGGAAGCAGCCTTTTGCCGATTGTACTTTCATCTCCAGGCCATTGCCTAGCAGGTAATGGTGTTGAGGTTTAAGCTTTACCAACTCAAGATTAGTGTTAATAACTGCTGTTCTAATTAACACCAGTATCTAAAATAAAAATGCAAATCATTTATTGTGAAATCTTTACTGAAACTTTAATTACTCTTGCATTATTATTATTTTGTTAAATTTAGAGATAGAACACGGTACCATTCCTTTCCAGCTCAACGAATCCACACTTGAGACCAAATAACCTACTAACCCGTGCATGTTTGGACTGTGGGAGGAAGCCAGAGCACTCGGAGGAAATCCACGTCGTCATGGGGAGAATGTACAAACTCCTTACGGTAGCTGTATTGAACCCTGGTCACTGGCACAGTGATAGTGTTAACACTAACTGTGCTGCATCATTAGTGCAGATGTAGTTTACATAAGGGTACAAGGTTGGGGTCCTTGACACCATGCACCTTTTTTACCATTCAGTAGGATTCAGGCTTATGCTTAACATTCCACCAGTAATCCTAAAACCCCAGATTCCCTATAAATATTAGATATTTTTCTTTTTTTCCCCATATTTTCCTTTTTGACCAAGAAGGAGCCCATTGGCTGTCAGAGCAATTCCATTAATCCACTTTCCCCATCTTTCCATCTCTGTCAGGTGTCTGCGAACTCTACCACACCCTGACTCAATAACCATCCATGTCCACTTAGGGTATCTGGCAGTAGTGAAGGAAATGACCAAACTGCACCTATTTGCAGGTGGAAGGAAAATGGGTCACTTAGAGGAAATCCATGCAGAGAAGACAGTCACAAGTGACGATGTGCAAGGCCCACACAGTCTACAGAGAACAGGAGCAGAGGCCAGGAGAACTGTGAGGCAGTAGCACTCTACTGTACTTCTGTATCTTGAACATACTCAGTGACTCAGCCACTTTTGGGAAGAGAATTCCAAAACTCATAATTACCTGCAAATGATGAGTTGTATCACTCTGAGAGCAAATCCAAAATGAAACAGGAATGAAATGAGCAGAGTAACACGAATGAATCTTCACTGCCCTCCCTCTATCATGCAGGATCTGCTCAGCTTACAAAAGGGAGAACATTTCAGGACTTGAACTCAGAGCGTGGCGCAGTAGTATTAGCAGTTAGCATAATGCTTTACAGCACCAGTGATTGAAAGTCTGGTGTCCAATTCTTGCTGTACGGAATTTGTACGTTTGCTCCGCGAGCCTGTGCTTCCCTGGTTTCCTCTCGCATTCCATAGCTACGGTTAGTAAGTTGTGGCCATCCTATGGTTGCACTGGAAGCATGATGGGACTTGTGGACTGCCTCCCAGCACATCCTCGATGCATTTCTCTGTATGTTCCAATGTACGTATGACAAATAAAGTTGATCTTTAAAAGATCTGTCATCTTTAAAATGTGTCAGCCAGTCGGCCTCACTGCCTCAGAGAGGGAGAGAGTGAATCTGCTCAGTGCTTCCAGCTGTTCTCGGCCCAACCCCACCCCTAATTATTGTGGCTCAGTGGGGTTGGGAGAAATGGGTTGCTGGGGTCAGAAGGGACATGGAAGTTCAGGATTCAAGTTCAAGGTTACTTATCATTCAATCATACATGAATATAGCCAAGTGAAACAGTGTTCCTTCGGAGCCAAGGTGCAAAACACTTCACCAACAGCACACAACACATAGCACAAATAGCTCAAATGGTTATGATTTCAGAAAACATAATCACAAAGAGAAAAATATATAGCCCACATGTCAAAGTTGTCCAGGTCCAGTTCTTTTTCTCAGTGAACAGGGAATGCCCCGTTCCCACCTGGCAGAATATGCCTGCAGCCCTGGCAGATCCATCCACGTTCATCTCATTGGTCTCCCCAACACCTGGTCAGATGTATGGCCTGTCCTTAAGTCTGGCGTTTATGAGTCAGGGATGACCTGTGGTAAAGGAAAGTAGAATCGAAAAACAGTGCTCACTCATGTTATCTATCTACTTGGAGCAAAGCCTCTACTTCTGTATACAATATCCAATGAAACATAGAAAACTTACGGCACAATACAGTCTCTTCAGCCCACTATACTGTGCCAAACATGTACTTACTTCAGAAATTACCTAGGGTTACCCGTAGCCCTCTATATTTCAAAGCACCATATACCTAACCAGGAGTTTCTTAAAAGACCCTATTATATCTGCCTCCACCACAGTTGCCGGCAGCCCATTCCACTCACTCATCACTCTCTGTGTGAAAAAACTTACCCCTGACATCTCCTCTGTACCTACCTCAAAGCACTTTAAAACAGTGCCCTCTTGTGGCAGCCATTTCAGCCCTGGGAAAAAGCCTCTGACTGTCCACACGATCAATGCCTCTCATTATCTTAAACACTTCTATCAGGTCACCTCTCATCCTCCGTCACTCCAAGGAGAAAAGGCCAAGTTCACTCCACCTGTTCTTGTAAGGCATGCTCCCCAATCCAGGCAACATCCTTGTAAATCTCCTCTGCACTCTTTCTATAGTTTCCACATCCTGTAGTGGGGTGACCAGAACTGAGCACAGTACTCCAAGTGGGGTCTGACCAGGGTCCTATATAGCTGTAACATTACCTCTTGGCTCTTGAACTCAATTCTATGATTGATGAAGACCAATGTACCGTATGCCTTCTTAAACACATAACCTGCGCAACAGCTTTGACTGTTCTATGGATTCGGACCCCAAGATCCCTCTGATCCTCCACACTGCCAAGAGTCTTACCATTAATACTATATTCTGCCATCATCTTTGACCTACCAAAATGAACCACTTCACACTTATCTGGGTTGAACTCCATCTGCCACTTCTCAGCCCAGTTTTGCATCCTATCAATGTCCCGCTGTAACCTCTGACAACCTCCACACTATCCACAACACCTCCAACCTTTGTGTCATCAGCAAACTTACTAACCCATCCCTCCACTTCCTCATCCAGGTCATTTATAAAAATCACAAAGAGTAAGGGTCCCAGAACAGACCCCTGAGGCACTCCACTGGCGACTGACCGCCATGCAGAATATGACCCATCTACAACCATTCTTTGTTTTCTGTGAGCAAGTCAATTCTGAATCCACAAAGCAAAGTCCTCTTGGATCCTGTGCCTCCTTACTTTCTCAGTAAGCCTTGCATGGGGTACCTTATCAAATGCCTTGCTGAAATCCATATACACTACATCTACTGCTCTGCTTTCATCAGTATGTTTACTCACCTCTTCAAAAAATTCAATCAGGCTCATAAGGCACGACCTGCCTTTGACAAAGTCATGCAGACTATCCCTAATCATATTATGCCTCTCCAAATGTTCATAAATCCTGCCTCTCAGGATCTTCTCCATCAACTTCTCAACCACTGAAGTAAGACTTACTGGTCTATACTTTCCTGGGCTATCTCTACTCCCTTTCTTGAATAAGGGAACAACATCTGCAACCCTCCGTTTCTCCGGAACCTCTCCCATCCACATTGATGATGCAAAGATCGTTGCCAAAGGCTCAGCAATCTCCTCTCTCACCTCCCACAGCAGCCTGGGGTATATCTCGTCCAATCTCAGTGACTTATCCAACTTGATGCTTTCCAAAAGCTCCAGCACATCCTCTTTCTTAATGTCTATATGCTTAAGCTCTTCAGTCCACTTACTGGGTTTTTAAGGAAAAGACCCAGTTGATGCCAAAAGCAAATGCTAGAAATACAAAACTGAAAAATAGAAACAAGTTAGAAGCACTTGACAAGTCAAGCATTAATGAGGAGGAAAACTGACTGGATATTTTGGATTAAGGACCTTTAATCAGAATTGGAAGGTTAGAAGGCTAACTTGTATATGCTGCAGAAAGGTGATGGGGTGAGAAACAGAAGGAACGTCTGTGGTAGGGTGCAGAGTAAAATTCATCAGGAAAATAACTACTTTAAAAACAGGCTCATGTAGAAAGAGAAGAAAAAGAAACTAAGCACAAAAGTGTAGCCACATCTAGAGAGAGAGAGAGGAAATAAAACAGTAGTTTTCAGAAACTTGCATTCAATGTAAAGTCTCAGTGGGCGAACATGGCTCCGTAGTTTTCTATTCCTCGTGAATGAAGAATTGCAGAGTATACAGTACATTCAAGGTTCAAGGGCTTAATATTGAATTGAATAATTTCAGATAACAACAACAACACATGCAAAATGCTGGAGGAACTCAGCAGGTCAGGCAGCACCTATGAAAGGAAATGAACAGTTGACGTTTCAGGCCAAGACCCTCCATCAGGACTGGAAAGAAAGAAAGAGAACAGAAGCCAGAATAAGAAGGTGGGAGAGGGGAAGGAATATCGGTTGGGAGATGATAGGTGAATCCACGAGGGGAAAGGTAGGTGGAGGGTGGGAGGTTGAAGTAAGAAGCTGAGAGGACACAGGTGGAATAGATAAAGATATAAGAAGGAATCTTATAGGAGAGGAAGAGGAAACTGAACCATGGAAGAAATTGAAGGGTGGGGGGGGGGGGTACCAGAGGGAAGTAATGGGCAAGTGAAGAGAAGAGAAAGGGGTAAGAGGGAATACAGTATAGGGGAGTGGGGGAGAAAGGGAAGGGGAGGGAGAGAAATTGATGTTCATCTATTTTACTTGTCATATGGTGTTCTAATTGTGCTTTTTGAAATCTATGATGATCTTTGAACACTTTGTCCAATCTTGTTAATATTCTTTAAAAAATTTTCATTGCATCTTTTCTAATAGATTCAAAAGAACATACAAAATCCTTACAGGCAGTGAAGGGAATTGAACGCCTGTACCTTTATGCTAACCAATGCAATACTGTGCCACCACCCTCGCATCTGTAGCAACAGTTCCAGTATAAGTGGAAGGTGGTCACCAATGTCTCTATTATTTGTCGAACCACTCCCTTTTGTACTCTGGGATATGGGTGATCAGGTCCTAGGGTGATGTTGACTTTTAGACCTGCTAGTTTCTGGTTTACACCCAAAGCCTTCCCCAAGATTAGCTAAGGCCATCAGGCTGCAGAGGTTTGAGATCGGAGTTTTTCTTCCAGATGAGTCGCTAAGCCTCATCTACCGAAAGCAACTGGTTTTGTTAGGCTTAGTACCTAAGGCCAGAATATCTTAGTATGAAGGCCAGGAGCTGGACTTGGTTGTCAGAGGCAATTTGAGAAGCACACCATTGGAAGCATTTAATAAGTAGCAGGAGCTTATTGCTCCTACCTCTCATGCGGAACAACGCGAAGGAAGAATCTGGAGCTGGAGTCCCTAAGGCAGTCCTACATTAAGTTTGACAGTGACTGGCAGCTCCAGCGATGCCCCTGGTGCGAAACTATTGGTCTCTGTCGTTCCTTTGGATTCATCAGCTGCTGATGGGGGGAGCCTGCTGCATGGGCAACAGCTTGCTCTCTCTATTGTACTACCCTGGGTTGTGTATTGTTACATAACCCGTGGGTATCTTGTGACTATCGTATGACCATGATGTAATTGAGTATCTGGTGTGCATGATGTAATGGTCTTGTGATGGTGGGGTGATGTAATTTCCCTCCAGAGTGAGGTCACATGATGTAATTTTCCCACCAGTGAGAGGTCATATGATGGCCTGTTTCAACAGGTACAAAATGGGAAAGCCTTGCTGTGACGCAGGTCAGTTTGTTATTTAATTAGTCAGTTACTCCGTTATGCTGCGTATTCGTCTCATGACGCAGTTTTGTTTTAAAGTGGAGTTTTACTTTGTATCTTAAGTCTCAAAGGTTATTGCCAGCAGTTTCGCTACAACACTGCCAGTTTTAGTCCAGTTGGAGAGTGAAGAATTTATCGAAGTACGGAGACTCGAAGGATCGAGTAAAGTTGGTGTCGTCGGTGGTAATACAGGATCAACCTTATTGAATCCTCGTTCAGAAGGTAGTAACCTGCATCCGAGATAGCCCCTAAAAGCAGAAAGGGCTGGGTGCAGCGTTATTCGCCAAGGAAGGTCAGTTCCTTTAAGCCATTTTTATTTCCTTTGTCGTAAATCCTTTGGGCAAGGTATATATCGGCTGGGATCAGCAGTAACGTCACATCGAGAAATTCGTTACTTCAGGAAAGTCTCTCCTAATTGACTGTGTACATCTTTTGGACTTTTGCATTTATCGCTTTAAGAACTGTGTTCGCATTTATCGCTTTAAGAACTGTTCAAGTTGCCATATAGCAGTTAACTTCCAGTTAAGTTAGTCGTCTGTTTATGTTTCATTTTTATTGAGCAGTGTTTAATAAATGTTTTATTTGTTTATAAAATACCTGTCTCAATTTTATATTCAGTGTTGCCGTATTGTAACAGTATCAACTTCGTCAGATAGGATGCAACATCCATGGTTGACCCTGACTGATGGAGGCCATCAGTTTCCTTAGTTCTATTTTTTTACTCAGTCAGATTTTTTAAATTAGTTCTTCAGTTTATTGATTTGTTAATGATGCAGATATTTCACGTAAGAAAGGATCCTGAGGAGATATTTCTTCTTGACTTCTCTATAATGTTCTACCTTCTCCCATCAATCTATGGATTTACTGACGTGCCTTACACTTGCGTACAAATGTCGAACGTTTACTCTTTTCCATAGATGCTGCCTGGCCTGCTGAGTTCCTCCAGCAACTTGTGTGTGTTGCTCATATTGGTACCGTGAGGATGAATTCTTACTCTGGTATTGGTACCGTGTGGATGAATTAATACCCTGGTATTGGTACCATGTGGATGAATTTATACCCTGGTATTGGTACCGTGTGGATGAATTTTTACTCTGCTGTTGGCACCGTGTGGATGAATTTTTACCCTGGTGTTGGTACCGTGTGGATGAATTTTTACTCTGCTGTTGGCACCGTGTGGATGAGTTTTTACCCTGGTGTTGGTACCATGTGGATGAATTTTTACCCTGGTGTTGGCACTGTGTGGATGAATTTTTACCCTGGTGTTGGCACCGTGTAGATGAATTTTTACCCTGGTGTTGGTACCGTGTGGATGAATTTTTACCCTGGTGTTGGCACCGTGTGGATGAATTTTTACCCTGGTGTTGGTACCGTGTGGATGAATTTTTACTCTGGTGTTGGCACTGTGTGGATGAATTTTTACCCTGGTGTTGGCACGGTGTGGATGAATTTTTACCCTGGTGTTGGTACCGTGTGGATGAATTTTTACCCTGGTGTTGGCACCGTGTGGATGAATTTTTACCCTGGTGTTGGTACCGTGTGGATGAATTTTTACCCTGGTGTTGGTACCGTGTGGATGAATTTTTACCCTGGTGTTGGCACCGTGTGGATGAATTTTTACCCTGATACTTGTGCCATGCGCTGGTGATTAGGTTGTTGCCAAACTGCTTAGGTTATTTGGATTCTGAACAAGAAGT
Source organism: Hypanus sabinus (assembly GCF_030144855.1). NCBI lineage: Eukaryota > Metazoa > Chordata > Chondrichthyes > Myliobatiformes > Dasyatidae > Hypanus > Hypanus sabinus. Next base: position 110,593,395 of record NC_082710.1, on the reverse strand, counting down.
TTTTAGAAAAATTAACTTCTCTCTTTTGGAAATGTTATTATGGGCACTGAAAATCTGATGGTCTGTCTTCACTGAAGCAGCTGACGATGTTCGCCATCTCTGCAGAAATGTATGCAAGGGGTAAGGTCCTGAGGCCCATCAAATATGTCGGCTTCATGGCATGGTGGTGATTGAGAATGCTTTACCGTCGAATGTTTGCTACTGTTATGTGCTCATGTTGCAACTAATATAGCAAACAGCAGCCTCTCTTGTGTAGCTAACTGGTGATGGATCATCTGTCTGTGCCTGTCCTTGTCTCGTGCTTCAATCGAGTGACTTCAGCTGATGATGAACTGATCAACTGATTATCAAGTGCAGTCAGGATTGCAGGAGCTATTGTCAAGGCTCTGGAAGCTGTATTCGACACAGCTCTGTATATCAAATAGTTGGTCATATTGATTTGCTTAATTAATTGCATTTGCCATTTATGTTATCAGCAGGGCTTATTAAATGAGATACATCTGTTTTTGTTATTTCATGAAAAAGAGAAGCTTCTTCACCAGGGAGTCAGGCGACAATAGTTTTTCACAATCAAATATATGTAAGAATGTATACTGCAAAGTTTTTCTTTGATTAAGAGATTGCTCTATGCTTTAAACTCTTGATTCTTAACCCCTGAGTTAAAATTTTATAATAGTTTGTATTTTGAAGGCTTTTATTTGGTTCTAACCCTTTGCATACTGTAATGGCTTCTCTGCACAGAATGTAAACCTGCAGAAAGAGTGATAAAACAAACTGCTGGAAATTTCAAATTGGAGGTGAAAGTTTAACCAAAACAGGAGAGTTCCAGTCCAGTGAACAAATGGAAAACAATTGGCTTTGCCTGGTGTTCTGCAGATTATATTATAGTGATCCATTGAGTATGCAAAGGGTTAAAGAAAACAACTTTACTTGAATTTAAGTTGGCTGAGAAATTCATGGCTTTGGTCTACTTTACAGAATGCTTTCTCCTGCTTACATGCATGCCAGTGTTTAATCTCCATAATGAAAGTTTGTCTCAGTCCCTTGAAGTATTGCCTAAACTAGGATTGCTGATTTTCTTGTGGTTTATAGCCTGCAGATAGCAGATTTGTTAGACACCAAAGAGCTGTTGGAGACTTCGGTGGATGAGGTCATTGGAGTGCCTGTTACCATGGCAGCACCAAGAATTTCTGAAGAGTCTGTTCAAAGTTTGACCTCTGCTGGGACAATTGAGAGTGCACGTGATAAACCGGATTCAACCGGTAAGATGCAGTCTGCTATATGTGGAACAGTTTCATTGCTAACGTGATAATAAGAATGTTTTATTTAAAAGCCGTACTTTGTAATAAATTGAAGTTACGCATTTATTTAGAGATACGGTGTGGTATAGGCCCTTTGAGCCAGACCACCCAGCATGACCCCTCCGACATCCCCAGTTTAACCCTAACCTAAACACAGGACAGTTTACAAGACCAATCAGCCTACTAATTGGTGCGACTTTGGGCTGTGGGAGGAAAGCAGGGCACCCGGAAGAAACCCACACATTCCGCAGGGTGTCTCCTTGCGGATGATGCTGGTAATAAGCTCCAAACTCCCAGGCTGTAATTGCATTGAACTAACCACAACACTCCCATGACGCTCATCAAAACTACTTATTAAATAAAAAGTGAATTACTTTCAAATTCTGATATTGCTGTATGTGCACAATATTGTGTATATAAAGTTGGAAACTTTAATGATCAAAGGTCTGTGTCCAGTTAACAGCAATGTTCTATTCATGGGTGCAAGAAGGTTTATAAAGAACTTTCACAGATTAATCGTCTTAGAAATTCCACACGATGAAGCCATGTTCAAAGTAAATTTATTATCGAAGTTCATGTACGTCACCATATTCAACTCTGAGATTTGTTTCTAGCTTGCGCTCACAGTACATCTAAGAAACCTAATAGAATTAATGAAAGACCGCGCCCCACAGGGCGGATAAACAATCAGTATGCAAAAGACAGCAAACTATGCAAATACAAAAAAAAGATAATAAATAAACAACTAATATTGAGAACTTGAGATGAAGAGTCCTTGAAGGTGAGACCATAGGTTGTGGGAACAGCTCAGTGTTGGGAAGAGTGAAGTTATCCACTGTGTTTCAAGAGCCTGATGGTTAAAGGATAGTAACTGTTCCTGAACCTGGTGGTGCGAGTCCTAATGCTTCTGTATCTTCATCCTTATCACAACGATGAGTAGAGAACATGACCTAGGTGGTGGGAGTCCTTGATGACGGATGCAACTTTTCTGCGACAGTGCTCCGTGTAGATGTGCTCAGTGGTGGGGTGGGCTTCACCTGTGATGAAGTGGGCCGTATCCATTACTGTTTGTAGGAATTTCCATTCAAGAGCATTGGTGTTTCCATACCAGGGTGTGATGCAACTAGTCAATATACTCTCCACCACCTCCACCACATATTTTAAAAAGTTTGTCAATGTTTTAGATGTCATGCCGAATGGTCGTAAACTTCTAAGGAAGTAGAAGCAATGCTACTTTTTTATAAAAAAAAATTTTATTGAATTTTCAAATGGTTACAGAAGGAAAAAAATTATCAACCCTTCCCCCCTCCCCCCTAACATATCCCTGTAAAAAGAGAAAAAGAAAGAAAGAAAGAATGCCTGGATTTCAGAAGATCCCCACATGCTCCACGGAGTTCATAATAGCTTTAATATATATATTTATTTCTTTCCCCAAATAACCAATAATTTTATCTTCGGAGCACCTATATATTTAATCCTATCTTTTGTAAATAAGGGCGCCAAATCTTCAGAAATATTTCATATTTATCTCTTAAATTATAAGTAATTTTTTCAAATGGAATGCAGCTAAAAGTTATATCTATTTTCATTTTCTTAATATATGTTAAAATTCTTTTTCTTTTCACCAGTCCATTAAGCCCATTAACATTAAAACTTTAAAAATTCAGTAAATGAGTCATTATTTTTAACAGGGTTACTCCAGTCTATAGTAATACCTAACTTTTCAACTTCCGTAGTACCTTAGGGAATCTTTTTAAAATTCTTCGTGTTGCTATGTGTCTCCCCCCCCCCCCCCCCCCCCCCCCCCCCCCGATTGTCCAGGCAAAGAAAGAAAGGTTAAAGAAAAATAGATTATAAAGAAAAAAAAATAACAAAATACCCCCTACTAATGTTGTGAATAAAGAAAAAACACAACATTACCCCCCCTCCGTTGTGCGGGTCATGGCAATCGCCATGATTACACACGAGTCCCGTAGCAATCGATCCGAAGTTCCCCCAGCTCCCCCGTAACATAAAAAATTATATATAAGAGAAGAAAAAATAATATCACTACTCTCGATTAATATTTCTCAAATTTTTACCTTTCTCCCCCTGTATCATATAATTAAGAATATATTTAAATATTCTTCTGTCCTTAAACATCCATCAACTCCATTCACTGTCCCTGTCTTCATCTTTAATCCGTTTCACTTTTAAATCTTTGGCTGTGGTTAGCGAATATTTGAGAGTTCTTGTGCAAATTCTTCTGCATCCCGATAATCAGTAAAAGATCTTTTTCCGTCATCCAAACCAATCATCAGGGTTGCCGGGTGGCGCAATATAAATTTATAACCCTTTTCCCATAAACCTTTTTTCGCTGGGTTAAATTCCTTCTTTCTCTTCAAAAGGTCGTAACTTATATCAGGATAGAAAAGAACTGTTTTCCCTTCTATCATCAATGGCCCGTTTCTCTTTCTGGCACGTTGGGCAGCCGCCTTCAGGATCTTTTCTTTATCTTGATATCTTAAGCATTTTATCAAGATTGATCATGGGTTTTGATCAACTTGAGGTCTTGATCTTAAGGTTCTGTGAGCTCTTTCAATTTCAATTAACTGAGTTCCTTCTTCCATTTCCAAAATTTCCGGAATCCATTTTTGAAGAAAGTTTATTGGATCCCCTCCCTCTATACCTTCTTTAAGTCCAACAATCTTAATATTATTTCGTCTGTTAAAATTTTCAAGTACATCCACTTTTTCCAACAATTGTTTTCTTTCTGATGTCCAGGCAGAAATATTATCTTCCATTTTATTCACTCTATCAATGGTGTCTCCGGTTATTTCTTACAAGTTTTAAATTTTCTTGTCCATTTTGTCCTGTCTTTTCATCATTTTATCAAACATAATCTTCATATTTTTAATATCTTTTTATTACTTTTAATGCTTTTAATTCATGCAGTATTTGCACCAAAGATTTTTTTATGTCTCCAATATCACCTCCAACCTCTTCCTGTTGCTCTTCTTTGTCTCTTCATCTGATTTATCCAGAGAATCTGATTCCACCTCATATTCACTTCCACTTTCAGTTCCGATCATAGCTGGGATTTGTAGTTTGGGTTGCTTGTGTTTGCGCATGCCCCTTCCTTCACGCATGCGCAATTCCTGTTGCTCTTTTTTTTTGGAAACGGTTGATGTTGCCGCAGTTTCCTGTTCTGTATCGCGGGAGGTAAAATACACTTGAGCCCGAGGCTCCTTCATGGCAGCCGGCCTTGATTCTTTTCCAACTTGTGTTGTCTGCAAAGTAGTAGTTTTCTTCTGCTTCTGCTTAGGAGGCATATCTTAAGACAATCCTGAGTAGTTTATAAGTAATTTTTAAAAAGGTATTTACTAACTTTTCTTCACTTAAACATTATTTTACTGGTTTTTTACGGGAGAGCTGGATTTCCACGTCTCGATCCTACGTCATCATGTGACGTCCCTAGAAGCACTGCTCTGCCTTGTTTGTAATAGTAGTTACGTACTGAACCCAGGACAGGGCCTCTGAAATGTTAACACAGAGGAGTTTAAAGTTGCTAATCCTCTCCACCTCGATCCCCCGATGAGGACTGGCTCATGTACATCTGCTTTCCTCCGCCTGATGTCAATGAGACAGCTCCTTGGTCTTCTTGACATTGAATGAAAGGTTGTTATTGTACCAGATTTTCAATCTCCCACCTATATGCTGATTCATCACCAGCTTTGACTTGGCCAGTGACAGTGGTGCCATCTACAAACTTATTTTAACTTATCAGCAAAATAAATACTTAATTTAATTTTTACTGAGATACAGCGCGGAGTAGGCCCTTCCAGCCCCTCACGCTGCATTGTTTAGCAACCCCACATTTTAATCCTAGCCAAATCGTGGAACAATTGACAATGACCAGTTAACTGGTACGTCTTTGGACTGTTGAAGGAAGCTGAATCACCCAGAGGAAAACTCGCACAGTCATGGGGAGAACGTACAAACTCCTTACAGACAATGGGGGAACTGAACTTGGGTCACTGATACTGTAAAGCATTATGCTGACTACTAAGCCACTGCACTACCCCAGCAATGGCATTGGAGTTGTGCTTAGCCTCACAGTCATAAGTATGAAGTGGGTAGAGCAGGGGGATAAATGCACAGCCTTCGTTGTGCACCTCTGCTGATGGAGATTGTGGAGGAGATGTTGCCAATCTGAACCGACTGGGATCTGCAAGTCCGGAGATTGAGGATCCAATTACACAAGAAGATATTGAGGCCAGCGTCTTGAAGCTTACTGATTAGTTTTGAGGGGATGATAGCATTGAATGCCAGGCTGTCGTCATTAAAGAGCTTCCTGATGTACGCATCTTTGCTATCCAGATGTTCCAGGGTTGCTTGAAAAGCCAATGAAATGGCATCTGCTGTGGACCTATTGTATTGGGAGGCAAATTGGAGTGGGTCCAAGTCGCTTCTCAGGCAGAAGTTGATATGTTTCATCACCAACCTTTGAAAGCACTCATCACAATTGGATGTAAGTGCTACTGGACAATAGTCATTGAGGCAGAAAACCATGTTCTTGGGCACTGGTATAATTGAAGCCTTCTTTCTTAATAGTTTTCCATACATTTCCTTATTGTAACTACCCATTGAGATTTACTAGCAGGCCACCTACTCTTGCCAGCATGTTTTGTATTTCTTCATTGCTGACACTTTCCTTAAAATAACCCTGTTTGTTTATGTTACCCTTAGACCATTAAATTTCTGAAGAAGTGTAGATGATGTCAATCATCTCAACACTGAACTGATTCCACAATCTATGAACTCACTTTCAAGAACTCTACATGCATAATTCATGTTCTCAGCATTAATTATCTATTTATTAGTTGTTTATGTTTTTATTATTATTGTTTAATTTTTTTGTATTTGCAGTTTGTCTTTTGGACATTGGTTCTTTGTCAGTCTGTGCGCAGTTTTTAATTGATTCTATTACATTTCTTTGTTCTCCTGTAAATGCCTGTAAGAAAATGAATCTCAAGATGGTATATGGTGACATATGCATACTTTGATATAAAGAAATATACAGTACTTTGAACTTTGAAAGCAACATATAGTATTGTTTCATTTGCTAAATTGCTGATATACTGAGTCTAAGCACTGAATCCAACTTCCTGAGAAGTTCTCCCCATCTCCCCTCTTTAAAAACCCTCTCTTTGACTAGTCTTTGGGTCACCCTTTATGGTCATATGTTAGCATATTAGCAACTCAGAGTATTTCAGCTGCATCAGTGGGGCTATTTAAATGCAGCTGATTATTATTGTTACCTCTCAGGTTGCCTTGATTTCAGATCTCTGAGGCACTACAGCACAGGAACAGTCTAGTCTGAAGTCAAGGCAAGCTGAAAGCCGTGGGCAACCTGGTCTTTAGCCTAATTCCATCTACCTGCTGTAGGGCCATAGCCCTCCGTACTCCGCTCATCCACGTACCTATCCAAATGGTACAACTGAACTCATATCTGCCATTTCTACTGGCAGCTCATTCCACATTCTCACCACCTACTGGGTGAAGAAGTTCCATCACATGCTGCTCTTAAACATTTCACCTTTCACCCTTAACCCATGACCTCTAGTTCTAATCTCACCCAACCTCATGGGAAAAAGCCTACTTGTATTTCCCCTATCTATACCCCTTGTAATTTTGTATACCTCAATCAAATTTCCCCTCAATCTTCTACAATCTATGGAATAAAGCTTCAGTGAAAGTGATAAAGCCCTAATGCTGAAAGTATGAAATATAAGGAGAAAATACTAGAACTACTTGGTGTTGCTATTAGTCAAACTATTTATACCAAAAGATAAATTAATTTTTCACTGAAAGTAGTAGTAACTTTACGGTTCCTTCTGAAAAATAACAATATAAGCAGCTAACAACAATTAGTTGCCAGAGATTTCTTGCAGAGGGTAAATGCTTCTTAGTAATTAAATAGATATGTCATGTCTTAAATCATAAAAGCTAAATGCAAAGATTTGCCACATTGATATCTCTGCTGGTCCCTCACTGCCTGTGCTTTGGTTCCCGTTTCAGCGCTGGAGGAAGTGATAGCGAGACTGAAACAGCTTCAGATAGAGAGTAGTCCTGTGGCTGGCATCGGGCCTGATGTGAGCTTCCATATGAACTCCAGTAACCAGGTAAAAACACGCACTTGAATGGGTTCCCTGGAGCCTTTGTTGTGACCCATCTCTGTTCCTCCACAATTGGTTGAATTTCAGAAGCAGTACAGTGAAACACCAAAGTCAGAAATGGGAGAGCTTTTGAAAGATGCTGTTGAATGACAAAATGATTGTTTCATGCTTCTAGTTTTATTTATTGATCTCTGTTTAGCTGCCATGGCTGGGGTTGAAAGTCTGTCACTATTACAGCGACCCACGTTCATGCATGACCTCAGGTGCTGTATGTGTGGAGTTTAAATCTTCTCCTGTGACCACGTGGGTTTCCTCCCATGTCCTGAATATGTGCAGGTCGATAGGCTAATTGGCCAATTGGCCACCACAAGTTGCTTTATAGGGTGCAGGTGATGGTTGAATCTGGGAGGAATTGATGAATGTGGGCAAAACAAAATAGGATTAGTGTAAGTACACCCAGTGGCCACTTTATTGGATCCTTACTGTTCATGGTCTTCTGCGGCTATAGCCCATCCACTTCAAGATTCATTGTGTTGTATGCCAGTGACGCTCCCCTGCACACCACTGTTGTAACGTGTTTATTTGAGTTACTTTGACCTTCCTGTCAGCTTGGACCAGTCTGCCCATTCTCCTCAGACCTCTCTGATTAACAAGGCATTTTTGACTCCAGAACTGCCACTCACAGGATGTTTTTTTTTGTTTTTTGCACCATTCTCTGTAAACTCTACAGACTGTTGTGTGCAAAAATCCCAGGAGACCAGCAGTTTCTGAAATACTCAAACCACCCCGTCAGGCACCAATAGTCATTCCATGGTCAATGTCACTTAGGTCACATTCTTCCCCATTCTGATGTTTGGTCTGAATAACAACTGAACCTCTTGACCATGTCTGCATGCTTTTATGCATTGAGTTGCTGATTGGCTGATTAGATATTTGCATTAATGAGTATTGGTATGGGGGTACCTAATAAAGTGGCCACTGAGTGTAGGTGCTTGATGGTCAGCATGGGCTCAGTGGGTTTATTTCTCACCTCAGCTCTGACTCGATTCCACAACCTACAGACTAATTGTCCAGGACTTCACAATTCGTGTTCTCAGTATTACTTATTTTATTATTTGCACAATTTGTCTTCTTTTGCACATTAGGTGTTTGTCAGTCTTTGTTATTTATAATTTTTCATCCATTCTACTGTATTTCTTTGTTTTCCTGAAAATGAATTTCAGAGTTGTGTATGGTGACATATATGTTCTTTGATAATCAGTTTACTTTGACGTTGCATGTGATTTGATGCAGTTGAACTCATGTTTGGATTAATCGTACAGCCTCTCCTTTGCTGATCTCGTAGCTTAACCATGTTGCCTGGTTTTTCACAATGTACACTATCCCAACCCCAATGACACCAAGTGAGCCACATATTATAGTGAGAGTCACATGGAGGCCCAGGTACACGTGGTTGTCTGAGAACTGCCTGGGGACAGAGTCAAGGTTCATCGTACAGAGGACATTTACCGGGATGCTACCTGGATGAGAGAACATGTATTATGAGGAAAGGCTGAGTGAGCCAGGGCTTTTCTCTTTGGAGCAAAGGAAGATAAGAGGTGAATGATAAAGGTTATAGGATGACAAAAGGCATACACAGAATGAACAGGCAACACCTTTTTCCCCAGGGCGGCATAGGTTAATACGAGAGGGCATACTTTTAAACTGATTGGAGGCAAGATGTCAGAGGTAGTTTTGTTTTTCCATGGTGATAAGTGGATGGACTATTGTCAGAGGCAGATGCTTTAAGAGACTCTTACATAGGCACATGGACAGCAGAAAAATGGAGAACTACTTGGGAAGGGTTAGATTAGGTTAAACAACATTGTGGACTAAAGGGTCTGCACTGTAATGCTCTGTGTTCTCTGTTTTCTGACTATGTTACAGTACAATTTCTTGATTCAGAAATTGTTGCTGGTTAGAGCTGGAACTCAGACATTGAATTTACACCTACATGTTGTGTAACATAACACGGGCCCAAAGGAGGAGACACTAGTTGTTGAAGTACGGCCTTGGTTACGGGGTTGAGTCATCGAGTAAACAGCACAGAAACTTGTCCTTTTGCCCAACTGGCCCATGCTGCCTACTGCTAGTCCCAACTGCATGCATTTGGACAGTGACCTTCCAGGCCCTTCCGCTCCACGGTCTCTTAAACATTGCAGTTGTCCCCACCTCGACCACCTTACCTGGCTACTCATTTCAGCACTCACTGGCCCCTGTGTAAATAAGTTAATCCTTAGGTCTCTTTTAAGTCTCTCACTTATCTTGTATCTGTGCCCTCTGGTTTTGAACTCCTCATCCCTGACTATGACTGTCCACCTTTCCCACACCCCTCGTGATTTTATAATTTTATGTGAGGATTCCTCCCATTCTCTTCCCCTCCAAGGAATAAAGATCCAGCCTGGCCAGCCTGTCCCTATAACTGAGACACTTCTGTCATGGAAGCGTCCTCATAAATCTCTTTTCCATCTTCTCCAGTTTGACGATGTTTTTCCTATAACCAGAACTGTACACAATTATCCTAGTGCAGTTTCACCAATGACGTGCTTTATTGCAACATAATGGCCCTACTCCTCAGCTCTGCCCTGACTGATGACCACCCTGTCTGCTCGCCTGCACAAGTAGACAGAGATTAGCACTTCCCTCCGCTTCAGGGAGTCTTGAGCACTGATGACGTGTATGGTATTAGAGTTCAGACGGATGGCATTTGTGGGAGGACTTCCTAACTTGAGATTTTTACCTGTTCGTGCTAGGATGAAATTGTGAAGACATTGGACAAGTGCCTGAAGAACGTGGCAGATGACATTGGCCCAGGATTTCCTGAAGATGTGAAAGGCAACTTTTTGAAAACACAGGTGGAGTATTCTGTGAGGTTCTTTTTAACCTAAATAACTGGGCTTCTGGCAAAAAGTGAAAATTTTAAATGTCAAAGCAGGAAACATGAGAATGTTGAGGAGTCAACATTTGCAGTGAAATTCTTTCCTTGTGCATGTATCCTATGTTTTAAAATGTTTGTAGACATTTCTGTTACTTCCTGATGCACAAAGTATTACTGATATCTACTACGTTGGACCATATACAATGAAGGGTTTTTTAAAATGCTCATTAAATTTGATGTAAAGATTCTCATTTCTAGGAAATTGACTCAACATATGATGCTGTAGAGATTAAGTATATACAGTGCCGATAAGAAGTATTCACTTTCCCCTAGCAGGTTTTCATGTCTTAGTGTTTTACAACATTGAATCACAATAGATTTAATTTGGTTTTTTTGACACTGGTCAACAGAGAAAGGCAAAGTGAATTACAATTAGTTACAAATATAAAACACAAAATAATTGATTTCATAAGTATTCACCCCTTTAAAATGACACACCAAATCATCACTGGTGCAGCCATTTGGTTTTAGAAGTCACATAATTAGTTAAATAGAGATCCGTTATTGGAGATCACCTGTGTGCAGTCAAGGTGTTTCAATTGATTGTAGTAAAAATACACCTTATTTGGAAGGTCTAACTGCTGCTGAGTCAGTCTCCTGGCAAAAGCTACACCATAAAGACAAAAGAACACTTCAAACAGCTACACGTAAAGGTTACTGAAAAGCACAAGTAGGAAGATGGATACAAGAAAATCTCCAAGTCGCAGAATATCCCAGGGAGCACAGTTAAGTCAATCATCAAGAAATGGAAAGTATATGGCACACCTGTAAATCTGCCTAGAGCTCAAAAACTGAGTGACCGTGCAAGAAGGGGACCAGTGAGAGAGGCCATCAAAAGACGTATGACAACTCTGGAGGAGTTGCAAGCCTCAATGGCAGAGAAAGCCTCTGTTGGGAAAAAACTCGCATGAAATCTCAGCTGGAGTTTGCCAGGAGACGTGTAGAAGACTCTGAAGTCAGTTGGAAGAAAGTTCTACAGTCTGAAACCAAATTTGAGCTTTTCGCCCATTAGACTAAATGGTATGGCATAAGCCAAACACCGCATATCATCAAAATCACACCATCCTTACTGCAGTGCATGGTGGTGGCTGCATCATGCTGTGGGGAGGCTTTACTGCAGCAGTTCCTGGAAGGCTTATGAAGGAAGAGGATAAACTGAATGCAGCAAATTACAGGGAAATCCTAGAGGGAAACCTGATGTAGTCTGCAAGGAAATCGATTTGGGAGAAGGTTTGTTTCCCAGCAATTCAGTGCCCCAGGCTTAAAGCCAAACCTACACAGGAATGGCTTAAAAACAGCAGAGTAAATATTCTGGAGTGGCCAAGTCAGAGTCCTGACCTCAATCCAATTGAGAATTTGTGGCTGGACTTGAAAAGTCCTGTTCACTCATGATCCCCATGCAATCTGACACAGCTTGAGCAGTTTTGGAAAGAAGAATGGGGAAAAATTGCAGTGTCCAGATGTGCAACGCTGATAGAGACCTATCCACACAGACTTGAGGCTGTAATTGCTGCCAAAGGTGCATCTACAAAAGCTTGAAGGGAGTGAATACTTATGCAATCAATTATTTTGTGTTTTATATTTGTAATTAATTTGATTCATTTTGTAGAGCTCTGTTTTCACTTTGACATGAAAGAGTTTTTTTTTGATCAGTGTCAAAAAAGCCAAGTTAAATCCACTGTGATTCAATGCTGTAAAACAATTAAAAAAAGAAAACTTCCAAGGAGGGTGAATTCTTTTTATAGGCACTGTATCTATTGGCTGTGATGAAATGGTGTAATTCTTGTATCTGGGAGAGAAGGTTGTGGGTTCAAGACTCACTCAAGGAGGTTAACTTACTAATTCTTAGTGGGATATCAGGATGAAGAAAGCTCACCAGTGGCTCGACTTCTTCAGGAGGCTAAAGAAACTTAGCATGTCCCTAACAAACCCTCACCAATTTTTATTGATGTACTACGGGAGGCATTATGTCTATATTATAACATTATAGCAACTGCTCTGCCCAAGAAAGAGTAGAGTTCTGGACACAACTCAGCCTATCACTGCAACCAGCCTCCCTCCTATGGGCTATTCTTTCAGCCTCCCTGTCTATATTTCTCGCAGCCAGAGCAATCAAAAACCCTACCACCTCCACTGACCGGTCCAAAGAAGTACCGGGTAGATTAATTGTTCATGGTAAATTGTCCCGTGATTAGATTACGGTTAATCGGCATTGCTGGTCCAATGGCGTACTGGGTAGATTAATTGTTCATGGTAAATTGTCCCGTGATTAGATAACGGTTAATTGGCGTTGCTGGTCCAAAGGCGTACTGGGTAGGTTAATTGTTCATTGTAACAATTTCGAGTAGCCACTCCACTCTATCCATCACCTTTTTCCCTTATCCCACTGGCTCCATCATCCCTTCTCCTTTCCCTCCCCTGTCCTCTTGATCTACCTGTCCTCTCTCTGTTTGCCCACCTCTCTCCCTCCCCTTTATTCCATGGGCTGCAGTCCTCTCTTATCAGATTCAGCTCACTCCAGCCATTTGTCGCTGTAGCCTGCCATCTTATCCCTCACTCTCCTGCCTGTCAGTCCTGTCTCATCCGGATCCACCTATCACCTGTCAGCCCTTGCTCCACCCTGACTATCTCCCCTCTTTTCTTTCCAGTCCTGATTTAAAGATCTTGACCCGACACAGTAACTGTCCATTTCCCTCCATAGATGCTGCCTGACTGGCCGAGTTCCTCCAGCATTATGTATGTTGCTGTAGGTTATTCAGAACAGCTTGGACCATAACTGCTAGCAATCTCATTGATGTTCACATCCCATGGAAGAGTGACTAACATTGCAATCCCATTGGGATGCTGAAGGGCAAGTGATTACTAATAACCCCAGATTACTGCACGGTAACCGCACAGTGACCCCGGGTGCCCTAGTACACCCATGTGACCAATTAACTTGCTTAACCCGTATGTCTTTGGACTGTGGGAGGAAACCCTCACAGTTACAGGTAGAACATACAAACTCCTTACAGGCAGCAGGAGGAATTGATTCAGGGTCGTTGGTTCTGTAAAGCGTTTTGCTGACCTGCTAAGCTATCTTGCCAAGGTAGTGTAAAAGTCAAGCAAGTCAAAAGTGAGTTGCTGTGAAGGAACCTATTTAAGTAAATCATTTGAAATAATTGAGCCTTTCAAAATGGTTTCCCTAAAACAGAAGGAAAATTTAAATGAATCTCAGTGATATTTTTCCTCTTATCACGGAGGACATGTGTAAAGCATTGTAAGTGTAATTGGACAATGACATTGTTAGCATAGAGTTTGTGAATCTGGTCGTGTTAAATCTGGTGATAGCATGAAATGGTGTGTGATATTGTTTAAATTTAAGTCGTAAACTAATCCCTTTGTAATACAAATTGTAATGTTGAATTTTTTATTGATAGAATTTTGTATTTTCTATCTTAGGTGGTTAGAAATGACACTGGAAGGAATGGGAAAAGTTCTAACCCGTTTGACACAGATTTCAGGTGAGATGCAGACTAAGACTTCTGAACTGGAGAATTTTCCTTTTGGTCAAAATTTGACTTCCTAAGAATCTTTTTTCTCCCCCATTGCTGTTGCCTCTCTCCAGAAGCATGTTTTGACCCTGAGATACATTTTCACAGTCCAGTGGTTGTCTGCCAATATCTTGGTCACAAGTCTAGCCTGGACAGTGCTAGTTGGGAGGTTATCTGTCTGCCTGCAGTATGAGCCAGCACACCTTACAGTTAGACTTATGCACACACTCCCTTTGGCACATTGGCCTTCATGAATCAAAACACGAGTGCAGGAGTTTGGATGTTATGTTGAAGTTGTATAAGTTGTGGTGAGGCCTAATTTGGGATATTGTGTGTATTTCTGGTCACCTGCCTATAGGAAAGATATAAATAAGAGCATAAAACATAGGGGCAGAATCAGGCCATTTGGCCAATTGAGTTTGCTCTGCCATTCCATCATGGCTGATTTATTATCCCTCTCAATCCCATTCTCCTGCCTTCTCCTTGCAGCCTCTGACACCCTTACTAATCAAGAACGTATCAACCTCTGCTTTAAGTATAACCAATCATTGGCCTCCACAGCCATCTGTGGCAATGAATTCCACAGATACATTCACTACCTCTGTCCAAGGAAATTCCTCCTCATCTCTGATCTAAGTGGACATCCCTCTATTCTAGAGTGTGCTCTCTGATCCTGAACACACCCGCTGTAGGAACCATTCTCTCCACGTCTGCACTATCTAGGCTTTTCAGTATTCGATAGGTTTCAGTGAGATCCTCCCCTCATTCTTCTAAACTCCAGTGAGTACAGGTCCAGAGCCAGCAAATGAAAGAGTATGGAGAAAATTTATGGAAATGTTGCTGATACTTGTGGACCTGAGTTCTCGGGAAGGATTGAGTAAACACAGAACATACAACGCTATACAGCACAGTACAGGCCCCTTGTCCCATGATGATGAGCTGACCATAGTTCAGGAAGGTCAGGACTTTATTTCCTGGAGTGTAGGAGAATGAGGGGAGATTTGATAGAAGTACACAAAATTATGAGCAGCATAGATAGAGAAATGCAGGACGCCCTTTTCCACTGAGGTTTTGTGAGACTAGAGCTAGAAGACGTAGGTTTAGAGTGAAAGGTGAATTATTTAAGGGGGACCTGTGGGGGAGTTTCACCCAGAGTGCTGAGTGTGGAACACTTGTGATTCTGCAGAAGTTAGAAATCCAAAGCAACACACACACACAATGCTGGAGGAGCTCAGCAGGTCAGGCAGCATCAATGGAAAGGAATAAGCATTCGATATTCTTCTTCAGGACTCGAAAGGAAGGGGCAAGGTGCCAGAATAAGTTGGGGGGTTGTGGGAGCAGGGATAGCTAGAATATGATAGGTGAAGCCGGGTGAGGGGCAAGGTAAAGGGTCGTAGAGGAAGGAATCTGATAGGAAAAGAGAGGAAGGGAAGAAGAAGGGCAATAGGGGGAGATGATAGACAGGTAAGGAGAAGAGGTAAGAGGCCACAGTGGGAATAGAAGATGAGGGAAGGGGGAGGGGAAAAGTTCATCTCCCATTCACCTCCTTTCTTATCTCCATTCAGGGCCCCAGACAGTCTTCCAGGTGAGGCAAGACTGAAAAGAAAGGGAGAAGACGCCAAAAAAAAAATTCAGGGGATGGGAAGGTGGATAGCTGGAAAGTGATAGATTAAGCCGGGTGTGTGGGAAAGATGAGGGGCTGCAGAGGAAGGAATCTGATAGGAGAGCAGACTCCTCTTCACCTTTGAGTCTGTTTGGGTTGTCGAGAGTATCCAGTGCTCCATTTTCGTCCTGCTCTACATTGGTGAGACCCGTCGTAAATTGGGGGCACCTCCGCTCCATCCACCGAAAATGGAATTTCCTAGTGGTCAACATTTTAATTCCATTTCCCATTCCTGTCCAACAGGTCAAACCAAGGCCTCCTCTTGTGTCTTGGGAAGTAGGAGCAACAGCTTGTATTCCATCTGGGTAGCATGATGTATGAACATCATTTTCCCCCCCTCTTTTCTTCTTCCTCTATTCACCAGATGGGCCTCTTAGCTCTTCTCCTCACCTGTCTATCACCTCCTTTGGTGCTCCTCCTTCTTATCTTTCTTCTTTGGCCTACTCTCCTCTTCTGTCAGATCCCTTCCTCTCCAGCCCTTTACCTTTCTTACCCACCTGGCTTCACCTATCACTTTCTAGCTATCCCCCACTTCCCCCACCCCCCTTCCACCTTTTTATTCTGGAATCTTCACCCATCCTTTCCAGTCCTGATTAAAGGGTCTTTGCCCAAAACATCAACTGTTTATTCATCTCCATAAGTGCTGCCTGACCTGCTGAGCTCCTCCAGCATTTTGTGTGTGTTGCCAGCGGAAGTGGTGGATACAGGCTTGGTTTCAACATTTAAGAGTTTTGGATAAGTACATGTAGGAGTACAGAGGGTTATGATCCAGGTGCAACTCAATGGGTCTGGGCAGAGGGATAGTTTGGTATAGACTGGATGGTCTGAATGTTCCAGAATCCTGTGAGTTCTCCTTCAGATCAAAATGACTTGAGAAGTCTGTGTATTGGGATGTGATTAGCAGGGTTAAAACTTTTTCTCTGCATGCCCTAAAGCGAAAATTGTACAATTGCATGCAAATAAGGTTTGAGCATGCTTCCATTTAAACATTGCAATATTTTGCTCAGCATTTAATATATTCCATCTGCCTGTGGTCAAGTGCATTCTGTAAATTGCTGTCTAGGGGCAGCTTACTGATCAATGAACTTATCAACCCAGACGTCTTTGAGATGTGGGAGGAAATCAGTGTGGTCGTCACAGGGAGAAAGAACGCAGAAGCTCCAGACAGGCAGCATTGAAGCTGAAGTCGCTGTTGATTTGCTGGTCATGCCACCATACTGCCTTTCGCCATTAGGATCTGGAGCACCCAGCAGAGATAGTAATCAGGGAATTCAGAGGGAGTATCACGCAATCTACTTGAGCAAGTCAGTGGATCAAGCAACATCTGTGGAGTGGGGAGACAGAAATTGTTCACATTTTGAGTCGAAACCCTGCATCAGGGAGTTCAGAGGGCCCTGCTAACCGGGGAGTTTGATAAGAATGCAGAATGCACTCCCATTGCAGTGGTTGAGCTATATTCCTTGGAATAGCTTATGGAGATGTTGGCAAAGGACATGCAGAGCACAGAACATCAAGGAGAGTCAAGGGAAGACTCAAGTTAATTATAACCCCTAGCTTGGACTGTTTTATCTTGTATATTGGTTGTTGTGAGATAGTTGGTGGTCTAGTATGGACTGTTTGGACATGTATATTGATTATTGTGAGGCCAGGTGGTTTAGTGTGGAGTGGTTGGACGTCTATATTGGTTGTTAGACTGTGAATGGTCCAATATGGACTAGTTGGGCGTGTATATTGGTTGTCGTGAGACAGTGAGTGAACTCCGCTTATGTATTTTTTACTGTTTAACTTTTCCATTTCTCATCTTTCAAACCAGGAGCTTGGGAATCACAGACTCTATTTTATTGCCGAGCAGAATTCCAAAATGGCAAAGTGGCGGGGATCTGTGGAGAAATATGCCAACTTGTGACCCCTTCACCTGGTAGGTTTTTCTGTGGTTTACCAACTAAACTACAATTAGATTAATCATAATAAAGAAGAATTTTTTCTGCAGGGATGCAAAATCACTCACGATGAATATTAACTCGTTATGGGGAAGCAGATTCGCATGTTCGGTAAATGAGACAAAAGATACTGGTTATGAATAAGCATGTTAACTATTTCTTTATAGACGAACAGTAAAACTGTCAACCAAATATCTAAGTCTAACAAGAACTTACCTTAGCCACGCTAAGACACTAAACATTCAGTAACACTTCAAACTCAATAGGTACGTAATTAAGTCTACCCAAGTTAAACAGCTACAAACTAAACCTAAAACAAACAGATACTTAGCTAAGAGTGCACATATACCCGCCTATATCTGCAGCACGCTTTCCCAAAGGTTCTTCAGCACTGGTTGCAACCTCAGTGTGAAGAGGAACCTCTGGAGACAAAGGAAAGAGAGCGAGTCTCTCACACGTGCTATTCTTGTACCCCTGAGGCACTGGGGTATCATCATATATCACCATCTGCAGAAGCTTAACTTTGTATGGGAAAGGGAAGTGCACCTATTCAGAGGATACTGGGTTTGGGTAGGAAGATCAGCCAGAATGTTTTAGAATGGTCCCTCATTAGGCAACTGGATCAAATAAAACCAGGAAAGCAACCGGGGAAATGCTAGTCGTGAAATGGAAGTGACTGTTCCTATGTCGTTACTGTTGCTAAAGCAGTTACCATAATGAACGTGTTGCATTACCGATGTCTAGAGAGTTATAGCTAATGTTTTGAACAGCTTTGGAGTGGATAGAGCCAGATCCCATGATTGTCTTTGTTTAAGGTGAGCTTTAGTTTAACAGTCAACCTGCAGCTGAAGAGAGATCCAAATTTAGTTTATACAGTGAGTACCTAGAAACTTTGCACAGCACTGTTATAATTTTATGTACAGGTTTTCCCTGCAATCCGAAGGTAGAGCGTTCCTATGAAACAGTTTGTAATCCGAAATGTGATAAAGCGAAGAAGCAATTACCATTAATTTATATGGGAAAAATGTTTGAACGTTCCCAGACCCAAAAAATAACCTACCAAATCATACCAAATAACACATAAAACCTAAAATAACACTAACATACGGTAAAAGCAGGAATGATATGATAAATATACAGCCTATATAAAGTAGAAATATTGTAAGTGAGGTGTAGTTTTACCTATCAAACTCGGGAAGACAGCGAGCCAAAATCGATTTGGAGAAAAAAAATCGACACGTACATGCATGCGCAAGCAACTGCCCGCACGAGGCTTCACGGTCATTGTAGTCTTTCTTGGGGTAAACACGTGTATAAAGCGGGGGTCTTTTTTTCATAAAAGCAATATCCTCTTTGGTTAGCGAAAACAGGTACTAATGTAAGTTTTTGTAACAGCGAGTTGTCGTAAATCGAATGTTCAAAAAGCGGGGGCCACCTGTATTGCACTGTACTGTTATCGCAAAAAAATTCCAAACACACTCTCCACTGCATGTTGACAAATACAGAGCAAAGTTCTTAGGCACCCTAGCTATATATATGTGTGTGCCCAAGACTTGTGCGCAGTACTCTTAATGTAGTACTTTGCATATCCTTGCTGCCCCAAAGCTCTCTGATAACTGTGGAACCAGGTGAGCCACAGTGCAGTCCCAACACACTCGACCACTGCTACACAACTATAAGGAGTGCCTACTGTTCCACCCCTGGACTGCATTTCGAGAAATCTAATCACCCAGCTGTCCTTCTCGACATCAGACAGACAAAGGCTAAAGAGCAAGGCTCCAGAGTAAGGATTTTGAAGAGGTGTTTGTGGGAGACATAGGAGTGGCTATGGGATAGCTTCCAGTAAGTGGACTGGGCCACATTCAAGGATTCATGAGAGGATCTGAAGGAATACACCACTCTTCAGTTCCTGACCTGCTGAGTTACTTCAGCAATTTGTGTGTGTTAACTTGAGCAAAGTTGGCCACAGAAGTTAGTTGTGATTTTTTAATTTATTGAGATATAGTGTGGAATAGGCCCTTCTGACCTTTCAAGCTGTGGGACCCAGCAGCCCCCATTTTCCCCTGGCCTAATCACGGGACAATTTACAATGACCAATGAACCTACCAATCCGTACATCTTCGGACTGTGGGAGGAAACTCGTGCAGTTGTGGGGAGAACGTACACACTCCTTGCAAACAGTGGTGGCAATTGAACCTGGGTCGCTGGTACTGTAAAGTGTTGTGTTAACCACTATGCTACCATGACCTTTAGCCTTTCCTTCAACCCAACCCTCACCTCAGGTTGAGTTTCGATATTTGGGTCATACGAGTTGTGAATGAAAATGTGAGGTGGACTGTTTGAGTGAAAGGTGAAGAAGAGTCTTTCATGGCTTTTTAGCACAATAGCGTTGCATTCAGAAATAAAAAGCAATATTGCCTTTCTATTTCATTTACCCAATTGCATTGTAAAATGAAGACATAAGGTTTGCGCAAGAATGGAGATGTCAAGTAAATGCAGATGGAACGGTGAGAGAGGTAATTGCGGCTTGGTAATAAACCAGCTGCTTTTGTCCAGCACAGATTGGTAGAAATGGAGGATTAGTCCGCCAGAGAGAATCATAGAAATCTTCCATCATTAACCCATGTTGCCCATGATGGTTGAACATCTGCTACCCAGTCTATACTATGACGTTTCAGAACTTGGTCTGTATCTCGCAGGTGACAAGCAGATTGAGAACCAGGTTTATTATCACCGACAACTACGGAATTTGTTATTATGCGCAGTATTCAGTGTACATCACAAAAAAATTACGATGAGTTACAGTAATAAGTAAACAGTGCAAAAGGGGAACAGTGAGGTAGTGTCCATGGGCCATTCAGAAATCTGATGGTGGAGGGGAAGAAGTTGTTCTAAAAATGTTGATTGTACATCTTTCGATTCCTGTACCTCCTCCCCAATGGTAGTAATGAGAAGATGACATGTTACAGTGAGGGTAATGGGAAAATGACATGTTACAGTGAGGGTACTGGGAAGATGACATGTTACAGTGAGGGTACTGGGAAGATG
This sequence comes from Hypanus sabinus, assembly GCF_030144855.1. Taxonomy (NCBI): domain Eukaryota; kingdom Metazoa; phylum Chordata; class Chondrichthyes; order Myliobatiformes; family Dasyatidae; genus Hypanus; species Hypanus sabinus. The sequence goes on along the minus strand of NC_082710.1, from coordinate 110,572,775 downwards.
ACATGTTACAGTGAGGGTACTGGGAAGATGACATGTATACAGTGAGGGTACTGGGAAGATGACATGTTACAGTGAGGGTACTGGGAAGATGACATGTTACAGTGAGGGTACTGGGAAGATGACATGTATACAGTGAGGGTACTGGGAAGATGACATGTATACAGTGAGGGTACTGGGAAGATGACATGTATACAGTGAGGGTACTGGGAAGATGACATGTTACAGTGAGGGTACTGGGAAGATGACCTGCTACAGTGAGGGTACTGGGAAGATGACCTGTATACAGTGAGGGTACTGGGAAGATGACACGTTACAGTGAGGGTACTGGGAAGATGACATGTATACAGTGAGGGTACTGGGAAGATGACACGTTACAGTGAGGGTACTGGGAAGATGACATGTATACAGTGAGGGTACTGGGAAGATGACACGTTACAGTGAGGGTACTGGGAAGATGACACGTTACAGTGAGGGTACTGGGAAGATGACACGTTACAGTGAGGGTACTGGGAAGATGACACGTTACAGTGAGGGTACTGGGAAGATGACATGTTACAGTGAGGGTACTGGGATGATGACATGTTACAGTGAGGGTACTGGGAAGATGACCTGTATACAGTGAGGGTACTGGGAAGATGACCTGTATACAGTGAGGGTACTGGGAAGATGACATGTATACAGTGAGGGTACTGGGAAGATGACATGTATACAGTGAGGTTTCTTCATGAAGGATGCTCCTTCTCAAGGCACCATCTTTTGCTCTTCTCACTGTTACCATCAGGTAGGAGGTACAGAAGCCTGAAGGCACACACTCAGCGATTCAGGAACAGCTTCTTTCCCTCTGCCATCTGATTCCTAAATGGACATTGAACCCATAAACAATACATCACTTCTATTATTTCTGTTTTTGCACTATTTTTAATTTAATTATATACACACACACACACACACACACACACACACTCACACACACTGTATTTGATTTACTTATTTATTTTTTCTATATTGTCATGTATTGCATTGCACTGCTGCCGCTAAATTAACAAATTTCACGACATAAGCCGGCGATGTTAAACCTGATTCTGAAGATGTCCTCAGTTGTGCCCATGATGGAGCTGTCTGAGTCTAGGCCTGCTCTCTGGCCTCCTTCAATCCTGTTTGTAGGAGCCTCCAGTGATGCACCCAGCCAACAGCATATGCCAAGCCAACACTTGATTTGAGTGCCATGATTAGCAAACAAAAAACTGCCCACTCCGGTCCCTTTCACATCATTGCTGGGGACTTCAGTCAGCCTTGCTTGAAGAAACTCTTGCCCAGTTATCATCAACTTATCACCTGCAGTGCCAGGGTTTCCAACACACTTGACCACTGTTACACTACGATCAGGACTGCCTTTCATTTCATCCCTGGACAGCATAGTGGCGTATCAGATCATTGTCTTTCTCCTGCCTGCAGACAGGCAGAGGCTAAGGAGCAAGGCTTCAGCGAGGACGACAACATTGTGGTGGTCACAGGAGGCAGAGGAGCGGCTATAGGATTGCTTCAACTCTAGACTGGGCAGTGTTCAAGGACTCATCTGAGGACCTGAATGAATATGCTGTGGTTGTCACGGAGTTCATGAAGTCATTGGTGTCATTCGGTCATCCACAACCAGAAGCTCTGGATGAGCCAAGAGATCTGCGACCTGCTGAGGGTCACATTACTGGTGTTCAAGTCTAGTGACGAAGAAAAATACAGAAGGTCCAGGTATGATCCCCATAAAGCCATCTCAGATGCGGAATTCCGGACCAAACTTTTATGCTTGCTTTGACCAACAAAACGTGGAGATCCTTTCATGAACTTTCACTCCGCAAACGACCCTGTGATTTCGGACTCTGAGGCTGATGTGGGAGCATTCCTCTGGAGGGCGAACCCACAGAAAACATCTGGCCCAGACAGTGTACCTGGCCGTGTACTGATCTTACAATTCTCAAAAAGGAGGGGGCGACTTTGCACCCTTCAGCCCCTCAGAGTTGCTCCACATTCGTAACACAACATTGAATCACAACGAATTTAATTTGACTTTTCCGGCACTGATCAACAGAAAAAGACTCTTCCATGTCAAAGTGAAAACAAATCTCTACAAATTGATCTAAATTAATTACAAATATAAAACACAAAATAATTGACAGCATAAGAATTTTCCCTCCTCTCATATAACACACCAAATCATTATTGGTGCATCCAATTGGTTTTAGAAGTCACATAATTAATTAAATGGGAATCTGCTTTTGGAGACCTGTATTTAGTCAAGGTGTTTCAATTGATTGTAGCAAAAATACACCTGTAACTGACAGGTCCAACTGCTGGTGAGTCAGTATCCTGGCAGAAACTACACCACAAACACAAAAGAACACTCCAAGCAATTCTGCGAAAAGGTTATTAAAAAGCACAAGTCAGGAGATTAATACAAGAAAATTTCCAAGTAACTGAATATCCCATGGAGTACAGTTAAGTCAATCATCAAGAAATGGAAAGAATATGGCAGAGCTGTAAATCTGCCTAGACCAGTCCATCCTCAAAAACTGAGTGACCGTGCAAGAAGGGGACTAGTGAGGGAGGCCACCAAGAGGCCTATGACAATTCTGGAGGAGTTGCAAGCTTAAGTGGCTGAGATGGGAGTGACTGTGCATATGAATACTGTTGCCCAGATGCTTCACTAATCACAGCTTTATGGGAGAGTGGCAAAGAGAAAGCCACTGTTGAAAAGAAACTCACTTGAAATATTGGCTGGAGTTTGCCAGAAGGCATGTGGGAGACTCTGAAGTCAGCTGGAAAAAGGTTCCTGATGCAGTCTCTGTAAAAGAACTGTGACTTGGAAAAAGATTTGTTTTCCAGCAAGACAATGACCCCAAGCATAAGGCCAAAGCTACACAGGAATGTCTTAACAACAACAAAGTTAAGTGTCCTGGAGGGCCAAATCAGAGTCCAGACCTCAATCCAATTGAGAATTTGTGGCTGGACTTGAAAAGGCCTGTTCACTCACAATCCCCATGCAATCTGACAGAGCTTGAGCAGTTTTGTAAAGAATGGGGAAAAATTGAAATGTCTAGATATAATAAACCTGATAGGAACCTATCCACACAAACACAGGGCTAGAATTGCTGCCACAGGTGCATGTACTAATTATTGACTTGAAGGGGGGGCAGTATTTATGCAATCAATTATTTAGATCTTTTTGTAGAGATCTGTTTTCACTTTGACACCAAAGTCTTTTTCTGTTGATCTGTGTCAAAAAAGCCAAATTAAATTCACTGTGATTCAATGTTGTAAAACAATAAAACATGAAAACTTCCAAGGGGAATGAATCTCAGGCTTGTACATGGTGACATATATGTACTTTGATTATAAATTTACTTCGAGCTTTTAAGAGTGCACTCCATGGTATTTTTGTGGAAATTTGCTATGTTGGTTGGTGACATGCCATATCTCCTCAGATACCCAAAGCATACCTACTGGAGTTCTTTCTTAATAATTACATCACTGTTTTGGGCCCAGGAAGATCCTCTAAGATGTTGACACTGATATATCTACCAATTTGGCTGTCTGGCCACAAAAAAAAATGGGGTGGAGTTTACAGAAGGGCATCCAGTCCATCTTGCAAAATGTGAATATTGGATCTAGGTATTTGGTCGGACACCTACAACGGTGTCCAAAGGGTTCCAGCATTCGTCCATTCTGTCATAGCTACCAGATGTCACGGCTCCTCAACTCCCTGACTTCAGAAGGCACTGTCGTTTCTTTTGAGTGATAAACTACAACATAAAGAAAGATCTAGACCATTTCTCACAAAACCTTGCATCACATTTTGGGGTGTCAGTCTCTGAAACAGACGCACAGAGAAGCTTAAAGACAGGGAATGGGAATCTGTGAATCAGTCTGCTGCCCAATGTTAATAGACACCTTTTAATCTGCATTTAAGCTGCAACCTCACGCAGTGTTTAAACTAAAATACAATGATTTTGGGTTCTATGGCAGCTTCAGTGACATGACACATAATGATGGTGGAAACTTCAGAGTAGGATGATACCCAGCTCTGATGTACAAACCTGGCGCCGTGAGCCAGTTCCAAGCAAATCTACCAAATCCTGTGTTTAAAATTAAATAATACTCTTTAATACCATCAGATTAAAACAGGCAGGAACTTGTTCTGATTTCCCATTGAGTTCTAATAACCAGGGTGTGAAAAACAGTTTTTTTTACCATATTTAATTGATAGTATGCAACCTTTACAACACCTGGATTTTAAATTATGTTTTACAGTAATGATGTATTGGTTATTATAGTTTCTATCATTTATCATCACAAAAGGTGGTGCAAATCCAGACATGGGCAGGGTAAGAGGATTCCAAACAGAAGGACTTTTGAAGATTCTGGAAATCCAGAACTACACACTCAAAAAGCTGGAAGAACTCAGCAGGTTAGACAGCCTATATGGAAATAACTAAGCAGTCACCGTCTTGGGCTGAGACCCTTTTCAGGACTGGAAAAGAAGGGGGAAGACACCAGAATAAAAAGATTAAAAGTGGGGGGAGGGGGGGTTGAGGAGAATAGTTAGAAGGTGATAGGTGAAGCTAGGTGGGTGGGAAAGTAAAGGGCAGGAGAAGAAGGAATCTGATAGGAGAATAGAGTGGACCGTAGGAGAAAGGGAAGCGGGAGGGGAGGTGATTCGCAGGTGAGAAGAGTGGCCAAAGTGGGAAATAGAAGATGATGGAAAGTTGAGGGGGGGGGGATTTTTTTTTTACCTGAAGGAGAAATTGACATTCATGCCATCAGGTTGGAGGCTCCCCAGACAGAATATAAGCTGTTGCTTCTCCACCATGAGGATGGCCTCATTGTGGCACAAGAGGTCATGGACCGGGAATGGGATTCAGAATTAAAATGTTTGCCCATTGGGAAGTTCTGCTGTTGGTGAATGGAGCGAAGGTGCTTGACAAATAGTTCCTCAGTTTATAGCAGGTCACACCAGTGTAGAGGAAGCTGCATTGGGAGCACCAGACACAATGAACGACCCCAGCAGATAAGCAGGTGAAGTGTTGCCTCACCTGGAAGGATTGTTTGGAGCCCTGAATGGAGGTGAGGGAGGAGGTAAATGGGCAGGTGCAGTACCTATTCTGGGCTTGAACCTGTTAGCTGGTGCCATTAGTTCTTTGAAGAACCACAAAGACCAAGGTCTTGTCAATAAATGTGGGAGAAAATGTGGTTCTTGAGGTAACATCTGGCCATTGCAACTATTGGGATTATGCAACACTGTGGTCTTAAAATATATAGTTTCACCAACCAAGATGTACACAGGCTTTCTGCCCAATCCTTCAGGATTTTCTGCAAGTTCATTTGCGCACTAATATCCCCAGAGCTCATTTCCTTTAAACATGTCTGAGGTTACTATTTCATTATATCATAATGGATTTAGAATCAGAATCAGGCTTACTGTCACAGATATTTGTCATTAAATTTTGTTGTTTCTTGGCTGCAGTATAGTGCAATATGGTGGATTCTGGTTAACTGGGCTGCTAGTTAATTGGGCCATCGGCTTATATGGGACAACTCTTTAAGAACAAAAATCAAATCAAGAAAATAGCCAGAATTCCTTTCATTTATCTGGGACACTATGCTGCTTAATTGGGACTGGAGACTGGTACCAAACGGTGTCTAACCAGTGTCTGTCACATACATGCTGTGAGGCTGATAAACACTACAGCATGCTGAGAATGAATAGTTTTTATGTGTGTTCATGTACAAAAAACAGCAAATTTTTGTCATTGATAGCTGTCAAGTAATAAACAGTAAGACCATTCATAACTGGTTTGTTCACTGTGGTTTCAAGCATTCGGTCTTGGAGATGACTGAAATGTCCTGGAGTGAAAATGAAACTGTTTCCCTATGTCAACAAGTTATGAACAATGAAAACTCTGAAGGCATTGACAACCATTTTGGATGTTACAATGAAAACGAAGATTTGAAGGATTCAATTGTGAAATATTATTTGAAGGCAGTCCATTACCTGCATGAGGTGTCTGTGCTGACCTTGTTCACTTACAGTCAAAAAAATTTGGCAGCATCCCATCAATAACTATTATGAACTAATGCATAGTTTTATAAAATTGTAGTATTGATTATTTTGTATTTCATTTACAAACCCCATTTCCAGAAAAGTTGGGATATTTTCCAAAATGCAATGAAAACAAAAATCCGTGATATGTTAATTCACGTGAACCTTTATTTAACTGACAAAAGTACAAAGAAAAGATTCTCAATAGTTTTACTGACCAACTTAATTGTATTTTGTAAATATACACAAATTTAGAATTTGATGGCTGTAAAAGTTGGGACAGAGGCATGTTTACTATTGTGTTACATCACCTTTCCTTTTAATAACACTTTTTAATAGTTTTGGAACTGAGGATGCTAATTGTAGTAGATTTGCAATTGGAAATTCTGAACTTTCTTGCTTGATATAAGACTTCAGCAGCTCAACAGTCCATTGTCTCCGTTGTCTGATTCTCCTCTTCATGATGCACCATATATTTTCAATAGGAGATAGATCTGAACCGGCAGCAGGCCAGTCAAGCACATGCACTCTGTGTCTACAAAGCCATGCTGTTGTAGCCCATGCAGAATGTGGTCTGGCATTGTCCTGCTGAAATAAGCAGGGACGTCCCAGGAAGAGATGTCACCTTGATGGCAACATATGTCTCTCTAAAATCCTAATATACGCTTCAGAGTCGATGGTACCTTCACATACATGCAACTCACTCATGCCGTGGGCACTGATGCACCCCCATACCATCACAGATGCTGGCTTTTGCACCTTTCGCTGATAACAATCAGGATGGTCGTTTTCATCTTTGGCATGGAGAACTTGATGCCCGTTTTTTCCAAAAACTAGCTGAAATGTGGATTCATCTGACCACAGCACACTGTTCCACAGTCTTTCGGTCCATCTGAGATGAGCTCAGGCCCAGAGAACTCGCTGGCGTTTTGCATAGAGTTGATGTATGGCTTCCTCCTTGCGTAATACAGTTTCAAGTTGCATTTCTGGATGCAGCGATGGACTGTGTTAAGTGACAACGGGTTTTCCAAAGTACTCCCGAGCCCAGGTGGCTATAATTGTCACAGTAGCATGACGGTTTCTTAGGCAGTGCTGCCTGAGGGCTCGAAGATCATGCATATTCAACATTGGTTTCCGACCTTGCCCTTTACGCACTGAGATGTCTCTGAATTCTCTGAATCTTTTCACAATATTATGTACTGTAAATGTTGAAAGACCTAAATTCTCTGCAATCTTGCATTGGGAAACGTTCCTTTTGAACTGACTAACGATTCTCTCACGAATTTTGGCACAAAGGGGTGAGCCATGACCCATCCTTGCTTGCAAAGACTGAGCCTTTGACAGACTCTACTTTTATACCCAGTCATGATACCTCACCTGCTACCAATTAGCCTGCTTAATGTGGAGTCTTCCAAATCGGTGTTACTTGAATATTCTGTGCAATTTTCAATCTTATTTTAACTCCGTCCCAACTTTTGTTGAGTGTGTTGCAGCCATCAAATTCTAAATATGTGTATATTTACAAAATACAATTAAGTTGGTCAGTAAAACTATTGAAAATCTTTTCTTTGTACTTTTGTCAGTTAAATAAAGGTTCACGTGAATTAACATATCACAGATTTTTGTTTATATTGCATTTTGGAAAATATCCCAACTTTTCTGGAAATGGGGTTTGTAAATACATAATTTGTTACTCAGGTAAATAGCAGCTTGTCTTTTATATACCTTTTTTTAAACTATTTCCATGAAATTTCAGCTAATTGGGACAGCTGCTTAATTGGGTCAAAATGTACCGGCCCTCATGTGTCTCATTAACTGGATTACAATGTAGATAAGTTTACGATAAGTTACAGTAAGATATTTAAACAAATAAGTAGTGCAGGAGGTGAGGAAGTATTCATGGTTCCGTGGTCCACTCTGAAATGGAATGGCGGAGTGGAAGAAGCTGTTCCCAAATGGCTGCTGTAGCTCCTCCCTTATGGTAGTCATGAGAAGTTAGTGCTACGCTACTGCTGCTCGGGACATCCCGGACCCTAGCACCTGGGAAGCAACACTCCATCCTAGCATCTCTTTTGCCGCATAGGATCCCCTAACTATTGAGTCCCTATCACAACTGTTCGGCCTGACTTTACCCTTCTCTGTTCAGCCTCAGAGCTGGCCACGGTGCCTGCTGCATCTTTAGAAATTTGCCTGCCGTTGGTGACATACCAAATCTCCTCAAACTCCTTATGAAGTATAGCCTCTGTCGTGCCTTTTTTGCAACTACGTCAATATGCTGGTCCCAGGACAGATCCTCAGAGACGTTGACACCTAGGAACTTGAAACTGCTCACCTTTTGCTGTGCTGATTCTAAGAAGAGGTTTGAACCAAGCTAAAATGTTTGAAAGCTTTGCTCATATCATGAGTTCCTCTCCCTGACTGGTTAGTAGGGTAGAATTGCTTCATCCGGTTGTGAAATGGATGTTTGCCTTTGCTGTGTTCATCCATTTGTAATAGAATCATCCATCTTCATTGGAGAAAGCTGTTTCATTCTGTGGTAAGGACTGCTGAGCATGGTGGGGAAGGTGTTGAACATCGAAACTTTATCTATATCGGATTTATCTATATCTGACTGGTCCCTCTGGACCATAAGACATCAGAGCAGAATTAGGCCATTCGGCCCATCGAATCTGCTCCACCATTCCATCATGGCTGATTTATTTTCCTTCTCAGCTCCATTCTCCTGCCTTCTCTCCATAAGCTTTGATGTCCTCAATCCAGAGCCTATCAACCTCCGCTTTAAATACGCCCAATGACTTGGCCTCCACAGCTGTCTGTGGCAATGGATTTTACACATTCACTACCCACTAGCTAAAGAAATTCCTTCTCATCTCTGTTCTGAAAGGATGTCCTTCTATTCCGAAGCTGTGCCCTGTGGTTCTAGACTTTCCCACTATTGGGTGAACTTAAGAAATAGGAGCAGGAGTAGGCCATCTGACCCATTGAGCCTGCTCCATCATTTAATAAGGTCATGACTGATCTGACCACGGGCTCATTCCCACCTACCTGCTATTTCCCCATAACCATTAATGCCCTTACTATGCAAAAATCTATCCAACTCTGTCTTAAGTATATTTGCTGAGGTAGCCTTCGCTGCTTCATCGGGCAGAGAATCATCCGCAGGAAAGCCTGACCATTTTCTTTCTCATGGGGAAGGTAACTGTTCAGGTGTCGTGGTTCTACGGAGCCAACCACAGGAGATAGCACTCATGGACTCTCCCTTCCTCCTGTCTTTCCAGTGATGTTCCAAGTGTGGAGGAAGCCTGTCCAAACAGTGAAGTTCCAACCATTCCGTCTGTTCCAGCTACCACTGAGTCAGCCAAAGAGCTTCCAGCTCTAAAGGTAAGGCAAAGTTGCATTTCTAAAGCAATTCTCATCTCCTGAGGTGGTTTGAATGTATAGGTACTGTTATGTACTTATCTGGAGGAGCTAGTATTCATACAAGAGGGTCCAGTAAACACTACGTTATGACGATGATCGAGTTTCCATTTTGATAGCATGGACTTGAGGGGTTGATGTTGGCCATTGACGTGGGAGATCAACTTCGTCTTCACTGGGTAAGTGCAGAAGCCTTCTTCCCCCCCCCCAGAGCAGGTGGAGATTTCATCTCTAAGGCTTTGGACAATGCATTGGGTCCAAGTTCTCAGGCCAGAGAAGATGAGAAGGAATGCAGCAACCAAATACAGCAGAGCCTTAAAATGAAGACAAGCTGCTGGACGTGTTTGAGAGAAAGTGGGATTGGGGAGGGAAAGATATAAAGGTCAATGTTTCAGATAATCTTGAGTAAATGTTTCATCATTTGTAAAACTCTCTTAACCCTTGGACAACCCTCAAGTGACCTGCAAAATGAAGTATGATGTTGTGTTGTTGGTTGGTGTTGTTGTACAATCCAATTCTTTGCAGCAAGAGATTCTGCAGACTCAGGAAATCTAGACAACGCACACAAAATGCTGGAGGGACTCTGCAGTTTAAGCAGCATCCATAGAAATGAATAAACTTTTCAGGCCATGATCCTTTGTCGGGATCAGAAAGGCAGGGGGTGGAAACATCAACTGCTCGGAGAGGCGTGCAGCAACATAGTCAGACAGTCAGCTTTTGGCATCTTCAGTGATCCCATTGTCAACTAATGCACAGGTTAACTGGGAAACTCTTCAATCTATACTGCCTCTGTTGCAGAAGTTAGGTTGCCCCAAAACTTGGTCTTGGAGCTACAGTCAGCAGACAAAGCTTGTTCAAGTTCAAGTTTAATTGTCATTCAACCATACATGTTTGTACAGCTAAATGAAACAGTGTTCCTCTCGAGCCAAGGTGCCAAATACAGTTACATACAATAGCACATACAGTCACAAAAAGTAATATCAGCACAAGTCCCTGAGTGGCATAGCCTGTAGATTGATGGTGCCTGGGATGTTGACTTGGAGCCATGTTTCTGCAAGAACAAGTATGCAGCAGTTCCTCATCTCATACTTGTTCTGTAGACAAAGGTAAAACAAGTAGTTTTGCATTGGGTCAGCCACAGGCAATCCAGCTTGTCTTCCACAGAGTGAACACTAGAGAGCAGCACTCAAGGGAGGATGCGTGTGTATACTGTACATTCATCGAAAATCCTGCCAATCTCCCAAGTCATTGGAGGAGTTTCCTCCCAATCCTCTCCTTCAACACCAGAGGGCGATAGAAGCTTATGACAAATTAATATTTTATGTTCAATGCATGAAGCAAACCAGTGCAGGTTGCAAACAAACTCACTATAAAGAAAACATTTCAAATTTTAATTTAATTAGCTGAATAAGGACATCAGCTGTAATTCCGGTATGTCATTAGGAGTTTAAGGAGGTTTGGTATGTCACCTAAAACACTCGCAAATTTCTACAGGTGTACTGCGGAGAGCATTCTAATTGGTTGTACCACCGTCTGGTGTTCTAGTATGGTGGGGGTGGGAGGGAAGCACTGTACAGGATCAGAGTAAGCTGCAGAGAGTTGCAAACGTAGTCAGCTCCATCATGAGCTCTGGCCTCCACAGTATCCAGAACATCTTCAAGGAACAATGCCTCAAAAAGACAATGTCCATCATTAAGTACCCCCATCACCCAGATCATGCCTAGTTCTCATTTCTACCATCAGGTAGGAGGTACAGAAGCCTGAAGGCACACACTCAGTGATTCAGGAGCAGCTTCTTCCCCTCTTCCATCTGATTTCTGAATGGACATTAAACGCATAAACACTACCTCATACTTTTTTATTTCTTTTTTTTGCTCTACTTATTTAACTATTTTATATATATTCACAGTTCTTTTTTCTCTCTGTTATCATTTTCTGTTGCCGCGAACTTTGCAAATTTCATAACATATGCTGGTGATATTAAATCTGATCCTGATTCCTTTTGTAATTACCCTGAAAGTGTCTGGTATGGAAAATCTGCCGTCTGCATTTAGGAGACAGTCCTACTGTATTATTGAGAAAGTAGTTCAGTATTTACATCCGATATAGAGGAGTGAGGCTACATTTCCTAATCTGAAAGGTTTATCTTGGATTCAGCTGGGACTCTGCAGTTCCCTAGCATTGTGTGGTTGGCTGTAATGATTGGATGCTCTTTCACATTCCCCATCAACTTCAGCAGTCCCTGCCTGTCTCCTAGCCGTTTTTGTTAATCACAAAGGAATCTGCAGCAAAATATGCAAAGTAATTCAGGACCCCCCCCCCCCCCCACCACAAAATTCCCCAACTGCCTGTTCGATTCCTTCAAAATGTTCACAGTTCACTCACTCCGTTTCACTTGGAAGTCTTGAGTGGTTGAGTGGTAGGCTGGTGATTTTGACCTGGATCTCGCAGAGCCCAGTGCAGTCATCAGATAAATTCAGTTACGTAGCTTTTTTGTGATGAGATTAATCTTAAGAACCCTCTTTAATGAAAAACACAAAGAAACTGCATGCTGATCAATCAACTTCAGCTCATGGCATAGTGGCTCCCTCTGCTGGAGCTGTTCAGAAATTACAGTATTTTGAAATCAGCAACCTGTAAACGATGAACCGAAACTCTGGAAATGGTTCCTTCAACCCAGTTGGGTACATGGACCATCAGGTTGCCCACATTAATTCCATTGTATTCTCCCCATCAGCATCTATTCCCCAGTTCTACCACTCACCGTCACACTGGAGACAATTCACAATGGGACAAGTACTTAGGATGTTTGAGGAAACCCATGCAGTCACCAGGAGATTTCACAAAGTGTGCACAGATAGGACAGGAAACCAGGTTTGGACCAGGGTCACCGGAGCTTCACCTGTCCTGCCACTGTACTGTCACCAAATTGTCTTTTATCAATTTGATTTTATACCATTTCTAGGGATATTTTAAGAACAGAATATACAGGAAAAAGTTTGTGAACCCTTAGCAATTACCAGGTTTTCTGCATTAATTACTCATAAAATGTGGTCTGATCTTCATCTAAGTCACACTATCTGCCTATACTAATAGGCCATAAACAATTGTACTTCTTCCTGCCATTACTCAGTACACCATTTAAAGGATCACAGTCTAGGTTCAGAAAAGTATGTGAACCTCTGGGGTAACTCCTACTACAAAAGCTATTTGTTCCAATCAATGAGATGAGATTGGAGATGTGGGTTGTAGATGTGCCCTGCCCTATAAAAGACACACAAAGTCAGGTCAACGATAGATTCTCAAGAAAGATCTGTTTATGTGTACCATGCCTCGATCAAAACAGCTTTCAGAGGACCAGAGAAAAATTGTTGAGATGCATCAAGCTGGAAAAGGCTACAAAAGCATTTCTAAAGAGCTGAGTGCTCATCAGTCTGTGGTGGTGGCCTCTGTCGGCCGTGGTCGACCATGGGTACTGCGCCTCTGGTAGTCACTGGTTTGTCGAGCAGCGTCGACTGTGGCTACTGAGGCCGATCCTGGAACAGCAGGCTCTGCCACAGTTACTGCATGTGTAGGGCGTCGTGGAATTGTTGTCCGCTGTGCACTGTGCTCTCCGTTTAGCTCTCCGCTCCTCAAACTGACTCAGCATCACCCTTTGGCCTTGCTCTAAGTGTTGCTGAAGAGTGCCTCACCATTTGTTGCGGTCAACTGCTGTATCCTCCCAGCACTCTGTGTTGATTTTTAAGGCTTTCATGTCGCGCTTGCAGAGGTCCTTGAGGCGAAGCTGGGGTCTACCAATGTTCCTCTTGCCTGTTGCTAGTTCTCCATAGAGGATGTCCTTTGGCAGTCTACTGTCCTTCATGCGATGGATGTGGCTCAGCCAGTGCAGTCTGCGTTGTCTTAAAAATGTGAACATTGTGGGAAGTCCAGTGTGGGAGAGGACCTCGGAGTTTGGGACTTTGTCTCTCCAGGTGATGCCGAGGATGCGGTGAAGGCTGCACAGGTGAAAACTACTGAGTTTCCTCTCCTGCTTGGAGTAGATAGTCCAAGTCTTGCTACCATACAGGAGGGTGCTGATAACACATGCATTGTACAAGACAGTCTGGTCTTTGTAGCGAGTTTCGGATTCTCCCAGACCCGCGAAAAGAGTTGAGCAAGGATCGATGCTGCTTTGCCGATACTCCTATTGATTTCAGCATCGAGGGAGAGAGTGTCGCTACTGGTCGCTGCCAAATATGTGAACTCGTGGACCACTTGTAGATCGTAATTGTCAGTAGTAATGATTGGTGTCTCCACTACGTTCTGGGCAAGGACATTTGTTTTCTTTAGGCTGATGGTAAGCCCAAGGTCCTTGCAGAAATGGTCCATGAGAGTTTGTAGTTGCTGTTTAGTGTGCGAGGTTATAGCAGCGTCATCGGCAAAGAGCATGTCATGCATTAAGATCTTTTGCACTGTTGTTCTTGCTCTCAGGCACGCAAGGTTGAACAGCGGCCCATCAGACCTGGTGTGCATGTAGATGACTTTGGTCCACATCCCAAACGAGTGTTTCAATAGCAGAGAGGAGAAGATGCCAAATAACGTTGGGGCCAACACGCATCCTTGTTTGACTCCACTACAAATAGTGAAGGGTTCTGATGAGCTGCCATCGTACTGAACAGTAGCCCTCATGTCGTCATTGAATGATTTGATGATACTTTGAAGTTTCGGGGGACAGCCTATCTTGCCGGGACAGGAGAATCTGAAAGAGCCATTCCTGCTGACAAGGTGGAATGCCTTGGTCAAGTCGATGAAGGTGACATAGAGGGGTTTCTGTTGTTCCCTGTACTTTTCCTGGAGTTGACGGAGTGAGAAAATCATGTCGACAGTTGACCTCCTTGAGCGAAAACCACATTTGGACTTAGGGTAGACCCGTTCTGCCAGAGTTTGTAGACGTGCTGGAGTTACACGAGCTAAGACTTTGCCTACAATGCTCAGGAGGGAGATACCCCTGTAGCTGTTGCAGTCACTCCTACCACCCTTGTTCTTGTACAAAGTGACGATTTTGGAGTCGCACATATCCTGTGGTATGGCTCCTTCCTTCCAGCGCTGACGGAGGACCTCATGTAAAGGTTGGAGGAGTGAGCTCTTGCAGTGTTTGATCAGGTCTGGAGGAATCCCATCATTTCCAGGAGCTTTTCCTGGGGCCAGACTGTCAATTGCCTAGCTGAGGTCCTCAATGGTTGGTGCGGAGTCAAGTTCATCAATGACTGGTAGACAATCGATGGCATCAATGGCTGAGCTAACAACAATATTTTCCCTCGAGAAGAGCTCAGAGTGGTGTTCTTCCCAGTGTTCCATCTGCTTGCTTTTATCAGTGATTATTTCACCGCTGGATGACTTCAGGGGTGCTGTCTTGTTCTGCGATGGCCCAGGGGCCTTCTTGATACCATCATACATTGATCTGATGTTGCCTGTCACAGCTGCTGTCTGAATGTCCTCACTGAGCTGGAGCCAGTACTCATTTGTGCACTGCCTCGCAGTCCGCTGCACTTTGCTTCTAGTGGCTCGAAGTGCCTGGAGCATTTGGTCGGATGGTGAGCGCTTGTACTCTGTGAGAGCTGCATGCTTGGCTTCGATGACAGGAGTCATGATGTTGGACTTTGCCTCAAACCAGCCACTGCTCTTTGTGGTCTTTCTTCCAAAGATAGAGAGTGCTGATTCGTGGATGGTGTCGCGAAGGTATGACCATCGTTCTGTTGTAGTATCTCCTTGTGAGGAGGTAGTCATGGCACCCTGTACTGACTTGGCAAACTGGTCAACCTTTTCTGACTGTTTCATCTCTGTTGTGTTGATGCCAGGTTTTCCAGTTTTTCTGGAGTGGTGGATTTTCTTCGGATGTAGTTTGATCTTGCAGCATACTGCAGTAATAGAAATTATCTACAAATGGAGGAAACTCAGTACTGTTGCTTTTCTCCCTCGGAATGGGCATCCCGCAAAGATCACACCAAGAGCACAAAGTGCAATACTAAAGGAGGTGAAAAATAATTCAAGGGTAACAGCAAAAGACCTGCAGAAATTTCTAGAAAATGTCTCTGTTCATGTGTTCACTATGAGGAAAAACACTGAACAAGAATGGTGTTCATGGAAGGACACTACAGAGGAAACCACAGCTCTCCAAAAATAAAAACATTGCTGCACGTCTCAAGTTTGCAAAAGACAACCTGGATGTTCCACACTGTTTTTGGAACAATGTTCTGTGGACAGATCAGACAAAAGTTGAACTTTTTGGCAGAAATGCATACCACTATATTTGGAGGGAAAAAGGCACTGCTCATCAACACCAAAACCTTATCCAAACTGTGAAAAAAGGTGACAGGAGCATCATAGTTTGGGGCTGCTTTGCTGCCTCAGGGCCTGGGTTGCTTGCAATCATTGAGGGAACAATGAATTCAAAATTATATCAAGACATTTTACAAGAGAATGTCAAGGTTGTGATCCATAACCTGATGCTTAATAGAAGCTGGATAATGTGACAAGACACAAGAGTAAATCAACAACAAAATAGTTTAAAAAGAAGAAAATGTGTGTTTTGGAATGGCCAAGTCAGTCCAGATCTTTAACCCACTTGAGATGCTGTGGCATGACCTGAAGAGGGCTGTTCATGCAAAGTGTCCCAGAAATATTGATGAAATGTAACATTCTTCTATGATCAACAACTACAGGAAACATTTGGTGATGTTTCTTACTGCTGTAGGACGCTCTACTAGTTTTTAAATACAAGGGTTTTCATGCTTTTCTCAGCCAGGACTGTGAATGATTAAACATTTATTCAATAAAGACATGAAAAGTACACTCGTTTGTGTGTTATTATTTTAGGCAGATTGTGCTGGTGTATTATTGTGACTTCGAAGAAGATCAGATCATACTTTATGAGTAATTAATGCAGAAAGCCAGGTAATTGGAAAGAGTTCACTAACTTTTTTCTAGCAACTGTAGGTGGTGAAGTTAGTTGTTCTGAGGCAGCAACGCCATGCGTGAAAATTGGATGTTTTGTTGAGCACTGGCCATTTTAGAACCCTTCCCCACTCCCAGAACAACCTGCCTGTCCTCGGCTTCTTCCATTGATGGTGTGGGGCTGAACCCAAGCAAGAAAACCAGCATCTCTCATTCTTCCTGGCTTATTTATAACACTGAACTCTCCATTTTTATGTAACCTGCTGTCTGTGTCAACGTTGTCTCTGAGATGGAATGTAGAACACAGTATGGGCCCATCAGCCCATAACCTGCACCTTTCTGCCATCTGTGTCCCTGTGTAAGAGACTCCTAAATGTCCCTAATGTGTCTGTCTCCAACCCAGCAGTGCATTACAGGCACTGACCACTCTCTGCCTTAAAAGAACAACTTCTGACATCACCTTAAGGTTTCCAACACTCACCTTAAGAGGGATTCCTCAGGTATTGGCCATTGACCCCTTGGGAAAAAGGATGCTGGCTCTCCACTCTGTCTAGGCCTCACATAATCTTGTACATTTCTATCCAATCAATTCACACAAAATGCTGGAGGAACTCTGCAGGGCAGACAGCTTCCATGGAGAGGAATGACCAGTCACTGTTTGGTGTTGAGACCCTTCGTCAGAACTGGAAAGGATGGGAGAAGAAGTCAGTGTAAGGTGGGGGGAGGGAAGGGAATGCAAGTTGGAAGGTGATGAGTGAGACCAGGTGAGGGAGAAGATGGGTGGGGGAAGGGTTGATGGAGTAAGAAGGTGGGAGATGATAGGTAGAAGGAGAAATCTGATAGGAGAGTGGACTATGGGAGAAAGGGAAGGAGGCAGGGAACTAGAGGGATGGGATGGGCAGGAGAGATGGGGTAAGAGGGGAAAGGGCAAAAGAGAGGGGTGGGGGGGAGAAATTGCCAAACGTTAGAATAATTGACGTTCACGCTAACCAAACAGAATATGAGAGATTGCTCCTCCAACCTGAGGGCGTGGCATTGTGGCAGTAGTGGAGGCCAGACCGACATGTCGGAATGGGAAGTAAAATTAAAATGGATGGCTGCCGTGAAAGCCTGCCTTTAATCTATCTGCACTTGGTCCATATCTGCCTCCACCACCACCCTCGGCAGGGATTTCTGGACACGTGCTATCCTACACGTGAAAACCAAACTTGGCCACACTTCTCAATTAAACTCCCCTTTTCACCTTCACTGCATCTTCCCTCTAGCATTAGACATTCCAGCCTTGAGGAAAAGTGGCTGTCTATCTATGCTGCTCAGTTGTTAATTAATTTCTATCAGATCTCCCCTCAGTATCTGCTGTTCCAGAGAAAGCAATGCCAGCTTGTTCAATCTCTGCTTCTTACACATGCCTTTGAATCCAGGCAGCATCCTGGCTGACCGAGTCCACATCCTCTGCAAAGCCACAACATCCATCCTATAACGGGGGGAGTCAGGACTGTATGCAATATTCCAGACAGGTTCTAACCAGAGTTTAATAAAACTGCAACAGAACCTCCTGAATCTTCAACGCACTTGCCTTGACTCAAAAGGCAAGCATACCATGTGACTTCTTATCTTGATGAAGGGTCTCAATCTCTCTATAGATGCTGCCTGACTTGCTGAGTTCTTTCAGCATTGTGTGTGTGTGTTGCTCAAGATTTCCAGCATCTGCAGAATCTCTTCTGTTTATCAAGTTCAAGTTTGTGTGTATATATACATGTGTGTGTGTGTGTGTGTGTGTGTGTATAAAAAACAAAGTGGAACAATGTTCCTCCAGACCACAGTGCAGCCAAAAAACATGTATCACACACAGAATAAGAAAGCCCTTAACTCCAAGTGGAGTCATCGGTACGCTGTCGTAATGGCGTTTTTTTTAGCAGGCTTTCTTGTTCTTACGAGGCCGAGTTGCTACCTCGACGCTCAACCCAGCATGGTGCAAGGGATCTGGCTGGATTCGAATTAGGGAGCCTTCGCTCCGAAGTCCGACGCTGATGCCACTACGCCACACAGCGGGCGATCACACACAGCATTTAAAACAAGATACTACCACAAATAAGTTAATGAAATATAATTCAAAAGTGCATGTAGTGCACAGTGTAGGTAAACGTTAAAAAGCAAATACCATAGTAAATGGTAAACTGCTTGCTGTCCTGGTGACGAGACCTCAGTGGTGGCAAGGTGTTCATTATTCTCACAGTCTGGGGGAAGGAGCTGTAACCCAGTCTGGAAGTCCTTGTCCTGGTGCTCCTGTACCTCCATCCTAACAGTATTGGGTCAAAGGGATTGCGAGATAGATGGTAGGGATCCCAAACAATACTTTGGGCCCTTCAAATGCAACCCTCCCAGTATATGTCACAAACATGGGAGAGGGAGATCGTAGTGATCCTTTTGGTAGTTTTTACTGTACTCTGTAGGGTCTTCTGATCCATTGGCTTTCAGCTTCAATGATGCAGGTTGATAGGACGCTCTCGATGATGCTGCAGTTAAAAGCTGTGAGAGTGGGGGAGTCTGCCATACTCTCTATTTGTGCACCTGGATCCCAAGAACCCTCTGAACTGTACATCAGAAACATAACCATCTGTATTAAACACATGCCTGCATATCCTACATTCCTGAAATGTACTTGCAGAAAGTAGGATTTCAGGTCTCGCTGGAAAAGGGATTAAAATTCAACTAGTTTTACAACTCTACACGATGTCTGACATTGAACCCATCAGAATCTCAGGCATTGAACTCGGCACAATCTCAGGCTACGTCCACACTAGACCGGATAAATTTGAGAACGCCGGCTTTGTGTAAAAACGATAGGCGTCCACACCATGCTTATTTGAAAATACCTCCGTCCACATTAAAATGGGTATTTGGGCGAATCTCCTCCTACTCGGCATGCACAGGACACATCTGCCGTAAACAAGCGACATGTTTGGTGTCGAATCTCGCCATGAAAGACTTGGAGTGTGTTTGTCCAGTTACAGACTAGAAAAGCTTGAAAGGAAATTGCCAAACGACGGACAGCTGTTGGCTCTCACGCAGGAGGATGTAAAGCTAAAAAAACAAATACTAGAGTGTATGGAGGCAAGCGACAGGGAGTTCACAGAGAGTAGTGGAAACATTTCCTACAGCCGTAATCTCTTCACTGATGAAGGGGATGACAGCTACAACTAAATGCAATAAGGCTTGTTACTGGGCAAAAGTGAAGTTTGCTGTTACCTCATTTGTTTGCCTTTACTTTTGCCATGTCTTTCTGTATTATTTTGCTGTATTTAACATGTGCAATAAAACAAATCACTGGGCAAAAATGATTTTATTTTTACCTAAGTAAAAGTGAAACTTACAATTTTCCTTTTTTGGCCTTAACATTTTCACGTCTATGCCAAACATAAGCTACTAATTAAAAATGGCATTTTGGAAGTAGTGACAATTGCACCTATTGAATGTTTGCACTAGCAATACATTAATAAAGCACCTTGTTAAATATATAAAACATGTCTGCATCAGTGTTATCTTGTATTTCCATACAATGTTATATTAGGCTGTAACACATCTTTTGTCAGAGAAGTACTTGCCTAAATAGGTAAACCACCTTCATACGAGCAAGGACAGAAAACAGGGCAAAATAAGTATACTTATTTATTCAGTAAGTTATGGGTCAAAGTATTTGGTGAGTACATTTCTAACTCTTCTGGCTTCAGTCTCATTGCCGTCTGTTCTGAAATTGTTAGGTTGTGGGGGGGGGGGGTTGAAATTCTCTGTCATACTGCAAAGCTGCAGAAATATTCTGCTGAGGGACAGTCTCCTGAAGCCGTCCGCTGTTGTTGTTGTGGTGTTGGAGGTTGCGTTCAAGAAAACTGTGAAATGCCATGCTGCTGCTACCATCTGTTCTGGCACATCATGACAGAGTTCTTAATAAACCTTCGGTTACCCCGTAAGCACTACACGGCCAATTGGAATCTTCAGATTTAACACTTTGGAGAGCGTTTTAGCAAAGCTCTGTTTTCGGTGGAGGAAAATGCTGTTTCCATGTGAACGGAGGGTCAAAACAAAGAGAAAATGCTTCAGTTACAGAATTATCCGGTCTAGTGTGGACGTAGCCTCAGGCATTGAACATCACAATCTCAGGCATTGAACGTCAGTGTCTCAGGTATAGACCTCGTCACAGTCTCAGGCATCGAATATCACAATCTCAGGCTTTGATCTCGTCACAGTCTCAGGCATTGATCTCGTCACAGTCTCAGGCATCGAACGTCACAGTCTCAGGCATTGATCTCGTCACAGTCTCAGGCATCGAACGTCACAGTCTCAGGCATTGATCTCGTCACAGTCTCAGGCATCGAACGTCACAGTCTCAGGCATTGACCTCGTCACAATCTCAGGCATCGAAAATCAGTGTCTCAGGCATTGAACACAAGTCTGCTGTTTTTAGTTTCTTGTTTCTGATCTTCTCTTTTTCCAGTGATATCCAATGAAGTAATTTAGACTACCAGGAGTTACTTATTTTCTGCGGCAGATTGATGCTGAATGATGTTATGTATTTACAATCCGGCCATGATTGCATGTGGCAAAAATACTACCTGGAATTCTGAGGATTTGAGAGAACAGTCAGTGTCTGTGTAATTTGTGTTTAACCTGGTGTAAACACAAATACAGTGATGCCTCAGCCAGTTCAGACTTGTTATTTGACTGGTTGGCAGCTTCAAAAGAGAATTGTTCCTTATGTTTTGAAGCAGTTAGAGATATCATAAGATGTTAAATAAATGTCTACCTATGCCTCTCCAAATTTTATCGACCTCCCCTCAGTCTCCACTGCTCCAGAGAAAGCCACTCAAGTTCGTCCTTCATAACACATTCCCTTTATGAATCTCAGGGTAGTGTATGGTGATGTATATGTTCTTTTACATTAAATCTGCTTTGAACTTTGAACGAATCTAGGCAACATCCCGGTAAGCCTCTTCTGCAACCTTTCCAGTCTCCGTATCCCTTCCTATAATAGAGCACCAAAGTTTTAAAGAGTATAGAAAAAAAAAGGTTAGATCTATTTGTCACCTCAACATCAAAGCATACAGTGAAAGGTATCATTTGTGTCAACGACCAACACAGTTCACGATGTCCTGGTGATAGCCCACAAGTGTCACCCTGCTTGTATCTGTCTGTTTGTGTATTTGTGACAAATACAGCTAATCTTTTACCATCAATTATCTGAGACAAGATATTCACTGTATCCTGGTATAATAATAAACCAATAACTTGTGTACCAGCTGGATATTGGTAGTGAAGTCAACATGACAGAAGCGCCTGGTGATACAGGCGAGTTGTGGAAGTGCACGTAACTGAAAACTGGTTCCTTCAGTTTAACTAGCCTCTTCCCTGTTATATTTCCATTCCTCTGACGCCAATCGTGAGTTGGATCATTTGCTGCTAGACCCATTGCTGATGGCTCCAGAATGTGTGTGGTACAGTAGTGTAAGGGTTAGTGTAACACTATTACTGTGCCAGTGACCCAGGTTTGATTCTTGTCACTATTTGTAAGGAGTTTGTACATTCTCCCCAAACCGTGTGGGTTTCCTCCGGGTGCTCTGGTTTCCTCCCACATTCCAAGGACATACCAGTTAGTAGGTTAATTGGTGTTATTTGGTGGCACAGTTTGTGGGCCAGAAGGGCCTGTTTCTGTGCTGTCTCTCTAAGTTATTAAAAACATATGCAAATCATGGCTTGGGGCAGTTGTCCCTCTCCAGCATCTTCGGCAGTGACCATTGGGGATAAGGGGAGGCGCCTTGCCTCCTCCCCTCCCAGTGTGTCAGAAAGAGAGGCCCCTGTGTCGGCCACAGTACACTGTGGCCCAAGTTCCACTGGTTTACCCCTCCGCCCTTGACCCCAAAGTTTTTTGATGTTGTGTCCGCAGGACGTTGCCGAGGACCTGGACAATCTGCTCTCAGCTCTGAGTGAAAATCTGATCGACTTTACGGATCCCAGCCCACTGGTAGGTGCACGTGGTTCTTCTTTTCCTTCATTCTTTCTGTTCTTGGGATAT